>NC_045771.1:49434641-49740713 GCF_008692025.1 Phocoena sinus
CATTCCCCTTCTAGTTCGACTAAGATGCTTTGAGGGTAGAGGTGAGGGTTGCAGGTGTGGTGAGTTTCTAAACAGTGAATGTTCCTAGAGAGACAAGTACTTCTCTGCTCAGGGAAACAGCCTTGCTTCTCAAGTGTCCTCTCCTTATTCAGTTGTAGAGTCAAACCCTGCCTTGCCTCAAGTCGCACTTCTTTCTAGAAAGTTTCCTGTACTACTTTCCACTCTATCAGCTGAGCCCCTCAGAGCTCCACCTTTTGCGCAGGAAGCTTTGTTATAGAACAAGTAACGGGAGTTGTGTGTGAGTTTTAACTCCCCCTAAGAGATCTTAAGCTTCTTGAGGGCAGGGCTCTTGACGTTTAATAATGAGGAGACAGTCCCTGAGGAAAGTGCTCTGGACTGGAATTCAGGACACCTGTGTTTAGTCTTTTCTCTTTCACAGGAGAAGCTTAGGTAGGTAGGATACTTAACCTTTCTATACTTTGAGATTCTTAAATTATAAAATAAGGCAAATGTTCTTGTTGACTTTAAAGTTACCCTCTAAAATTTATGTGATTTTTCAGAATCTTGAAAGTCTGGTGTTTATTCAGGATTACTCTGAGCTAAGCCCTATGTCAAATACTTTACTTACATTAACTCATTTAATCCGCACCAAGAGGGAAGTGTTTTTATTCTTTTGATTTTCAGATAAGGAAACGGAGAGGCATAAGATGTTAAGTAACTTGTCCACTGAATCCAGAGTCCAAATTCTTATGCATTTTGTTGTAGTGTTTCTCCATGGTGCCAACCACATAAGTCCTCTACAAAGAGGACTTATCAGGCTATTGGTGTTTGATACAGGTACTATCATGCTAGTAAAGAATTAGAGAGCTGGGAAAGCTGACTGTTTAATATCAGATGTATGTGCAAACTATGGCTGTACCTTCTCGGGAAAATTAGCAAATGGCAAGTATTTGAATGAAAACAAAGCTAAAGAGAGAGGTCAAAATTAACAGTAAAGTCAATGAGAGGATTAACTTAATAAAGACTTTTTTTCATGTCTGACACTAATTGGTTAAGGAAATAATTTTCAGGGAGAAGAAAGATACTGTTTATATTCACAAATGATGTCTGTGGCATGCCTAACATGTGCAGAAAATTAGAAGTATTCAATGTAAAATATAAATGTGTTGTCTCTATGAAAGCTAACATCCATATGGTTGGAAACATTTGAATGCATGAAGTCCCACCCCCCAGCTTTCATTTGGTTATTTGATATACTGAAAATCAGTCACAATTTGCATTTAAAGAATAAAGGAAAAGAATAATTCATCCTCACCCAAAGGGGCCAGTCCTCATAGTTTACCACTTTACAGTTCTTGACTGAGAATAACAAGAACAACCAGAACTTCAAGGAATGTATCATGAGGCCTAAAGAGAGCCAGTCTTCAGAAGTCAGTTATTCTCAGAACTCAGTCTGCACAAAGTCAGATTGAATTGTATGTAGAAACACATACATTTGCTTCTTCCCTTTTCTAATTTTCATAAGTGAACAAGGACTTGGCATAATTACAAACGTTACAATATTACTGATATTATTTAGTTTTGAATCACAGAATCTGAGACAAGAAGAGACGTTAGAAGTCATCTAATTTGGTTTCTCTACTTTACAGGTGAAGAACCTAAGGTCCAGAAAGGTACTAGCAGCAATAGTGGTAAGAAAAAAAAATATTTTCTTATATCTTTAATAGGTACTTAAATGGATATTAGAACTGGCAGGCAAAAGTTAATCTCAAGTTAGATATATTAATAACATTAATGATTAATTACTATATTAAGTATAGTAATTAACAGTAATTAATTTCAGTAATAATTAAATACTGAAGATCTAAAAGTTATTAAGAATAAGCAGGTTTGAATAACTAGATATATGCCCAGAGGGTTTCTTCCTTCCTACTTACCTCCAAGAATCTTACAGAAAAGGTGACTGCTCACATCCATCCTATCCCACAGGATATTAAGCAGGGTAAAAAGGAACTGGCTGATCCATTTTATTTCTTCCATTTCAGAATTTTTTTTAATGTGATTTGACAGATGAAACAGAGACAAAATCAAGAAAAAAGCCAGGCTTCTTAATTGCCCTGCCCAAGCTGCTCAGATGGCATGTTAATTCCCTGGTTATTCCCTGATTCAGACACCATGGAAGTTGAGGGCATTCTGGTTCCTATGAACCACGAGGACTTCACTTGCAATTCATTATCTTACATCCAATACACTCCTTCTATGAGAGAGATCCAGACTTTAGCAAGTTGTGACAACTTATTCTTTGTATGTTAATATTTATTATTAACTTTCTTGGTACCAGATGCTGAGCTAAGAGTTTTATGTGTATCATATCTCAGTTAGTCTTCAGAACAGCCTTATGGGTATTTACTATTCCCATTTACAGATGGAGAAACTGAAGTTTAGAGAAGTTCTCTAAGTTGCTCTCCATTACATAGTGATCAGTAAAGTTGAAATTGACAGCCCATGTATTTAATTCTCACATACTGAAGCCTCATATCTTAAGAATATGAAAGTAAAATGTAATTAAGACTAACCTTAAATTTAATTTCAGATTTAAAATGTTTGTATTTTAGAAGCCTAGTGTTAAGTTGTTGTAAACCTATATGTACACTATGAATGATCTTAGTTCTGTTGAAAAATATATTAAAAATATATAATTATGAACATGCATACAAAAAAGTTAATTTTTCTATTTGGGGTTTTATTGCTGACAGAATTGAAGCTCTCAGAATAACAATTATTTGCTTGCAATACTCATAGCCTAGTAAAGAAATAGCATGGTTCTATAATATCATACAGATAAAATTATTAATGAAGAAAATTACCGATTACCATCACATTCCCCAAAATATAGCTTTTTTCTAGAGTCCAGTCTTTGGCCCTGTGCATACTTTTACTTAAAGGCAATTATTGTGTACCACAATTTTGAATTCCACATTTTTTCACTCATGTTATATCATAAATATTATCTGTGTTTATGTGGTAGAGTTTTTATTTGATGATTAGTTAAAACAGTGGAAGTATCATTACTTGTTACGTAAGATACTTTTCTTTCTTTTCTTTCCTCCCTCTCCCCTATTTCTTTTAGTGGGATTGGCCAACATCTGAACCTTTTATGTTTAGAGAATTTCTCACTGTGAGCCAGAAAAGGCCATACCCTTGCTTTCTCGGTAGGCTCATCTGTTTCCAGCACAGCCATGTGAAGGTGCTGTAGATAAACATCCAGCAGCAGTTAGCTCTAGTGGTTTGGCAACATCAGGGTTTGGGGTAAGGGTAGTTGTCTCCTTACCAGACTGGCTGTGTGGTGACATATTGGCTCTGGCTGCTGGGCTTTCCATTTTTCAAGCTTGATTTCCAGTCCTCCTAGCAATTTTCTAAGCTATCCATTTATTTAATCCTTTTCCAATGAAATAACCAACAGTAAGTTTCTGTTGCTTACAACTAAGAATCCAGATAATGTACCATATTATAAACCAAATAGTGGTGCTCTGAATTTTTTTTAGGGCTTGTGGGCTATGGCCTGGAATTGTGGGAGGGAAGTTGGACCAGATGGCTTAGAAAGTATCTATGTAAGATGGCCAAATGGCAGCTTCTTCAAATTCCGTTTTCTCTCCTTCCCCAGCTTTGGGCTCTTTTAATACGCACCCTTTTCACTTTGTTAAACCTAAACAAGTACGTTACAAGAGCCAAAGATGGCCCTTTTCTTTGTCCACCAAGAAAACACAAATTTATCTAACTGAGTTGTAGAACAGAACTTATTTCCTATTTTATTTTACAGCTTTCCTATCTTATCATCTCGAGTAGTTATTCTTCTGAGTCTGAGCCTACGTGTACGAGGGTAGCTGACACTTCCTGATAGCTCACATTATACTAGGCGCTCTGCTAAGCACTGTCCATGGGTTGCCTCCTTAAAATCCTCTCCACAACACTATGAGGTGTAGGTACTATTAAAATCCTTATTTTAAAGAAGGTGAAACTGAGAAGAGAGGTCACCCAGCTAGAAAATGGCAATGCTCACTTCTAAACTTAGCCGTCTGGCTCCTGAGCATTCATTCTGAACAACATTGTATATACACTCTCTACCCTAACTTGCTTGACTCATCCCATTTTTCTTTTTCTTACTTTTCATCTTTCTCATTCTCCCTAACTTTTTTCTTTCCTATTTGAGAATGACATGAAGGCATCCCATCCAGTCCCTAACTGAACATCTATAATTGTGGGAGGTGAGTGGTTTCCGTACTATCACTTTGCGGGTGCCCTTGAGAATACCTCTAGCTTTGCTCTCCTGGCTCTAGGAATTCTTCTAACTTCACCTCTTTCCTGACCTCCACTAATTCCATCCTTCCCCCACTAGGAACTTCTGCTCTCTCGTCATCTGGTTTTCTTTCTTGCTGTCTTCTATTTGAAATCCTGTCTCATGACTCTGCTCCTTCATTAATTAAATATTTATTCAGAGGTGATGCAAATTTTACAGAGAGAAGATACCATCCCCTTTCAAGGAGTTTACAAATCGTAATGAAGTATATAACCTGATTTATGTTAGAGAACATTTTTAAATTAATATTTTTATTAGAATTTAGTTAAACATTTAAACTTCTAGGATTTTATTATAAAAGTCGTATAGAGTAATTACAGGTGACATTCCTTTCTCCCCAAAACGTATAACTTGAGAGTAAGCCTTTAGTTCTGGTTGGGGCTGTGATCAACATGTGATTTGGGTCAAATGCTAAGGTTTTACGATGACCTTTGCTGGAGAAGACATGATGGTGGGGAAATGTTAACGTAATCTTCATGCCCCCGTTTGACTGAGAAAGCCAAGGGAATGGAAAGAGAAGTGTCAGAATTGTAGAAACTTGGGGCTTTTCAGGTGTTGGTGAGTCAGAAAGGATGAAAATGAGGGTGAGATAGTTGGAAATGACCCTGGGGAAATTGTATGCTTAGGAAAAAGGGGATTTAATTTTGGGAAAATTCTGTAGATGGAATCTAGGGATGCTACCAAGTTAGATAGAGTTCTTAATGGTTTCAAGGTGATCCAGATCTGGAATATGTGAGTGACTAGAGGAAGTTTTTTTAAAAAAACTTCTGGCTTAAAAAAAGAAAATAAAGTTAGGAACAACTCTAAAAGCAAGATAATTCACCCATGGTTTAGAGTAACTATGCAATTATACATATGTGTTTATATCTCTCTTTAGAAGAGCCTTTCCTTCTAATGCTACACTACTCACATTGTTCACCTGGCTTCCTGAGTTCCATCCAAAGAGCCAGGCTCTTTCTTGTCTGAGGGACTTGCAACCTGGAATCACTCCCCCCTCCCCATTTTCTTCTAAGATCTTGAGGCTTTAGCTAAACGATGCTTCTTCAGAGAGGCCTTACCTGAGCACCCTCTTTGTTTCCTTTACGTACTATCAGAGTTTGCAGATGTAGTTTTAATTTATTTTTATTTCCACGTGGGCCTCTCACTGTTGTGGCCTCTCCCGTTGCGGAGCACAGGCTCCAGACGCGCAGGCTCAGCGGCCATGGCTCACGGGCCCAGCCGCTCCGCGGCATGTGGGATCTTCCCGGACCGGGGCACGATCCTGTGTCCCCTGCATCGGCAGGTGGACTCTCAACCACTGCGCCACCAGGGAAGCCCGCAGATGTAGTTTTATATATATTTTTTGTCTCTTCTTCTAGACCATAAGCAACCTATGCCCAGAGGGCTTTTCTGTCCATTCACTACTTTATGTTTCCTCAGCATACAGTTCCCGTCACATAGTAAGTGCTCAATGGACATTGAATGATTGTTTATATTAATTGGGGTCCAGCTAAGCTACTGTTACAAAGAAATCTAAAAATACAGTGGCTTAAATACGGCTGACTTTAATTCTCTTGCATGTAAAATTTCAGAGAAATATAAGAGCCCAGTCTGCTGGGCTGCCTTAGCTCCGTGAGGTCATTCATAAGGTGGGTATCTTCCATTGTGCTCTTCCAACATTCCTTAGGTCTTGTCTGTACGGTTGAAGCTGTGTCACCTCCACATTCCCATTTTGGTTTTTAGGAAGAGTGATAGAGGGAAAGTGGAAGGCAAGCAATTTCCTACGAAGGAAGTGACTTGTAAGTGGCACACAATTTCCACTCACATTTTATTGTGATGAACTTAGCCACATGGCCACACCTAGCTGCAAAGGATACTAGGAAATGCAAAGGATACTAGAGAATGGGTATTTGGGGAATAACTAATCATTTGCTTCATTGTTGGATAAATGTTTGTTGAAAGAATGAATATTCATTCTTACATTATCAGAGGTTAGAATAAAATAGGGGTTTGAGAGCTGTGTTTTAGAATCCCAGAAAAATATTTATTATACAAAATATTAGATATAGACTAAGATAACATCAAATATGTTTCATGACACAACCTATTCACCTGCAAATTTTGGGACAAGGGGGATTAAAGGTCTAAGAAATTTGCTAAGGCCAAGAAATTGAGCAAAGGGGGCATGGGTGGCTCTGGGTATTGTGGGTACATACCTGGCCTTGTTAGAATTGGGAGATGAATTCCATGTCTTCAGCAAGCTCCCAGAAATAAGCTTTTAGCTGCTACAGTTAGGTAAGACTTTCCTAATCAGAAGGGAGCTATTTTGAGGCAAGGACATTACTTGATTATCAGCCTTTTCTCTTTGTTAACCTAAATTTGACACTAACAAAGACTTGGAAATTCTACGGCTGAAAACAGAGCAAAACCAAATACTAACTATTTTAAAGAATATGGATAAAATTTATGTTCCAATGATGTGTCCTGATAGAGAAATCACATTTTTACAAGTGTGGCTTGAGTATGGAACTCTATGACAGTGCTTGCACCTGTCCTTCCCTTTGAGTGGCTCAGGGCATCTTGGCTGATCATCATCTGGCCTGGTCATGTGACTACAGATGAAATGAAGGGGCCCAGCTGCTGCCACAGCCCAAGTTATCTTTGTTTGTGGCTGCAGAAGACACTGGGTTTGGTGTTAGCTCCTCCTGCCTTAAATGCTCTTTGCACAAAAAAGGTAACCATTTCCTTCCCATCTCCCCAATATATTTGGCCAAAAGATTTAGGGAACCCATTTTGCCCCTTTCTCTGCCTTTCGGCCTGCCAGACTCCTTCCAGCTGAGCTCATAGGTCTGTCTTCTGTGAAACCTGTCCCGGGGAGAGCGAATCGTCCTCCTTCAGCATTTCATTTGTTAGAGCACTTCTTACTTTTGGACTTTAAATTCTTTTAACCAGGCTGTTACTCTTCTTTGTAAAGTACTCCAAGATAGAGACCATATCTTATTAATCATTCTCTCTGCCTTGTACAATCCCTAGCCCATGGTAGACACTTGATAAATGTTTGCTGAATGCATCAATGGGTGAATGAGTGAGTGGGTGAGGGAAAAATCCTTTGGGTTCTTTCTATAGCCTCTCAGCTATTCTAATGTGGTTCATGACTCCCCAAGGCTGGGTACACAAAGTGTGATCTCAAGTTCTTCCATGTTTCCAAAATATTTTCTTACTTGCTTACTAAAGTTAAATTGAAATTCAAAATTTAATGGAGAATCGACCTTTCAGCATACAACGAGGTGTAAAATGGTTGAACTGTAAATGCTGCTTGAATGAATATACTGACTAAAGCTTATCGACACTAAAGCGTTAACCAACCAGTCAGTCAAAAAGTGTAAATAACTGATACTAGAGCCTTTTCTGTTTTGACAGGGGGGTGGAAGTTAGAGAGAAGTTGGTGCTTGGGCCTTAGTGGCAGGAGAGGATGGGAGGTCAAAGGGTCATCTAGGTAGAAACAGAGCACAGAAAGGGGAAGTAGGGGCCGCTGATTTAACACTTCCTTAATGTCTCAATTTTAGAGGGAAGCATGGCAGGACCACTCACGTTCGTGCTTTCGTCAGGACAGTGTTGGGAACTGTATGGCGCGTGGACACTACTTCACAGGGTTTGTTAAGATCTGGCTGTTCGTGCATGTGTACACTTGAAAAAGTTGACTTTGTTGCAGAGGAATTACATTTTCAGAGGAGTTAATTAAGGGTTGTATAACCTAGATTATACCCTAAAATAACTCTCCCAGTAGTAGAACAGTCTGTGTACTCTGCGTGACTAAGTGGTGTTGGAGATGGCCCTGGACTTGTAGATGATATGTCAAGATTTGATTTTGAGTTGGAGCTCCCTAAATGGGGACCGCCATAATTTACATTTTATGGAAAATTGCTGTTATCAAAGGATCTCTGATACCTCAGATTATTCAAGTAGAGCTGCTCAAATAGCTCAAGGCACTTTGCAAGTTTCTGGCTGGTTCTCTCAGTACCTTTGGAAGTGGAGACCGAGTATGTGCCATCAGAGGCCCAGTGCTGCACGATTAGCTGAAACTTTGCGGCGTATGCAGTGCCAAATGGTCAGTGTGGCTTTCCTTTCTTTTCTTTTCAATCTCCCTTGAACTGGAATTGAACTCGAGTATTGGTTTGAGAGCCAGATGTCCTAGGTTTTAGTTTCTGACTCCACACTGGGTAGCTGTGTGCTACATCACAGATCACTTCTCCTCTCTGGGGTGAGGGAGCCTCTATGAACCTCAGGGCTCATTCCAGACATGATACTTTCTATGTTTCTACTAGTTGCAACAACTAGAGTGTTTGACATAGCAAACCAGTAGCAGAGTTTGGACTGGAACACATGTCTTAGAACCCATTTAAGCTCTACTTTAAAAAATCTTAATTTCACAATTTTTATTGAAGTATAAAATATACTTAGTATAGTAAGTGTATAAATTGCACTAATCTTAAGTGTACAGATTGTTAAATATTTTTAAAGTAGGTATTGAATTGTAATTTAGTTATGTTAACAAATAATTAAAGAAGACAATTTAGGTGATATAAATAAACTTATTTAACACTTCAAGAAGTGAACAGTCTCCTTTTGGAGAACTGCAAAATGGAGCAAGAACCTTTAACAGGATAAAGGATTAAGAACAGGGAAGAGACAAATAGAAAATATCTGATTGGCTGGGGCCACAGAGTCAAACCTTGTTTGAGGTGAGAGTTGGCTTGGCATTTGGGGATTGGCTGACCGGGTACACTGAGTTTCTGGTCAAGCGGAGCAATCACAGGGACACAAAAGTTATCTAAGTTTTGGTTTGCTGACATGGCATCCCAGGTGGGAGTGGATCCATCTTGGGTCTAGAAAGTTATCTGAGCAGCTATAAGATGATTCAGCCTTTTAAAATGTATAGTTCGATGAGGTTTGATAACTATATTCTGTCATGTAGCACCACCATGGTCAGGATATAGGCCATTTCCATCATCCCCAAAAGTTCTCTTGTGTCCCTTTGCAGGTCAGTCACCTCCTTCCACCCTTAATTCCTGGAAACCACTGATCTGTTTTCTATTCCTATAGTTTTACCCTTTCCAGAATGTCATATAAGTGAAATCATACCATATGTAGACTTTTCTGTCTGACATTTTTCTATAATCCTTTTAAGATTTATCACATACGTGTATAATTGCCACCTAGATCAAGATGTAGTACTTTCCCAGCACCCCAAAAGGTTCTGTTCTGTGCTTTTCCAGTCAATACCCTCCTCTCACTATTCTGACGTCTACCAATGTATTAGTCTTGTATTTCATATAAATGGAATTATACAGTAGGTACTGTAATGGCTTTTTTGCTTAATGTGATATCTGTAAGATTCATTCATGTTATAACTAGTAATAACAGTTTTTATTTAAAAAAATCACTGTGTAGTATTCTACTGTATGAATATACCACATTTCATTTATCCATCCTACTGTGATGGCTTTTGGGATGTTTCTGATATTTGGTTATTCTGAGTAAAGTTGAAAATTCTAGTTGCTGTCTTTTGGTGAGAATGTGCACTCATATCTCTTGGATATATTCTTAAGAGTAGAATTGCTGGATCATAGGCTAGGCATATGTTTAGTTTTAATGCATGCTGCCAAATACTTTTCTAAAGTGCTTGTACCAATTTATACTCTCATCATCAATGTATGAGAGTTCCAATTATTCCACATCCTTGCCAATGCTTGGAATTGCCAGTTATATTTTAGCCTTTATGGAGAGTTGTAGAGTATAGTACCACTACTTTTTTCTTTTTTAATTGTGGTAAAATACATATAACATAAAATTTACTGTCTTAACAATTTTTAAGTATAAAGTTCAGTGGTTTTAGTACATTCATAACTTTGTGCTACCATCACCACCATCCATCTCTAGAAGTCTTCGTCTTGTAAAACTGAAACTCTATACCCACTAAACAATAACTCTCCTTCCTCTCTTCTCTCCAGCTCATGGAAGCCACCATTCTCCTTTCTGTCTCTATGATTTTGACTGCCCTCAAATAAGTGAGATCATACAGTATTTGTCTTTTTATGATTGGTTTATTTTACTTGGCATAATGTCCTCAAGTTTCACCCATGTTGTAGCATATTGCAGAATTACCTTCTTTTTTAAGGCTAAGTAGTATTCATCGTATGTGTGTATCACATTTTTCTCATTCATTCATTCATCTTTTCATGTGCTTATTGGTGATTTATATATCTTCTTTGGGGAAATGTCTGTTAAATCCTTTGCTCACTTTTGAATTGGGTTGTCTTTTTCATTGTTGAGTTTTAGGAGTTCTCTATAGTCTGGATATTAGTAACCACTGCTTATAAATAGAGTGAAATTGCATGTGCAACACCAGTAGTGTAATTCAGAAGTGTGGAGAATCTGGAGTGATCAGTAATAAGGCAACCAGCAAGGGTAAGCAGTGGTGGAGACACCGTTTGTTGCCAAGAAGACCTGAGGGTTTTTTTATTTATCATTCCTGTATCACTAAGAAGTAGTGGTGGTGGTGGTGAGCCTTCCCTCCCTGATTCAGTCATACCTCCTCACCTTGAATATTTATTTAATCCCATTTTCCCTGGAAGAAAGTATCTGGGGGATTGGTGGATGAGGATCCCCCTCCTTAAGCCTTATCAAAAGAAATAGGTGAGTTTATTCCTCCTTCATTTGAGATGGCCTTTAGAAGCCTGTGTCAAACCTCCACTGAAATCAGGGTAATAATTATTCAAGAATGGCAAGGTAAATGCAGAGAATCCACAAATGGAGTATGGGTCCATATGCGTGTTTGGAGCAAAAATATGCTTTATATTTTCAAAGACAGTAGTTTCCAGGAAACATAGTGAAGCTAAAGGGTCCACTTAGGATTCAGCTGTTATTCTTGATGTTGCTAGCACAGGTAGGTTTGAGCTGGTGGGCTGTGGGTGGGCCTTGCAATGTGGTTGTTCATCTAGTAACATGCCTATGAAAGTACAACCAAAACTGCGTGATGTTTTGTGCTCTAAACCTAATGTAACGTGTATAATGGAGTTTTTATGTGTACCTAAGAATCACTATGCATTTTAGAGTGTTTCTGGCTACTCTACAAATACATGAATCAGATTAAGGAATAGTCAGTCAAACTTGAATTAAATATACATTCCCATAATGGTGATTATCTTTTTTTTTTCTTGGCTTGACATTATTATAGCAAGCTAAAATAATAGGAGATAAGTAGCTATTATAAATGAACCATTAAAAGCAAGAGAAAGCCAAAGTTATCATTGCTCTCTCCCTGTCTCTTACTTTATAAAAACTAATGTAGTGAATTGGCATGGAGTTGCCTACTTTAATAATAAATCTGTTGTGTCAGGGCAATGACCTGATGTTTTCTTTCACATATAATTTATAGTCTATTGATTTAATTCTCTGAATATCTCACTCTATTGGTATAACATAAAACCATTTCTTAATTGAAAGACAAAGGAAGCTTGGGATGAAACCAAATGGCAGAATATTTTTATTGAAGACTTCTACTTGATCAATAGCCAAATAAATATGAGCTTATTTTCAATGACAGTTTCAAGTTTAAAAGACCAAGAAAAGAGATGCTTTGATTCATCATCTATTTGGGTAATGGATTTATAGATTTATTTAGAAATTTAGGTTTTCTCCATGGGACAGGGAGGGAGGCTTATGGAGACTTTTTAAAATTTTATTTTATTTATTTATTTTTGGCTGCGTTGGGTCTTTGTTGCTGCGTGCGGGCTTTCTCTAGTTGTGGTGAGCGGGGGCTACTCTTCTTCGCGGTGCACGGGCTTCTCATTGTGGTGGCTTCTCTTGTTGAGGAGCACGGGCACTAGGCGCGCGGGCTCAGTAGTTGTGGCTCGTGGGCTCTAGAGTACAGGCTCCATAGTTGTGGCACACAGGTGGCTTAGTTGCTCCGCGGCATGTGGGATCTTCCCGGACCAGGGCTTGAACCCGTGTCGCCTGCATTGGCAGGCGGATTCTAAACCACTGCGCCACCAGGGAAGCCCTTATGGAGACATTTTAAGCAAACACTAACTTCTTTTTTCAGTGAGTCATAAACTAGAATGTGGAAAATGAACTCAAGTAGCAGACAGTTTAATGTGGCCAAATCAAACATTGCTGGTGTGCTGCTAAAGCTCTTCCGTCAACTTGTGGAAGAGAAAGCCAGCACTTTATGCTCTTTCAGCCAGGATCTCTGGCACTTTTCCACTTGGCTCCATGTGCCAGGATGCCAGGCACCACACTGCCACTCTCTCACTTGAACAGAGCTGCTGACTTCCTCTTACTGCCAGTTTTAAATTACCAGCGACGACTATTACCATAGCCTTGTCATACCTCCTGTCCATCTGCACACAACTTGAGCTTAGTACCCAGCTCCCAGCTCCTGAGATTGTTTTTCACTTGTTTCAGGCAAAAGCATAATGAGTATCTTAAATATTGCTGAGAAAAAGCCGAGAAATAGCAAATATGATAGAAATTAAACACAGGATTCATTTAGCAGAAAACTTGATTTTTGTCCACTCGCCTACTTATTTATTTGTTTATTTTTCTTTGAATGTTACAGATCTTACCCAGAGAAGCTAAAAGAAATGATCATGCATCATTGTCCTGTCACAAACATTACTCAGTTTGGAAGGAAGCAATTTGAGGATGGGTATCCTATTACCATGCTTTATTTTTTTCTTCACCTAATGCAGATAACTGTAGAGAATATGGAAGAACACCTTAATACTCACCCCTTGAGGAGAAAGCAGTGATTTTTTTATGGTGCTCGTAACTCATGCCATCAATTTTATCTGTGGTAGGTCCATGTCAAAATTGGAGTAATTAAATGGAATGACAATTTAAATGTGTTCATGCCATTGCACTGGCAATAAAGCATGTACAAATTTACAATTAAGGCTTGTTTTTCCCCTTAGCCATAGAGAATTGTAACAACCATTAAGTTGCGTGGGCACAGGGATCCAAAAGGGTATTCATCAAAATAAAAACACCAGGTGGATACTTTGAGGATTATAGTGTCCTCTTATGCAATTATTCTTTTTCACTGCATATTTTTGACTGAATAATAATTACTTTTGCATAAGAAAAGGCAGGATGAGCTAGTTTCAACTTGTTTTATTACAACCACCCCCCTTTTAAAAATCTGCAAGGTAGCATAGAACCATAACCGTTTATTCAAATAAAAGTGTATATTTGTTCCAGTTCTTAGCTTTCAAAGGGTAACAGACTCTTTCAAATACACCATACTGAGCTTTTAATACAAACACTTTGGTGCTACAAAACACACCATTAAGATGCATATCGCTGGTGTGGTTAAGTTCCTAAGATATCACTAGGAATCATCAATATGACAGAGATAAAGGAGACTTGAAACCCAGCCCAAGCAGTGAATTGACAGCCATCTTTAACCACCATGACCTAAGAATGACCCTGCTCTCTGCTGGATGCAGGAGTTAGATATGTAGCAGAGCACAGGAATCAGATATCTCACAGGCTTGGAGGGCCCCACTGTGAGGCAACTGTAGAATCACTTGCAAAGCCTGATACACACATAGTTGACAAAGAGTGATGCCAATTCGATGCTCTTTTATATTTTGAAATAAAGTTCTGAGGATTTAATGTTGACTTTAGCTGCTCCCTGCTTTGTAAAGTTAAGATTCATAGAAGAAAAATTAATAAGTTTTTATATAATTTAAAATATTCTAATTTGACCATGTCTTCAAATGCTCATACTGTGTGTATATACATTTTACACATACACACGTCAAGAATTAATTTTACAGCAGTGGAACGATATATTCTAAAGCACTTAAAATCACACATGACATTTTATGGTAAAATTTACCCTTTGTTTTGTTTTTGATAGCTGTTTATCTCTAAAACTTGCTTACATTTTAAATTTCTTACTTAAATCTTTATAACTTGGTTAATAATGATAGTTTAGGGGAAGCTCACATACCAAGCTGCAGAATATGGATTTAGGCTTGATTGTCATGCTCCCTTGTTGTAGAAGTGCTGTGTGAAACAATTATTTTAATAAAGGAGAGTCGTTAATAAGGGGATAGACATTTGGAGGGGCTAAGCAATAGGAACTCAGGTTACCACCTTAGCTTTCAGTGACTAAAGTGGAGAGTTTTCGGTTGTTTTCTCTTGTAACACTTTTTCCCTAGGATTCTCATGCATGAAAAGTAGATACATGCACCTTTAAAAAAAAGATAAATTATTTGTACTTTTAGCATATGCATAATGACAAAAATGTTTACAATCAACTAGTGAAAATACAAATATGATGATATCTGTACAATCTCCTCCAAGTGTAAAATGTGCTTAAAAATTATTCACAAACAGTAAGTAATCATAAAAATCCTCTGTTTCTGTGAATTCTCTCTCATTTTTAGTTTTTCAAAAGTCACTGCAGCTCACAAGCTGATCCTGCTTTTGGAATTAGCCTGAGTCACTTTGGAAGCTCTACTGGCAGCACCATAGGAACTGGATTCCCAGGTCTTTTGGGGATCTGTGACCCTGAGGCAGTGCTAAACACAGGACAGAGCTGGAGCTCCCACACTGACTCCACTGGAAAAAAGAAAAAAGCCCTCTGTCTCCTACTTGCAGTGCTGAAAAATGGTAGAGGTTTTGAGTCAGATCTTCACAAATACCAAATTTTAGCTGAATCACCTTCCCTCCAGGGCCGTTATAGGATTCCAAATTCAACTGCCGTACTTCCTTTCAAGCTTATGCTTTTCCCAGGATGACATTTCATGGTTATTATTCCTTGCTGTGCTCTTAATGAGAGAAACAGGTAGTGATGTGCATATTCCAGTTGGCAATGCTTTCTAATAATATTGCAATCTGGGTTTATATAATAGTTTTCTGAAAAGTGTGGAGGGATCTATGGCTAAGGGAAGAGTATTGCCTCCCTAGCTCTGTGACAAATGACAATTTTAATCTGATTCATAACCTTTTACAAACAGCTCCATCTTGACAAGACCGCTGCATTTGGTGACCTATTCAATTTATTAATGTTCCACATTGGGTCTAAGTGCCTACAATGGGGAAATGACACCTGAGTACCAGTAACCTCATTAACTTGGCTAACACTTCTAAATGGATGGCTTGGCATTATGGAAGTTTGCCTCAGGGAAACCCTTCTACCTGAGGACATAGATAGTAAGACACAATCAGCTGCTGCAGAGATATATATAGTATGTTCTGCTGCTTTGCTCATTTGCATACACCCCAATGCTTTTTCTTTTATATGTACTATCATTTGTGCCTAAATGACCCCTCCCTATAAATGGAATTCATCTTTTTAAAATTTTATTTTAAATTTTAATTAATTAATTAATTTATGGCTGTGTTGGGTCTCCGTTGCTGCGTGCGGGCTTTCTCTAGTTGCAGCGAGAGGGGGCTACTCTTGGTTGTGGTGTGCGGGCTTCTCATTGCGGTGGCTTCTCTTGTTGAGGAGCACGGGCTGTAGGCGTGGAAGCTTCAGTAGTTGTGGCTCGTGGGCTCTAGATCGCAGGCTCAGTAGTTGTGCTGCACGGGCTTAGTTGCTCCGTGGCATGTGGGATCTTCCGGACCAGGGATCGAACCCGTGTCCCCTGCATTGGCAGGCAGATTCTTATCCACTGTGCCACCAGGGAAGCCCCAGGATTCATCTTTGGCTTGACTTGTTTATCATCACAAATCTATAATGCTTTAGGAAATATAATATTTCATGGTTCAATTTCAGGAAGCAGAAACCATTTCGCTCTTTTAAGGAGAGATTTAAATATAGGGAATTTTGTTCCTATAAATTTGGAGTTGTGAACACATTGCTGGGCCTGCAGGAGTGACTCCCAGAAGTGGTGAACTGGCCTGAAATTTTAGCTGCGGCTTGATCAGGAATCAGGAGGCTACCAGGGAACTGTGGAATTCAGAAGCTCCCCGCAATAGCCTCACAAACCTTGTGACTGGACACTAGAATTAAGCTGCAGAAAAACCCAACATGTTCCCCCCCACCCCGCTCCAAATCCTCCTTGTCAGCAGCAAGCAAAACAAGAGCAGAGTGACTGCTTTCACCTTCTGGATCTCATGTAATTGCATCAGTTTGGTGGGTCCTGATTCCAGAACTCTTGCTACAAGGGAATGTAGGGAAACATGTTGATAAGTTTTCTAGTCTCTGCACAGCTGGAAGGCACACTGGAGGAGAGCTGGAGTGGATGTTGATTGCTAATCCACCACTTCCATCTCACAGTCTAAAGAAGCGAAAACGTGTAACAGGATGGGAAACCCATGCGGTCTCTTTCTCTTCCTGATGCTATTTGATTTTCGTTTAGACAAGTGAATTTTTCTTTCACTATCATAGTTAAAATAATGATGATTCTACAATATTTTTCTACTGTTGGTCTGAAGTAGCTTGGCACCTTCACAGCCCCTTCCCAGGTGTGATAACCTGGGTCTCCAAGATTCTCCATCTTTCACCTTCTGTTCCAACCAGTTGCTCCTGATTTCTCCATTGGCTCCCACTTGTTTTTGTCTCACTCTGCCCATCCCCCTCAATTTATTGCTTTGGTGGGATCTTGTTGCTTGGCCTCAGCTTTCTTTCTGGAAACTATCTTTGAGATCTTCCTTGTTCTAGGCTCATGAGGCAGAGGAAACCTTATGCCAATGCCCACTCCTATTCTTCTAGCCTCAGCCTGGATGTCACAGAGACCCTCAATCATCTAGTAGGGTCTTGGGTCAGTAACAGTTATGTTGCTGAAATACTCTTGAAATTTTTTGTGATAAAAATCTCAAACAGAGCTAGATATGTCAATTGAGCAAATGGAAAGATTTAGAGACTGCATTTACTTCCCCTTGCTGAGCTGCCGTGACCTTGCTGGAATTGGCAGCTAGCACAGTCACAGAGTAGGCATGCAATATTGGTTGAATTAATCACAGAATTTAATGGCCATGAAGTCACATTTTCAGAAGTCATTCATGTATTTTGATAAGTAAGAATTATGCTTTAAGTTTATTCATCTTCCTTTGGAGTGCAGACCTTGTAAAGTGCTATGATGTCAAGCCATCTAACTATACAGTGTGGCTTAATTACAAAAGGGAGCAACTAAGCTACATATCAGTTAGAGCTCTTCATGTAATTTATTGACTCACAAGGCTGAAATGCCAGGGACAGTCTTCAAAGGCAGCTGGTCGGGGCTCACTTGATGTCATTAGAACCTGTCTTCCTTTCACCTGCAGTGGTTATATGGCTGCCTTCTGCTGTATTCAGTTCTTTGTCAGGCTATGCATGATGCCTTCAAGCAACTACAAGAACACATTAACCCAATATCCATCCCAGTGTGAAAGAGTTCACTTTCCCCATAGCCAAGCAGAAGTCTAAGACCTGAACCTCCTCAGCCCTGATTGGCCTGATTTAGATGATGTGCCCATCTAGGAACCTGTCAGTGACTGAGGAGATGGGATGCTCTGATTGACTTGATCTTGGTCTTAAGCTCCACCCCCAAATCCAGAGATAGAATCAGTTTTTTCATGGATTGAGAATGGGGCTGGAGTGGATCCCCAAATGGAAATTTAGAAATTGTTACCATAGGAAGCAGAGTAGATATAGGCAGCAAAAGTGATACATGTCCACCACAGGCAGAAAACAAGCTCCTTCTACCAAGAAGATACTGTGTCCCCAGAAAATTATGACATATGAGGTCAAGAACCATCCTGAAATTTCTGGCTGTGTTTCAGTGTTCTGGGCCACATCCAGTTGGCTCTCTTGAAGGCACTTTTTTTCTTTTTTCTTTTCTCCATGAAACAAATGATATCAAAACTGAGAGTCAGGGCTTCCCTGGTGGTGCAGTGGTTAAGAATCCGCCTGCCAATGCAGGGAACACGGGTTCGAGCCCTGGTCTGGAAAGATCCTACATGCCGCGGAGCAACTAAGCCCACGTGCCACAACTACTGAGCCTGTGCTCTAGAGCCCGTGCTCCGCAACAAGAGAAGCCACCGCAATGAAGAGTAGCCCGTAAAAAAAAAAAAAAAAAAAAAAAAGCTGAGAGTCAGCTTTAAGGACATGAGTCTAGAGTCAAACTGATATGGCCCATGATGGAATACACCCTGCAGTTCTCAAGGGTGATTCAGGACTCTGGGCACTATTTGTCTGGATTTCTGTTTTTAATTAAAAAATTTTTTTCACAGTAATGTAACACTTAAAAACTTCTAACATATACAAATGTAGAGAGGTGGTACAATGAACCCCTGTATTCTCATTACCCATATTAAATCCCTATCTAGATTTTGTCATTTTTTTCATCTATTATCTCCTTTTCCCCCTTTGCTGAAATATTTTAAAGGAAATCCTGGATATCATGCCATTTTATCCCTACTTACCTCAATATTAAATGCCCTTTTTAAATAGCCTTGTTTTGTTACTGTTATTTAATACAAATAGGAATGATTCAGCCATAAATCCAAATATTCTGGGGCTTAAGGAGCTTAATTAAACTCCTTTCTCCTGAAACCACAGAAGCCAAATACACCTCTGACCCAGTGCTGAAAGATTGAAGCATTCCAAACAATAAGAAAGGAATTTAAAAAATAGATGTATTCTAGGCCTACATGGACAGGACTTTGGCTGGCTTCCTGTTGAAGCAGTTTAGACATTTGAAAGATACCACGGCTGCCAGGTTTGTGGATCTGATTATCTTTAGCAGTTGTCTTTTTATTAGGGAATTAAAGTTTTCTGTTTTTGAGGTTTCAACATGATTGTTTTCTTTTCTAGAAATTGATTTCCTCAGAAAACTACTTATAAAATGAGTATGAAACTCAAAGTTTATTTTAATGTTATTAATACTGTCTTGGGTTTCAGTACAGGCACCCCAATCTGGTTAGCTTGAGCCATTTTCTTATGTATAGTTGGTATGTGGGGATAACCAAGTTCCCAAAGAAACCTGTGGTTAAAATTTTTATGCTATAATATTAGATTGGGATTATTGTCAGAGAGATTATAAATCAAAGTTTAGACATGTGGTTTAGCAGTATCTCTTTAAGTAAAATATCTGGGAGAGTTTTTACAAAGTTGCCAGTGAACCTTGTTCTCTGAACCTATAATTCAGAAGGTCCCATGAGGCTTTGATTTCTGGCAGCATTTCCATTGCTATTGATCTAGGTGAAGCAAGGCAGAGGTGGAAAGAGCAGCTGGAAATAGCTATTGATTTATTCATTTGACAAATATTTATGGGGTTTCTATTACATGCCAGGCACTATGCTAAGTACTGTGGGTAAATAAAAGATGAAATGACAAGGACCCGGGTTACAAGTAGCTTATAGTCTATTGGAGATAAGACCTTTACACAAAGTAAAACATGAAGTGTCATAAAGGGAATATGGGAAATTTGTAGGGGAAAAGATTAGTTACTTACAGATTCTGAGATCTGAGACAGCTGCACGGTAGAGAGATGGTAGTTGAAATGAGCTGGGGAGTATATTTTGGATTTGGACATGCAGACATGGGCAGGAAAGAAAATAAAGGCCCGACAGACCATTGCAAACCATTATCTTTTATGTAAGAGCCATAGGGAGGCTGCTGCCATAGTCCTTCGGGTATGCAGACAAACAAGTGGTATTGCTGTTCGTCAACTTATGTCATATATTACTTTTGTATTATGTACAGGTTATGTATTACTTATTGTAAAAAGGACAAAAGAAATTACATGTCAAATATTCTGATGCTATATCTGATCAATATTCTGTGAATCTGTTATAGCTTTGCTTCTGTAACTCTTCCGAGATTTTGGGATGGATAGGCAGCAAGATAGTGCTTTCATCACTCTTTAATGTGAAATAACTTTAATTCATAAACTTTTAACACCTCCCCATATTTATACTTTTTGTGTAAAATGCACAAAAAGTATAAATAAAAGAGGACAAGATATAATAAACAGCAATGATTAAGTTCTGTCTGTTTTATCTCAAGTCTCTCTTGAATCTGTTTGTTTTTCCTCATGTTAAGTGTCACTATCCAATTCCAGGTCAGTAGTTCTTATCTAGAACTCCCTGCCCTTAGGTCCGATCTCTTCCATTCCATTCATCATCCAGTGGAGTGAAATTTCTAAAACACCAACCTGATAATACCCTCCTTGCTTAAGAACCAACCGTTCAATGGCACTGCATTGCTCTTAAGATAAAATCTGAATTTCATTTACATGATTTGCAAGGCCCTCCATGATCATTTGGTCAGGGTTGATGTGTGTGATCAAAAATGTAAGCAACTGGGCTTCCCTGGTGGCGCAGTGGTTGAGAGTCTGCCTGCTGATGCGGGGGACGCGGGTTCGTGTCCCGGTCTGGGAAGATCCCACATGCCACGGAGTGGCTGGGCCCGTGAGCCATGGCCGCTGAGCCTGCGCGTCCGGAGCCTGTGCTCCGCAACGGGAGAGGCCACAACGGTGAGAGGCCCGCGTACCGCAAAAAAAAAAAAAAATGTAAGCAACTGAAAAGAATAGTTGAGTATTATATTACAGGGTAGTAAACAGTAATAGATACCACATGATGATACATTTACTGAGTATATTTTGTTTAATATTTTTTTTATCCTGTTTCTTACGTGAGCTATTTAGCTGAAGTTTACTTTATGGAATAGATGAATTCTTTCCTCTGTAAAGTGAATTTCTGCATTTTAAGTCCCTTCCGTAGCAGATCTCATTATAGAATTAGAAACTAACCCTTCTGTAAGGACTGTTGACTTTAAGATTTAAAAATTTTAACTTTCAAACATTATCTGTTGAAAGGAAATACTATATTAAGTTTTAATATATACTTTATGTATATTTAATGTATAAATTTAAATAAGTTAGGATTATTTCTATTTTTAAGACAATGGAATAAAGATCATCCTAGAAAGATGCCAACGACTTGATTGAATATAATACAGCATAATCAATAATCTTCATAATTATCAACCTTCAAATCTCAATAATCTACAGCAGGATGGCATGTGGTTTTCATATTCTTTTCTTGGTGACTTTAGGAAACACAAGCTAATTTGGGCAAAAGGGAGTAAATTACAGAAAAATCTAATACAATGATTTAAAACCAACAATGAATTTAATAAATGGAATAGTACATTTATTGACACTTTTTCAAAGGGAAACAGAGTGACAAGAAAATAACATCAAAAAGATGTTGAGGGGCTTCCCTGGTGGTGCAGTGGTTAAGAATCCGCCTGCCAATGCAAGGAGCACGGGTTCGATCCCTGGCCCAGGAAGATCCCACATGCCACGGAGCAACTAAGCCCGTGTGCCACAACTCCTGAGCCTGTGCGCCACAACTACTGAGCCCGCGTGCCAAGAGCCCGTGCTCCACAACAAGAAGTGTGTGCGTGTTTGGAAATGGCTTGATTCATATGACCAAATTGCTTTCCAGAAAGGACCAATATTTTTTCCCATATGAAGTGTGCATAAATGTCCGTTTCATTGCACTCTGGCTAGTATTGAGAATGAAAATAAATTTCAATATTTTCCAATTTGATTTTTGGGGATGACGTGTCATATTTTAATATTTTAAAATATAGAGATTGTTCTCTTCTTCTCCACTTGTTCTTCTTATATTCACACATATATTTTATGTTTTTTTAAAATCAAATCCCTACATAGAATCTAGCACATAAGGGAAGAGAGCTAACAAATTTAGGATCTAAGATTCTTGAGTATAAATAATTTGTCTAAATTTGAAATAAGTAGCTAATAGTGCTATATTATAAGTAATGTTTATAGTTGGAACCAAGTCCTCATGTATCAGATTGTAAATATTGTTAAATTATACCTCTACCACTGTTTCTATAGAAAAGAAAATGGAATTATAGAGATTAAAAGGTATGAAAGCCATCTGAAATGGCACGACCAGGAAAATTTTGCATAAACTCCTACAATAAAGAAGCTAGTGAAAGCAAGTTTTATTGTGAAGTAAAGAACAAGGACTTTTATTTGAATGGGTGAAAACATTTCCATTTAATTTTAATGTCTTTAAATGATGCATTTCCTGCTGTTAATAGCAGTAATCCCCGTGGAGAGTAACATTCTTGTAAAAGTCATAATAGATCTCTGTTCGCTCATTTAACAGCTTGAAGGTACACTTTTAGACAGCGGGATGGTGATTAATCTTTGCTGCAATATTTCTTCAATTACTTGTGAAAAAGCAGGATTTTAATAAGGGTATCATTACAATGATATGTGAATCTGTGGAATTACTATTACACATTTGAAAGGAACTTTAAAATTTTTAATTAGAGATAACCATTTGCTAATTAACAGAGTCATCTTTACCAGTTAATTCTTTTCTTTACAATTGTAAATCCTATCTTTGGACAATGCAAAGAATTATATGTCTTTACATGTCATACTATGTTTCTCATTGAAAATTTATGTCAAAATATTATTCTGATATTTGTTGAAGTGTTTTAATATACTAATAGTCTAATTTACATTCCATGGCCAATAATCTTAGTTATACTCCAAGAACACATTTCTATCAAATTAAAATTTCATGTATTGGAAAAGTAGACTAGCTGAACTGGGTCTTTATAATATACTAGTTTACATTCATTTTCATTTTCACTAAAGGCTCTTAATAAACTTTATAGGCACTTTCCTAATTCAATAATTATTATTATTCATTTTGAAAGAGAAATTTAGGTGATAGATGTTCCTGGCTTGCCAGGGTCATAGAGTTAAGAGGAAGATACTAAGATTGCTGATTCAGTCCTTATCTATTAGACCAAACTGTTAGTATATAATGGTATATAACAGTTGTTAACCTTTTTGGAGTCTGTGGAAAACACACATGTGCATATGAAAGAGAGCATGTTCTATATCAATACACAGCTAAACCAAGATTTGATTAAGGAAGAACTCATTAAAAAGGAAGCATTGGGACTTCCCTGGTGGTGCAGTGGTTAAGAATCTGCCTGCCAATGCAGGGGACATGAGTTCAAGTCCTGGTCTGGGAAGATCCCACATGCCGCAGAGCAACTAAGCCCATGCGCCACAACAACTGAGCCTGTGTGCCACAACTACTGAAGCCCGCGTGCCTAGAGCCTGTGCTCCGCAACAAGAGAAGCCACCGCAATGAGAAGCCCATGCACTGCAATGAAGAGTAGCCCCACTTGCCGCAACTAGAGAAAGCCCGCACACAGCAACAAAGACCCAATGCAGCCAAAAAATAAATAAATAAAATTTAAAAAACAAGTATAATATTGAAAAAAAAAGGGCTTCCCTGGTGGCGCAGTGGTTGAGAGTCCGCCTGCCAATGCTGGGGACACGGGTTCGAGCCCTGGTCTGGGAGGATCCCACGTGCCGCGGAGCTACTAGCCCGTGCGCCACAACTGCTGAGCCTGCTCTCTGGGGCCTGCGAGCCACAGCTACTGAGGCCCGCGCTCCTGGAGTCTGTGCTCCGCAAAGGGAGAGACCACCACAATGAGAGGCCCACGCACTGCAGCGAGGAGTGTTCCCCACTTGCCACAACTAAAGAAAGCCCACGCAGCAATGAAGACCCAACACAGCCAAAAATAAATAAATAAAAATAAAGTACCCTTTAAAAAAAAAAGTATTGATAACTACAGTATTTTTCATTGAGTTATCTCAGCATACTTGCGAAGTATTATCTCATGGTAAATAAATATTACAATTTCCTTTTCCTTATCAAAATGTAAAATGGATTTTTTTTAAGAAAACAATTCCATAATCGCATTATTTTGACTGAACTATTCTCTTGTGTATAAAGTACATTGCTGTTTGTAGACTGTCTCTGCTCACACCATAATTTTTTCTACATAATTACAATCATAATGTACATATAATTTTTACTACAGATTTTTATAATTTTATTTTACATTGAGATTTAAGTAATTCCCTAAGGACCCATATGAATTGAAAATTCATAAACTCATAAAGTCCAGGCATTCTAATAATCTCTCACATACTGAGACTATATTGCAACACAGACTATCTTGTTAAATCTTCTTGACTTCATACTGAAAAGCTGCTGGAATCATGTAATCAATTCTTTAGATATAATTGTAAAAGGATAATAGCAATGCAGAAATTCTCAAGGATGTTTTAGAATAGTCAGGTACAAACAGGCCACCTGGGGCAGAAATGGCAAGGTGGGAAGGAACAAGACTAACTGAACTGAGGTTTTTGAAATGGTCATTATTGGGAGACTCTGGGTGGGTCTAGAGAAGAAGGCCAGGCAGATGGGCACTCCATGGTATATGAGATGGAAGACATACCAGTAAAATTACATGTGTCTTGAAAGTCCTGGGTGGGGATCATGGTGTTCCTCAACGAGCATGTGAAGCACAGAGAATCCAGCAGCTTGTGGTGTCTGAAAATCTGCATGGTCTGGTTGGTTATTGTAAAACACTTTCCTCAGGACTTAAGGTTCTCTTCCCTGACAGGGGCCTGACAAGAGCCTGGCTGGATCACAATTCCCGGGGACTGAAGTACCAACTCAAATTCAGGGAATGAGACCATCAAGGATTCACTCACCATAGATAGAGCTCTGGATGGACACTGACCTATGGAATAAGACCAAAGTGCCCCTGACAAAACTTTGCTAGTTGGGCCAGTCAGAAGTGGTAAATTGAGCTTGGTTCCATAGTACTGAGTTAAAACTCATTAAATCATTATTGTCTAAGTTCAGGATTGATTGTAGAGACAGGGTCAGAGTTGAGCCCAAGGGTGAGAAGGTAGGGGAAAGGGATGAGGATGAGAGTGGAATGCAGCTGAAGTCAGACAGCTTCCGCTGTCTGGAAGGGTGAGAGAGGAAGGGAAACCTGGCAGGAGTGGATTGAAAGGATGGGGCTGAAATACACTGGGTGTTTTTAATATTCTTTACAACTTAAAATGGAAGGTCAGAAAATTAGTTCTTAGTTTCAGGGATACTTGGGGGTAAAAATCACCTGAGATTTTTCAGTGAAGATGCACAAGGATTCAGGCAAAATAATATAATGTTATACCAGCTATGTGAAAGCTTTAGTTGCCACTTTTAGTAGCTTGTCTTAATGTTCAAACCAGCTTTTAATTTTTCCTGAAATAATCTTTCTTTCTAGATAAGTACTTGAAGTCCCTTTCATTTAGTGATTATTAAAATGATATGCATGATTTGACTTTCCCCTTTTCGGCCTCCATTCTTTTTTTAAAAATTGAGATATAATTGACATATAACATTATATTAGTTTCAGGTATACAACATAATGGTTTGGTATATATTGTGAAATGATCACTGCAATAAGTCTGGTAACGTTCATCCCACACATAGTTACAATTTTTTTTTCTTATGATGAAAACTGCTAAGATTTATTCTTAGCAACTCTCAAATATAAAATATAGTATTATTATCATCACCATACTGTACATTACATCCCCAGGACTCATTTTGTAACTGGAATTTTGTACCTTTTGACCACCTTCATCCATTTCTCCTACCCCTCCCCCCACCTCTGGTAACCACCTGTCTGTTCTCTGTATCTACGAGGGTTTCTGTTTGTTTGTTTGTTTTTCTTTTTTACAAACCCTTGTGTCGAGGGCTGACTTTCAATAGATCGCAGCGAGGGAGCTGCTCTGCTACTTACGAAACCCCGACCCAGAAGCAGGTCGTCTACGAATGGTTTAGCACCAGGTTCCCCACGAACGTGCAGTGCGTGACGGGCGAGGGGGTGGCCGCCTTTCCGGCCGCACCCTGTGTCCCAGGACGAAGGGCTCTCCGCACCGGACCCCGGTCCCGACGCGCGGCGGGGCGCGCCGTGTTTTTGTTTTAAGAGATTCCACATATAAGTGAGATCAGAGGGTATTTGCCTTTCTCTGTCTGACTTATTTTATTTAGCATAGTGCCTTCAGGGTCTATCCATGTTGTGAGGAATAGCAAGATTTCCTTCTTTCTTAAGGCTGAATAACATTCCATTGCATATATATACCACAACATCTTTATCCATTCATCTATTGATGGACACTTAGGTTGCTTCTATGTTTTGGCTATTGTAAATAATGTTGTATTGAACATGGGGTGCATATATCTTAAGTTAGTGTTTTCGTTTCCTTCAGATAAATGCTCAGAAGTGGAATTGCTGGATCATATGGTAGTTTTTAAAAAAAAATTTTTTTGTGGTATGCGGGCCTCTCACTGTTGTGGCCTCTCCCATCGCGGAGCACAGGCTCTAGACGCGCAGGCTCAGCGGCCATGGCTCACGGGCCCAGCCGCTCCGCGGCACGTGGGATCTTCCCGGACCGGGGCACTAACCCGTGTCCCCTGCATCGGTAGGCGGACTCTCAACCACTGAGCCACCAGGGAGGCCCTTTTTTTTCATTTTTGAGGAATCTTCATACCATTTTCTATGGTGGCTGCACCAATTTACATTTCCACCAACAGTTCACCAGGGTTTCCTTTTCTCCACATCCTTGCCAACACTTATCTTTTTGATGATAGCCATTCTAACAGTTGTGGGGTCATATCTCATTGGGGTTTTGATTTGCATTTCCTTGATGATTAGGGATGCTGGGCACATTTTCATGTACCTGCTGGCCATCTGCATGTCTCCTTTGGAAAAATGTCTGTTCAGATCCTCTGCCCATTTTTAAATTGGATTGTTTGTCTTTTTGCTGTTGAGTTGTATGAGTTCTTTATATATTTTAGATATTAACCCCTTATCACATATATGATTTGCAAATATTTTCTCCCATTCATTAGGTTGCCTTTTCATTTTGTTGATGATTTCCTTTGCTGTGCACAAGCTTTTTCATTTGATGTAGTCCCACTTGTATATTTTTGCTTTTGCTGCCTTTGCTTTTGGTGTCAAATCCAAAAACAGCATCGCCAAGACCAGTGTCAAGGGCTTACTGCCTATGTTTTCTTCCAGGAGTTTTATGGTTTCAGGTCTTATGTTCAAGATTTGAGTTAATTTTTTTAATATGGTGTTGGCCTCCATTCTTGTTTGGTTGACCTAAACCTTAACTGTGAGATCATCAGTGATCTGACCAGGCAGAGGAATTTCTTAAGAATTTTAAGTTGTGGTGATCATATAATTTCTTGTCTAAACTGGGAGAGTGAAGGAGGGTGGACAACAGGTATTAGCTAGGGACAACAGGTATTAGCTAGGGACAACAGGTATTCAGCTTGGACAGCAGGTATTAGCTAGGGCTGTCCCAAGCAAACCAAGATACATGGTCACCCTAGAGTTAGCATATAATTCTCCTTGGTTCTCTAACATTTCTGTGTGTCTTGTGAGTATAGCCACCACCAGCCTTTTGTTTAGGACTGTTTTTTCAAGAATGCTGCTACAGCAAACAGCCTTGGAAGAGAGAGTATCTCTCTTTGAAGTAGAAGGAAAAGATTGGGGTTTTCTAAGCTCAAGGTTCCTTTCTTTTAACACAACCCACGGTGTGTACATGTGTCTCCTAACCCTTGTTGTGTCCCCATGTGGAAATTGGGGCTTGGAGAACTGGCACAAGAAAAGGATGCTCTGACTACTGCTATTCTGTGGTAATAAACTGACTTTTGTCTCTGATCCAAGAGTTTTGTGTCTTCTGCTAGCAACCATGAGCTGTGGCAGGCTAAATTGTTAGTGTGCAAATTGGGTGAAGTGTCAGCCCCTTCATATTTCTTGCTACTCAGTACAATTATAAATCACTATACAAATATAAGGTTTTTACTACTGCTACTACTACTATTGTTATTATTAATTCAGCTGAAATTTCATTCTGTGCATTTAAAAATTTCTCTTAAAAGACAAAAAGCAAAAGCAAAGGTAGGCATTATTGGATCTGGCCTTATTTATGTCAAGATAGACTCAATCTTCTTTCAGTCAGTCAGATTACATATGTAACTATTATAATTAATAATTAAATTTTAAAAATAAATGATAACTATCTAACTGCATAATTAAACTGCTTAGTTCTATTATAAATTGATTTCTTAAAACTGTATAGCATATTTTGATCTCAAAGTGTATGTGGACAGAAGTTTTTCTTCTAGAATAATGATCCACACTTTCAAGGGGTATATAACTTTTTTTGGTGTGATGATGAAGTTGGATTTATTATTATTTTTTATAACAGCTTTACTGAGATATCATTACATGCCATTCAATTTACCCATTTAAAATGGTTCAGTGGGTTTTAGTCTAAGAAGCATGTAACTTGAAGCATGTAATAAAACGTGCCAAATTCCAAATTTCTCTTTCTTGTACCCTAACTTAGCCCAAGTGCATTTTTATTCCTTCTTGAACTTTCCTTAACCTTTCTAAGTATTCCAGGAGTGAGGCACCCTTACAAGCCATAGAATTTTAAGGTGGCAGATAATTGCAAAGAGATATACAATGCACACTAATGATAAAATTTAGCACTTAGACAGTGCTTTAAGAACATTAAACAAGGGGCTTCCCTGGTGGCGGAGTGGTTGAGAGTCCGCCTGCCGATGCAGGGGACACGGGTTCGTGCCCCGGTCCGGGAGGATCCCACATGCTGCGGAGCGGCTGGGCCCGTGAGCCATGGCTGCTGAGCCTGCGCTCTGTAACGGGAGAGGCCACAACAGCGAGAGGCCGTGTACTGCAAAAAAAAAAAAAAAAGAACATTAAACAATTAATTTGCACAGCACCCCCTGTGAAGCAGTAAGTAGCATTGTCTCCACTTTCACAGTGAGAAAATGTACAGGCAGAAGCTAGTTGACTTTATTGTGATATTAAAGTAGTGAGATCTTAATACAAATTAAAACTCTTCTGTATTCAAACTTCTGAAACAGGCTCCTTTATGATAGAAGTTTATTTGGTGGTCCTTGGGAAAGGTATATGTCTTGTATATGTTCATATTACTTATTTATTTTGCAAAGCATATTGTTGAAATTCCTTCATCCAAAAAATAGGAGTCCTTTAATTCGCCAAATGTTTTGAATTAAATGATCTTTCATAGCAATCACAAGATTATTGTCCTCAAAAGTGGAACTGTGTGACAAACTATGTCAGTTACAATAAAATGAGATGGGGTCAAATATTAGTTTGTATTAGTTTAAGGATCAGTAGTTGATGTTACTATTTTACTCTTATAACAAAATCTCACATACTGAAATACTGGAACTTTCCATATCAAAATGACACACAGCTCATTTATTATCAGTTTAATTTCTAAATAAATACTTCACATAAATTATCTGTTTTAGAATGGTGATGAATTGTGTTAAACTATTTCTCTCTCTCTCTCTGCTTGTTTGATTCTTCTTGCATCCATGGGAGAGATGGCTTGTTGTAACAAGTTATGAAACTGACTAGAACAAGGCCAAAAGACCTTTTTGGGGATTGAGCCCTTGACCTCAGCTCTTTACAGGTATAGACTGAGCTAATTAGCCGCAGTGCCTATTGCAGTATGGTACAACTTGGCAGTTGCTCTTCAGTAAGTTAATTATGTTATTGTGTCACTAGTTTAACAAATATTTATTGAGTGCCTACTATGTGCAGGTGCTGTGCTAGATACTGGATATAAGAGGTAAAAGAGACATACTTCTTGTCCTTGAAAGAAATAGATGACTATAGCTAGCAAATAATTTCTAAATCCCCTAGTTGTGAATCAAAATATACAATTTCATATGTTAACCATATTTTTGTTTAAAAAGGTTTCAGTGCATATCCATAGACAAAATCGCCAAACTGTTCTCTAGGAATGAGCTACTTTGTCAGCTTTTCACCATATCTCCTCTTGGTGAACCGTAACATGTGTGTGCCAAAGAAATGGTGCATTTTGACAGAACAGGAGCTGGTTTAGCTTTAGTGCGTTTTGTTTCCTCTTAAAATAGCATCACTAGCAGCTCTTATCCTTGACCTGATTTGGGCACTTGATAAGGCATTTGGGTCAGTTAGATGTGAGTGGACAAATTCAATGAAAAAGTAAGTTAATAAAATTAACTTGTGAAGGAGCAAAGGCATTGTCAAATAAAGTAGTTTTCTTATTCAAGTGCTCTGAAAGGAAGATTTAGGTTTGGAATAAATTTAAGGCTTAGATTTCTTTTTTCTTTGGTAAAAACTATTCTCTAAATAAATTAATCAGTATAGATATTACTTGAAAGCAAATGGGAATTTCAACCTTCAGTAAGAGATATGCTTTAAAAAGTACATGAAAAGTACCCAAAAATGAGAAGCAAATATTTCGAATTTTATATTTAAGGTAACATAAAATCACATACATTCAAAATGTGAATTTATGGAATGACATTTCTGACCAAAGAAAGTGGACACTTTCTTTTTTTCCTCTTCTTCTCCTTTAAAAGACTGTTTTCCCCAGTATGGAAACATTTAGTAGGCTGCATTACATTTGAAAAACTTGTTAACCTTGGCATTTGGTGGTGACCTAGAAAAGCACTTAAACTTGCCAAACACATGGGCAAAGATGGTTCTTTCAAACAGAACAACTTTATTTAAGAAAAGATAAGGTTCAGAAGTGAAAGTAAAAGGTAGTTTTGTATTCTGAAATACTCTAAAGGTAACATTAGCATTTATGACTCACCTTTAGAGCTAGAAGACAGGTCCCCACACTGCTTGACAACATATCTGAGTGACAAAAAGGAGAGGAGTGACTTCTTATTCACTGGTTAAACTTATCCAGGTTATTTTTGAGTACAGGCCGGAGAAATCTGATTAAAATTTTGTCTTGGTTGTTTAAGAAGCTGCTTAAAATACAACATAGCCTTATTTAATTAGTTTATTTTTATTTAAGAAAATGACCAATCCCAGAGCCTATATACAATAAGGAAGTAATGTGATCTAAGGACATAATATGAACAGCTTGCATTTATGTAGCTTTTAAACTACTGTTCAAAGTTTCTTTTTCTTTTTAAAGTGATATGTACTTATTGTACAATGTTTGGAAAATACAAAATAATATAGAGAAGGAAAAAATACTCATTATCGTCCTACTCCCAAATAACCATTATTAGTATTTTGGTGTATTTCCTTCTAATCAATTTTTTTGTGAATACATACTTCTTTTTTACATACTTAAATCAGATGTACAATTTGGTACTCATTTTTTTACTTTTTTTATTTTTTCATTTTTTTTACTTTTAATACTACATATTATTTAATACTACATCTTAAACATTTCTCATGTTGTTTGTTATTACATCATCTTTTGAAATAATTTTTATGATTTAAAAATTGTGTATAATGTTTTATTGAGTCAAATGTAATTTACTTAGCCATTCTCCTTTGTTGGAAGTTTAAATTATTTCATATTTTTATTATTATAAATAATATTTGAACAGTGTTTTTAAAATTATTCCATGTAGGGAATTCCCTGGTGGTCCAGTGGTTAGGACTCCATGCTTTTACTGCCAAGGGTGAGGGTGCAATCCCTGGTCGGGGAACTAAGAGCCTGCAAACCGCACAGGGTGGCCAAAAAAAAAATAATTCCATGTTTACATTTTTTCCTTAGGGTTGATAACTAGCAGTATGATTAGTGGTTAAGAAAAAATGAAAAAATGTAAGACGATGAATATCGTCAAATTGTTTTCCAAAAACGTGTAGTGCTCAGATTCCTTCCAGCCAGGGCCATGGGAAAACACCCTGGGATGGTGGTTATGGGTGGGGAGGTGGGAGAGGGGAGCGCCTGAGTAGGCTCTGCAAGGCTGGCAAGGATTTTCACAAGTCATGGTGTGGAGACAGATGGGGAGGTGGAGGGGTGAGGTAGGGTATTCCAGATACAGCAAGCAAATGGATGTGAGGAGACTGCAAGAGGTGACATGTGAAGAACAAATCTTAGCTAAGTAAACAACGGTTTTTGTGTTTTAAAAAAATACTTATCTTGGGGCTTCCCTGGTGGCGCAGTGGTTGAGAGTTCGCCTGCTGATGCAGGGCACACGGATTCGTGCCCCGATCCGGGAAGATCCCACATGCCGCGGAGCGGCAGGGCCCGTGAGGCATGGCCGCTGAGCCTGCGCGTCAGGAGCCTGTGCTCCGCAATGGGAGAGGCCACAACAGTGACAGGCCTGTGTACCGCAAAAAAAAAAAAAAAAAAAAAAAAAAACTTATCTTCTACAAACAAATGTATGGGCACCGGGGGGGAAAGGGAGGTGGGATGAAGTGGGAGATTGGGATTGATATACATATATATCAATATATATCTGTATATATATATATATATATATATGTATAAAATAGATAATTAAAGATAACCTGTTGTATAGCACAGGGAATGCTACTCAGTGCTCTGTGGTGACCTAATTGGGAAGGAAATCCAAAAAAGAGGGGATGTATGCATACGTATCGCTGATTCACTTCGCTGTACAGCAGGAACACAACATTGTAAAACAACTATACCCTAATTAAAAAATAAAACAAAACAAAATAAAAAAAAAACTTATCCTCTTCCCAGGCTCTATTAGAAAGATTTTGCTAAAAAATATTGTTTATTCTATCTTGTTGTTGGCTTTTAGTAAAGCACAAAGCATTAGTTTTTTTTTTTTTTTTTTTTTTTTTTTTTTTTTTTTGTTTGTAATGGTACTTTTCTTTAAAAATAAACATCCTAGGATTGTTTTCTTCATGTTTATTAATTAACCCCTAAGCATGGTGCTAAAATACTGGGCTCATTTGGGGTACTGGATGACCAAACTCACATGTTTTGAACCACTTGAAGACTTTTCTTGAGAGAGCTGAAAGGCAGTCAGTAGCACTGTGTGTGCTCACAACACCTCACGGCCTAACAAGCGCTGTCAAGCAGCAGTGCACTTCAGCTGTTCATTTTGCTGAAGGCAGATCATTTATGCTACATTTTAGATCAAGTACATAAAACTAGAGAGGAATGTTAATGGAAAATGTTACAAATTCTTACAGTGACAGAGTTTTTAATATTTAACTGATTTAATCAGGTCGCAATATCAGATCATGGGAAAATTTGAGTGAAATGTAGATAACGATAAATGAAAGAACTTTGTAAGAGTCAACGAATACAATACATTTGATTTAAAACAGATGGCAGTGTCTGGCATGTAGTAGGCATTCAGAAATGTTTATCGACTGAATAAATGAGTGGTGTATTTATGTTTTCTGATGTGCTTAATATACGTTTAAAATTTTTGCTGCTACTGTATTTTACTGAACTGGCAAACTTTAAAAATATGCAGAATGAATTTTTGTAAGGCTGATAAACCTTTAATCAAATGTGTTTTGTTTTATTTTTGCTAGAATTTTTTTCCCATTTATTTATTTATTTTTGGCCACACCGAGCAGCTTGCGGGATCTTAGTTCCTCCACCAGGGACTGAAACTGCACCCTTGGCAGTGAGAGCACAGAGTCCTAACCACTGGACCTCCAGGGAATTCCTTATTTTTGCTAGGATTTTTGAGACACTTGCCTTGTTGCTTTTAGGACTATGACTTAATTATAAAGTAACAATACATAAATATGAGCAGAATATTAATCATAGCTCTCAGAGAAAATTCAAACCTTTCAGCTATCACAGATACATTTTCTGCTTAGTTTACTTAAAGCATACTAATGACAGCCAGACCACATGGTGAACCAATCTGAAAGTATTCTGATGCCCTGGGTAAAGTACTTTTTCCTAGGAAAGATTGCTAGACAAATTGTCTTACAAGAGAAAGTTACTTCGATAAGAGTAAGAAATGATTCCCAGTAGGCAGTATATTTTGCTTTCTCTACTCAGAGAGGTGGGCTTTAAATTTAATTAACAACCTTCTGATTCTTCTTTTGCAGTGAAGGAAGCAGTAATACCTGTTAATTATTAGGCACTTTTCATGTGCCAGGGACTGTACTGAGGAAAGTAGTAAGACATGCATTGTCCATTTTCTCATCACTCCAACATTATGAGGTAGATATTATTTTATTTTATTTATTATCATCCACAAATGTGAAGCAGAGGTGTAAAGCCTATGTGACTTGTCCAAGGTGGAGAGGTAGAGTTGAAATCCAAACCCAGCTCTGATTCTAGGTATTTAGTCACTGTGATTTGCTGCCTTTCTAGGCAGATGTTCAACTTGTTATCTTAGATAGCTACAGAACAGGAACATTTGAAACTTTTCTCAGTCACCAGTGAGTATGCAAGGTCTGTTCTTTTTTTTTTTTTTTTTTTTTTTTTTTTTTTTTTTATAAATTTATTTATTTATTTTTGGCTGTGTTGGGTCTTCGTTTCTGTGCGAGGGCTTTCTACAATTGCGGCGAGTGGGGGCCACTCTTCATCGCGGTGCGCGGGCCTCTCACTGTCGCGGCCTCTCTTGTTGAGGAGCACAGGCTCCAGATGCGCAGGCTCAGTAGTTGTGGCTCACGGGCCTAGTTGCTCCGCGGCATGTGGGATCTTCCCAGACCAGGGCTCGAACCCGTGTCCCCTGCATCAGCAGGCAGATTCTCAACCACTGTGCCACCAGGGAAGCCCAGGTCTGTTCTTATATTTGATGCTACAGGAAAGTTTTCACTTTCTTTCACTCTGACTTCCTATCCTCTAAGCCTTAGGAACCAAGGTTAGCTAGTAGACTTGTCTTTTGAAACAATACTGTAATAACGAACATTTATTGGCTACTTACTATGTGTGGCACTTTCTAATTGCTTTATAAACATCTTATTTAATCATTACAGCATCCTGAGGAAGGTACTATTTTATTAGCTCCCATTTTATAGATCAGGAAACTGAAACTTAGCAAAATTAAGCAACTTTGCTGCAAAAGTTAAGCAACTCAAAAATCACATAGGTTAAGAGCATAAGCAGAGGAACTGGGATCTGAACCCAAGAGGTTTGACTGACAATCGGCTTACTTAACTGCCTCGCTCTACTGCCTTCCTAAATCATAAGCGGGTGGGCCTGTCTCCTAGCAGGTTCAGACACCACTTCTCCTACCCTGTGAAGCATGCCTCCTGCCTACATTCCCAGTCCAAGTTAGAAGCCTGCAAGGGTCAGACTCCCTTAGAACATCGCTCTGAGCTCTATCAGGCCTCCACATGTTGGGATGTTCTATATAGACCTTTTGTTTTCTCATGGCTAGAACATTGACAGCCTTCACAATTCCCCTGAGGGAGGACAAACTTTTTTCTGACATGTGAGCCTTTCTGTGATTACAGATGGAGGGTGTGGATTGCATCTGTCTTGGGGTAGCTTCTCTCTCTCACTTATCAGCTGAAATGCCCCAAGCACTGCCTCTTTCCTTCTCCCACCATTTCCCACAGGTTTTTTTTTAAAAGGTAAGACATAGATCTTTCTGTTTCATGTCGCACCAGCTGCCTGGTTTGCCCCCCTTTACCTCCTACCACCAACTGGAGCAAATGGAAAGGAATACATTTGCTAGAATGGGACTGACCCATGCAGCCTACCCCTGTTGGCTCAGTGAGTACTCTCCGCAGGGGAGACAGTGTGAGTTTTTGTAATCTTGCTACTCGCCCTGGGAGTTCTTTTAAGGGCTGGGGACCTAGGGATGTTTTTCTATCAGACCTTCTTTTTTTTTTTCACCTAGGTTTTTTTTTTTTTTCACCCAGGTTTGATGTTGCAGTCACTGCTAAATCAGATAACAGTAACTAATATCTGCTATAGAACTTTACAGTTTACAAACTTATATTTAGCTTCTCATTTAACCCTTACAGTTAAGCCTTACACTTAACCCTTACAGTCACCTGGTGGTATTATGCATACATTTGGGGATGAGAAAACTGGCTTAGAGAGGTTAAGTTGTTTGCCAGATATCACAAAGCCCAAGATCTTTTGCCAGGGAATCCCTTGTCCTTTCTGCTGTATGATGCTATGGTAGCTTTTAAGTAGTATGATCGTCTTGAGAGATGCTTTATGCTATGGAAACTCTTTGAAGTGGAGAGCATTTTGGAATGTGGAGGTCAGCACAGTGCCCAGGCTCTAGCAGGTGTTCAGTAAATTGTTGAACTGAGCTAGTCAGACATCGTCACTAACTTGTAGTGTGTACTTTAGCCTCAGGCAAGAAAACTGAGGAAAATGCTTAAGGAGAGAGCATTCGAGCCTACTATAATGTAATTCCTCTTCAAAATGCTTTTTGCTCACTTTTAAAACACAGATGCAAATCACTAAAGCCATAGGATTAGTAGATAGTTTTGGAGGTCTTTTAGCCTTTTAACCTCCTTTGCTCTTTATTCTTTATCTGCCCTGATGGTCTCAGAGGGTTGTTGTGAGGATCAAATGAGATGACGTATAGTTTTACAGAGTGATACAGAAATGTAAGGAATTAACTTTATGCCACTGTTTTAAATCTGAATGTTCCTGGCAAACACTGTACTTTCTGTTTCCTTTATGAATATCTTTCTTTGGGATGATCTTGTCTCAGAAACTCTACGGGAGTATTTTAGTGACTGATTGCACCCTTTTATTAAAAAGAAAAGTGGAAGGCAAGCAGAGAAAAAAAGAACAAGGGTTAATGTAAAGGGTGAGTATTAGGCCAGGGAGGCAGCACTTTTAAAGAAAGATAAACAGCAAAACAGTTGAAGAGGAGGTAAAAAAGCAAACATTTACACAGTTCTTACTGTGAACCAGGCACTGTCCTATGTGCTTTTTGTGTATTAATTAATCCTCACAGTGACCTTATGAGGTGGGTACTATTGTCATCCCAACTGTCCAGATGAGGAAACAAGGCACCATGCAGTTAAATAAATGTGCTCAGGTCATACAGCACTAAGTTGTGGAGTTGGCACTGGGGCTAGTCAGCTTTACTCCAGGGCTTAGGCCTTCGCATTTCACTGGCTGCCTTTGGAATCAGAGGTGCGAAAGAGGCAGCGCATGGGTTGTCTTTTAGAAAACTGAGGAAAATGCTTAAGGAGAGAGCATTCGAGCCTACTATAATGTAATTCCTCTTCAAAATGCTTTTTGCTCACTTTTAAAACACAGATGCAAATCACTAAAGCCATAGGATTAGTAGATAGTTTTGGAGGTCTTTTAGCTTGTCCTTCAACCAGAATGAGCCCTAGCTTCTTTCACTGATGCTTTTCTAAATTTTATTTTTCTATTTCCTGATAATTTATTCTCTTCACCAAACTATTGTTCTAATAGCCTGACTAAGAATGAGGGTTTCTTAGTATTTTCTTTCTTTCAGTCTCCTTACACTGAATAAGGCTACTATTTCTTTTTAATTTAAAGTTTTGAATAGGCAATATAGTCATATAGTTCAAAAATAGAGTATAGGAAAGTATATCATGAAAATTGTTCTTCCCACTCTCCTTTCATCATGCCTGGTTCCCACACACCCCCAGTCCCAGTAACCAATGTTTTGTTTTTAATGTATCTTTTCAGTTTCTTTATGAATATAAAAGCAATTATGAATGTTTTTTTCTTTTTTAATGCAAAAGTACCACTATTCTGTGTCTTCCTTTTTTAATTTAATATATCCTGGAAATAGCTCCATATTAGTACTTTGAGAACATCCTCATTTTCTTTCTTTTTTTTTTAACAACTCATAGTACTTCATTTTATGGAGGGCCATAATTTATTTAACCAGTCACTATTGAGAGATATTTGAGTTGTTTCAGTCTTTTCAAAGCTGCCATTTTAAATGCCTTAGTGAGGGGGCATGGGGGACAAATGTAAAAACGAGGACAAGAGTAAAATCTAGAAAATCTCCAGATAAAAAAACTGTGACCTAGGAGCCAGGAATAAAAAAGTTCTGGCTCTGCACTGTGATGGAGCACATCTGGAGTGCCAGAGGCTTGCATATTGACTACACCTGTCCTAGATAGAGAATGAAGGAAAACAATTTATTCTTGTAAAGCTTCAATACATCTGAGCTTGGTTTGCTGCAAAGTCTCAGGGTGAGGACAGATTGACAGCTGGTGTATGAGCTGCCCAAAAGTAAACTCCTGTAATAAAAAAATTGATAACATGATAGATAGAGGTGAGATAAGGACTGTTACCCACAGGTAAAGTTCTTTCAACAGGCTGCTACCAATTCTCATATATAACTTGCAATAGAAAAAAAAATTGTTAACAGCTCTATTCTTAAACTTTTAAGTAAGCTCTGACATCTTATCAAAGAGCAGGAGGGAAGATTTATCTTTGTACCTTGGACACATGTCAAATAAAAAACCTCATTAAGGGGTAAAGTATTTAAAATAGAAATGACATATCTTAAACATATTATATTTAGGAGTTTATTAAATGCTTATTTTGATGATAAGATCAAGAAGCAATTTAATCTTAGACTTTCTAATGTTAATAATCATATATGTGGGATTTTATGTCTTAGCTTTGATATGGATCCATGGTTAACCTTTGTTAATAAATAAAGAATAGCTTGTAAGCTGATATCACCAATTATCACTGTGCTTAAAAAATGAAATATACCTGAAAATGCAAATGTATAATTTATATCAGTGCTACACAAATACAGTTTTATGGATTGATAATGAAATGGAAGATACCAACAATTAGCTCATTATTGTTGCAAAAAATTTCCAGATTTGCATGTTTAAGGAAGAAAATGTAATACTACTAATGTTGATGTTCAGATGTAAACTCAAAAGGTTATTTTTCTTTCTTTTCTTTTTAAATTTTACTTTATTTTTTGGGTTTATTCTCTTTTGTTTTTAAAGAGCCAAAAGAAAGGAGAGAAATGTCAAGGACATATTGGCTTCAGGTTTATAAATATTGGTCCTGAGTGAGGATGATAATAGGCAGATATAAAAAAGGAAGCTAAGGGAGAGTTCCCCGGTGGTCTAGTGGTTAGGATTCAGTGCTTTCACTGTTGTGGCCTGGGTTCAGTCCCTGGTCAGGGAACTGAGATCCCATGCAAACAGATTTCTCTAACCTTGATTTTCGATAGAAGCCTCTTCTAAAGGTTCATTCTGTGGATATAATTATTAGAAATAGCAAGGTCCTTTAACATTTGGAGTTAATGAAATTGTAAGGAGTTTATCGGGGCTAATTTTGTATTCTTTGCTACTTTGGGAAAGTTTTCTGAAGTTAACTGAGAAAAACATTTAAAAATTCTAAGTAACTGTGAAATCTAAGTAAGTCTGAAGCAAAAGCAAATTGACTAAATTGTTTTCTCCTCTGTGAAGATTGATAATGTTCAAAAATATTATTTACCAAAGCAACTTCTTTTCTTTTAAAAATTTGACCAATAACTCTGGGAAATCTTTTAAAGTTCAAATACGTTTAATAATTTTATAGCTTTTGAAAAAAAATTTTTGACTATTTGAGGGTGACAATTTCAGAAACATAACTGAATGTCTTGTTTATTCTTTTTTTTTTTTTTTTTTGCGGTACGCGGGCCTCTCACTGTTGTGGCCTCTCCCGCTGCGGAGCAACAGGCTCCGGACGCGCAGGCTCAGCGGCCATGGCTCACGGGCGCAGCCACTCCGCGGCATGTGGGATCTTCCCGGACCGGGGCACAAACCCATGTCCCCTGCATCGGCAGGCGGACTCTCAACCGCTGCGCCACCAGGGAAGCCCTCTTGTTTATTCTTGAACCTAAAGATTTTGAATCCATGATGAAATAAATAAATCAAGTTATGTCTTCCTAAGCAGTCCACTTGGACACTGACTTATTACCCTTCCACAGGCTAGCAGTCCAGTTTTTCTGAAAGTGTGAACCAGTTACATTAGGCTCACTTTGGATCTTTAGTTATGATTATTGTTATGTCATATTAAAAAATAAAGTCATTTTCTTTTAGAGACACAAATTAAAGTATTAATCGATAAAATGTTAAGATATATGGGATTATCTTCAAAATAAATTAGTGATGAAGTGTAAGTGGGTGGGATATAGATAAAACAAGTGTGATCTGTGTTGATTATTTATTGAAGTTGGGTAATGAGTATATGAGTAATCTTTTACTATTCTCTAAATTTGTATGGTTTGAAATTTCCATTGCAAACAGTCAAAACAAGAATCTCTTGTGGTCTTGTTAAAAATTCAGATTCCTAGGTCCCACCCTAGATCTTCTGAGTCAGCATCTCAAGGGTGACACATAGAAAATGGCATTTATGTAGTCCACTTGAGCTCACTGAAGTCTGAGGACTGCTGGTAAAAGGTTACTTTGTGCCCCTGATTCAGTGTATTCATGTCATCCATGCATGCATTTCATGTTTTCCGCACATTAGCCTATTTCAATTTACAGAAAGCAATAGCAAATTAAAGTAATTATTGTATTTGGGTAAGTCAAACTTTAAAATTCAGTTTCAAAGCGTTCATAAAGTGAAACTAAATAAAACAAAAACCACGTCTGAATATTCAGGCAAATAGATTAGCTGAAATATTAATTAATTAATATTAATTAATTAATTAATTAATATTAACTGAAATATTCAGGCAAATAGATTAGCTTTCTTTTCATTTTCAGCTGAGAATGGATTATTTTTGTGAATGCCTTTTTTTCAGCTGAAGTATAGTTGATGTATAATATTATATAAATTACTGGTGTACAACATAGTGATTCACAATTTTTAAGAGTTTTACTTCATTTATAGTTATTATAAAATACTTAACTATATTCCCTGTGTTGTACAATATACACTTGTAGCTTATTTTATACATAATAGTTGGTACCTCTTAATCCTCTGTCCCTATATTGCCCCTTTCCCCTTCCCTCTCCCCAGTGGTAACAACTAGTTTATTCTCTAAATCTGAGTCTGCTTCTTTTTTGTTATATTCAGTAGTTTGTTGTATTTTTAAGATTCCACATATAAGTGATATCATACAGTGTTTGTCTTTCTCTTTCTGACTATTTCACTTAACATAATGCCCTCCAAGTCCATCCATGTTGCTGCAAATGGCAAAATTTCATTCTTTTTTCTTATGGCTGAGTAGTATTCCATTGTATGTATGTACCATATCTTCTTTATCCATTCATCTGTCGATGGACATTTAGGTTGTTTCCATGCCTTGGCTATTGTAAACTTTGCTAGTGCTGCTATGAACATTGGTGTGTGTGTAGCTTTTTGAATTAGAGTTTTCATCTTTTCCAGGTGTATGCCCAGGAATGGAATTGGTGGATCATATGGTAACTCTATTTTTAGTTTTTTAAGGAACTGAATAGTATTCCATTGTATATATGTACCACGTTTTCTTTATCCATTTATCTGCTGATGGACATTTAGTTTGCTTCCATATCTTGGCAATTGTAAATAATGCTGCTTTGAACATTGGGGTGCATGTATCTTTTTGAATTAGCATTTTTGTTTTTCCAGATATATACCCAGGAGTGGAGTTGCTGGGTCATATGGTAATTTTATTTTTAGTTTTTTGAGAAACATCCATACTGTTTTCCATTGTGGCTGCACCAATTTACATTCCCACCAACAGTGTAGGAGGGTTCCCTTTTCTCCACATCCTAGCCAACATTTGTTATCTGTATTCTTTTTGATGATAGTCATTCTGACAGGTGTGAGGTGATAACTCATTGTGGTTTTGATTTGCATTTCCCTGATGATTAGCGATGTTGAGCATCTTTTCATGTGCCTGTTGGCCATCTGCATGTCTGAATAGACATTTTTCCAAAGAGGATGTGCTTAGCTTTTTAAATACATGTTTATTAATTTACCATAATTAAATTATATCGCTTGACTCAAATTCTTTTCCAATAGTTTTTGTGAAAATTTCCAAACATACAAAAGACTCAAAAGAATTGTATAGTGTACTCGTATATCTACAACTTAGATTCTACAACTAAAACAATGTGTTCAAAAAGTCTTAGTGCAGTTTTATGCTTTAATAATTTCAGAAGTATAAATGCTATAAACATAAAAATATCACTTTAAACATTTATTTGATTTTACATTTATTTAATCTTGTGAATTTTAATTTTTTTGTTTGGCATCTTCAGAGAGATTAAAAGAAAAAAATAAGATTAAAAGTTTATTAGTCAAAATTTATAAAACTAAATACCTCTAAGAATTGGAATAATTAAGCTTCCAAATAATAACAATTTGTAGCATTAGATTTTTTTAAAAATAAATTTATTTATTTTATTTATTTATTTTTGGCTGCGTTGGGTCTTTTTTGCTGCACGTGGGCTTCTCATTGCGGTGGCTTCTCTTGTTGCGGAGCACGGGTTCTAGGCGCGCGGGCTTCAGTAGATGTGGCTCGCGGGCTCTAGAGCACAGGTTCACTAGTTGTGGCACACGGGCTTTGTTGCTGTGTGGCATGTGGGATCCTCCCGGACCAGGGCTCGAACCCGTTGTCGCATGCATTGGCAGGAGGGTTCTTCACCACTGTGCCACCAGGAAAGCCCTGTAGCATTAGATTATTAAAACTACAATTAGGGCACCACCTACAGAGTGAAAAGGCAACACACAGAATGGGAGAACATATTTGCAAATCATATATCTGCCCAGAATATGTGAAAAACGTCTACAACCCAGGATTAGCAACCACAAAGCCAACCTGATTGAAAAGTGGACAAAGGACCTGAACAAATATTTCTCTGAAGAAGATATATAAATGGCCACTAAGCACATGAAGAGATGCTCGACATCACTAATCATTGGTGAAATGCGAATCAAAACCACAGTGAGATACCACTTCACACCTATTAGAATGATTGTTATTTTTTTAAAAAAGGAAAAAAGCCCCATGGCGAGTGTCGATGAGGTTGTGGAGAGGTTGAAACCCTCGTGCACTGCTGGGGGAAATGTAATATGGTGCAGCCACTATGGAAAACAGTATGGTGTTTCCGATAACAATTAAACATAGAATTACCATATGATCCAGCAATTCCACTTCTGGGTGTATACCCAAAAGTGAAAACAGGGACTTAAACAGCTATTTGTAGACCCATGTTCATAGCAGTTATTCATAGTAGCCAAAAGCAACCCAGGGATCCTTTGACAGATGAATGGTAAACAAAGTGTGGTGTATGCATACAGTTGAATACTATTCAGCCTTAAAAATGGAGGGCATTCTTACATATGCTACACAACATGGATGATCTTTGAAGAGATTATGCAAACAGAAATAAGCCAGTTACATCGCAAAAAGGCAAACACTATATGATTCCACTGATATGATGTACCTAGAGTCGTCAATTCATAGAGACAGAAAGTGGAATGGTGGTTGCTGGGCGGGGGTGGGGGGGTGGGGGCGGCGGCTGGAGGGGAGGGAGAACCGAAGAGTTACTGTTTAATGGATACAGAAATTCAATTTGGGAAGATGGAAAAAGTTCTAGAGATGAATGGTGGTGCTGGCTTCACAGCAGTGTGAATGCCACTGAACCTGTATGCTTAAAAATGGTTAAAATGATAACTTTTATGTTAAGTATTTTTACCACAATAAAAGATGCTTTTTTAGAAATGTTGAGCAAATACTCATAATTGAGTAAAGCAAATTTTTGTGTTGAAACACTAATATTAAAAGAAGGGGAAAAGTCAATTTTAAGAGCAAATTAAAAGGGAAAAATATACTGCTTCCTCTTAAGGAGTATGTTGCAACAGAAAAGGGATCGTCAAACAACTGAGTCAGACAACAGTCAGTTTAATCTGTGACCACAGTCACAGTGACTACAGAAGGACATTAATGGGGAAAAATTGCTGGCTCTGGTAAATTTCTTTTCTGTATATTTCCATTAACTTATCTTTCTCTCTCTCCTTTTTAACTTTCTTCTTTGTCAGTTTAAATGTCTTCAGATATAAATAACTTGTCTATGCATGCAAATAGTATAACACTTTTCCCAAAGGCAGAATTTGTCCATACGGTAATTTAGAAAAGAGACAATTTAGCTCCCTAGTGTAAATTGCCATGACAACCATGGATATGCTTCCTGGAATTAGGGACAGATAAGATTGAAATTATTATGAAATCACTAGTTTTGGCCTTATTGAATTAGCTTTATCTGAAAGAGTCCAAAATTGAGTTTATTATCTAGCCTAATTGGAGAATACTTAGCAAGAACCCCATAAAATCTCACAAAAGTCTTTATCTAGTGTGCAATAAGTGCTACAATGATGATGAGCTGAAAGGAAAACTAATTTGGGTATTATAAATATTTGGATTTATAATGCTTAAGCTTTCTAAAAATTGAAGATCTAGAAGACTAGAATGCAAATCATGTATGTAGATTAGTCAACACTGACTCCACCATAGAAAGCACTGCTTTAGAGATCACTGTCATGTTTCCTTCAGCTTCAAAACAAAGTGATAGAATGTGATATGCTGTCTTCCTGCCAGAGGCAGCAACAAGAATTACAGATATTCTATACTATTTGGACCTCCAAAAAGAAAGAAGAGAAAATACCAGAAGATTCATGGTTGACTTGGGCTTAAGATTTGAATACTGCCCTTTCCTGAACCTTTTTTTTTTTTTTTTTTACCAACACCCAACAACCCAGCTCAAAAAAAAATCAGCCTTTCTGGACAAGGGAATGAAGAAAGGGAATTAGGTGAGAATTGTTTAAAAAAGGAGGTGGGAGGAGGGGAAATATGTTTTCTTGCCTATGAAAATCCATAGGTAACAAATTCACATTGTACAAAGTTTTATTTCAAAAAATGCTTTGCAATTAGCTTCTAATGTATATCTGTAAACTCAGATGTATTCTCTTTGTTTTTATGTGTCTCTGATTTGCCACCTGCCTTGGACCCAGGACACACCAAATTGCTTGGGTCATCTGTCCAAGGCTTCCATCTTAAATTAAGTGTTAAGCCACTTTCTTGCCTCCCAGAGGTACATTTGTGATTTTGTTCACAACTTTTTCCCTGTGAATCAAAACAAAAATTTGAACTCAAATTCCTTTTAAGTGGTAAGGCTCTGTAAAATAAGTATGGCTGTCACGACATTTTGTATGTACTAATACACACAAAATACATCACACACACATACACATATACACACATAGATGTAATTTTAAAAAGACTCTCACTGTTTAAAAACAAAATCCGAAATAATGTGTCCCTCTAAACTTTATTTGGGATTACTAACCAGAGACCTCTTTGCTTTATGGACTGCGGTCCCTGAGTGTGCTGAACCCTCTTTGGAGAGCACAGTGGAAAACTCCTCTGAGTGTCACTGCCTCTGTTATTGATGTTGATGGCAGAGCCTTCTAATTCTAACCCCTGCTGAGTCTTTAGAAACCTAGTAGATTGTTAACATGGTTAGCAGGAGTTCATGAACTCTGCTCTGTATAAATGCAAAATCCTGAGAACTTTGATATGGAATTGGAATTAAAGGAGTTCTATTCACATTTCTTAAAATATTTTAATAGTTTATATTTTAAAAGGACAAATTTATAGAGCCTGTTGGGTTTCAATCTTATAGTTTCTACCATATAAAATTGCATTTTCAAACATGAATGCTTAGAGAATTGTTATGAAGCTCATTTTTGGGCAATATGTTTATACCCCCCAAAGCCATTTAAAAACAAATAGCAAATTTTTTCTATATGCTAATGGAGCAATTTAGAAATATTTAGTTATTTACATGAAGGAAATGTACAGTAGCAATGCAGTGCAAATCAGTCATTTGGAAATGATTAGAACCTGTAGTCATTAAAGGGTGTATTTATTACTCACATAAAATGAAAGAAATATCTAAAGGAACAATCATCACATTAGATTTACAGTTAAGATACACAGTTGTATTGTGGTTGTAAATCAAGTGTATTTTTCCAGAAGGCATTTGAGTACAGAAGCTAGAAATATTTCCCAGTGGCCACTTTAACTTTTCTGTGCTTGTCGAAAATGAACTCAGCTAAATAAAGAAAAAGAGAGAAAGGGAGGCACAGGTACATGGAGAGAGAGAGAGAGAGAGAGAGAGAGAGAGAGAGACTGGAGAAAGAAAAGCTAAAGTGAATGAGAAGCTCAGTTTTTAATTTCTTGTGCAAATTTCCTACCAACCAGATAGCATTTACCTGTAGATTAATTTGTTCAAGTGCTTTTAAAGTATGTATTAAAAATACAGAACACTGTGGCAAGGTTCTGTTTAGTCCTCAACTTTGTAAGCAAGGAATAAGGTCTTTTTCTATGTGGGAAAAGTAAATATACTGAATCATCAAAGGGATGGTCATCTAGAAAGGAGAGCCCTTTCTTCCTGTCTCTGCTACCCTCTCTCAATCCCTCTTTTAAGCTGAAGGAAAAATTCTGAACTTATTCCAGCTATGGGCTGATACACAGGGCAAGACTACATGGGCCCAAAGAGCTCTTTCTGGGAAAGGGTAGCACTTCCTGGAGAGTCCTAGGGTTCTTTCTTTGTGTGGAAAGCTGATGCTCTTGATATCCATTAGCATTTATTGAATGTTTAGTGAACAGCTGGGGACACCAAAAGGAATAAGAGCTGATGCCTATCTTACAGGAGCTTGCAATCTTGGTCTCATTTGTCCAGGGAGACAAATATATAAACTGGTACTTGCAGTATATCTTAACTGGTACTTGCAGTATATCAGTACCTGATAAAAGACCAAGGATACCACAGGCAGATGTAAGTAATTTATTTGGAATGAGGAAATGCTTTACAGAAGAGTGACATTTGAGCTTAATCTTAAAGAATGTGGAGGCAGGGAAAAGTATTTCAGACAGAGGGAACAGAACATGCAAAGGCAAAAAATCAAGGACCATGTGTTTCAGGAGTGGTAAGCAGCTTGATGTGGCTGAACTGTAGGGCTTGAAATAAGAGTTGTGGGATGCAGTGGGGCTGTTGAAGAGGACTGAGACAAGGTGATGAAGACCTTGTTTGGATTTGGATTTTTATTTTGGGAGGCAGAGAGGAGGTATCAGATGTTATTAAGGTTATTAAAAGAGAAAGTATCAGATTTATGTTTTAGAAAAATCACTTTGGTACAAAGATTTTCCAGAAAAAATACCAGAAACAGAGAAGTTAGGATCCAGGTGGGAGATGAGGAGAGCTTTATCTAGGACAGTGACAGTAGGATTAGAAGAGTACAGATTAGAGAGAGCTTCAGGAATTAGAATCACTAGCACTTGGTGATAGATTGGATTTGGGAGTTGAAGTAGAAGAAACAATAAAAAATGATTTCAGAGCCGCTTTTACTTTGAGAACTGGTAGACAGGGTTGGATGGTGGGAAGAGGTTTAGGAAGAATAGAGATAACAATTTTGATTTTAGACATGATCACCAGCCAGCTGGCCATGCCAGTTTGGCTTGTTGGTTTTAGAAGAGAGAATTGGTTTAAAGATGTGTATTTGGGAGTCATCATTATTTAAAGTGTAGGAGAAGCCATAGAAATAAATAAAATTGTTCAGATAGAGCTTCTGGCGTGAGAGCTCCAAGGAGTGACTCTGGGAATGAATCAGGGAGGGCACAAGAAAAGGAGGAATAGAATAGAGATGTATCCAGAAAGCCAAGGGGTGGAGAAGTTCCAAGAAAAATGGAGCAGTCAGTAGCACTGCCCACTGTAGGCAAACCACCCCCGAAGTGCTTTTCTCCAGGCTGTGCATGGAAGGAGGTCTCTTTTGGAGGCTGGGAAGAGAGAGAAACTACTTCCCATTGAGTACGTATTTCCTTCTCTCTCCTTTTTCCTCTCACTCCCTCTCTCCTACCCCTTTACTCTTTTCTTTTAAATTGTGGTTGCTTCCTGAAATGAATTTGGGGTTCCTTCCATTCTCCCTTCCAAAACAAAACATACCACATTACTTGCATTGCTAGTTCAAAACTAAAAAATGCTGGAACTTGAGCTATGATTCATCTCACTTTGAACGCAGAATTTATTCTTCTCTATGGATGCAGTTTAGGCTTTCTTCTCTGCTCTTGAAACTTGCTTTCAATAAAGCAGTCCCCTAGAGCCCAGGTCTCACTGTTGCATAGGAGGGATACACAGCCTGCACCAGGGCTCAGGCTGGACTGAAGCCTGTTCAGTACTTTGGAGTTTCTGCCTAACTGCTTTGTCATCGTTTGAGAAGGAATCCAAGTTCATAACACCCTCTGATTAAGAGGATCCAGGTATTCTTCTTTTCTAATTCCCAGATTCCCTAAAACTTCCTGTTATGAAAACTGCATTCATCAGATTATTCATCAGACCAACAGGAAACCCAGTCTTTTGGGATTCAGATAACTATGAAGGCCATCATCCCTTGTGACCGAATATCCCAGGGATATTTACTTCAGGGATTGGGAAATCTTTCTATCCAAGGTCACTGACCCATAGAAAATGAATAATGAAGTAAAGGGCCCACAGTTCTAGCAGATGTGAAAAAAGTTAAGAAGAAATATATGCTAAAAGGAATGAAAGAAGGAGGAGAGGTAAGGTGCTAGCACATTTTAAAGTAGCAACTATGAGCCAGACACCTGCTGGTTATTTTTAGTTGATCTTATTCCAACCTCATAACAACTCCATTAAGTAAGTATCATCCTATCCATTTTACAGATGAGGAAGCTGAAGTTTAGAAATATTAGGTAAGTTACCAAAACCACAAAACTAATTCATGAATGAGATTCATACCCTGACAGCGGGTCCAAAGCCCATGTTCTCACCAGCAAAAAAAAGAAGGTGGCAAAAGGACTAAAAAGAAAGACATAAAAATGGATAAGAAGGGAAGAGCAGTGTTTCTTGCCTCTTCAGCTTGTGTTCCCTGCAACTCCAATTGTAGGGCTTTCAATCTTTTCCTTCCTTCTTGTCAGCTGTCAGAAACTTCCCTTTCAGTTGCCCAAGAATTCCCACCAATTGACCTTGTGCCTCTTCTCTTACCGGCTCAGGCTGGAATTTACCTTTGCCATCATCTCCTTACCCCTCTTTGGGCCTGCGGACTCAGAGGATTGCGCACATGTCTGCCAGGAGAATTCTCCTAGGAAGAGCCTGCATCTTACCACAGGAACACACGTTCCTGCTGTTTGCACAGCTGTATTTGTTGCTCTTAAAGGTAGAGAAGGAGGCTCAAAAGACACTTGGTTTTAGAAGACTTTTCATGGTTTAGCTAGAAGAAATTAAACTAAGGGCCAGAGGTTTCCCATTGCTTTTTCTAGAGGCCAAGATCCTTTTCTTTTTCAATTCTCTCTTGTCAGTGAGGAAGCATTATAGCAACTACTGTGAAAATGTTACCATTTATTTTTGAGATTTGCCTAAAGGCGGTTTCTCCCTAAAGAAATTATTTTTCTCTCTTTCTAAAAAATAGTTAAGTTCTCTTTCTAAATGGAGTATTTGTGGCTTTTCTTTGACCAGAACTAGGCCATTGGATTCAGTGACTGAGTGGCCACCAATGCTGAATCCTCTTCCTTCTGCCTCTCTCAACAGCTCTGGGTCTGCTTTTCAGTTTAAAGCAGCTGTTCATGGAAATCCTGCCATGAAGGAAAATATTGTGAGTCAATAAACTTTGGGCCAAGTCTAGCCCTCTGATAACAAAGTCAGTAGTGCTTGTGTAAGAAGTAATTTACCTCATGATAGTAATAAATCTGTATTTGTATGTTATAAACATAAATGGCTAGATGTATTTCAAGGTCTTGCTTGAAATTAGTTAAAGGGATTTCCCTGTGCATCCATAACTAATTTAGTGACTATTCATAGAACTATTTTTACCTAAATTCTAATTACTTGTGAGTAAGCTTTATTTAAAGACTGAAATAGGGAAGAGATATTTATTTGTAGTAAACGTAGGGCCTCGTCAGTATTTCCTTGTGTTGCTTGAGTATTTATGCCTTTTGGGGCAGAAGTGGTGATATCTTACCTTAGTAAACTCAAGGAGTGCGCTGAGTGATTAACAGGGAAAATATTAGATTATTTAGTAAAGGGATGTTAATATTTCGGCGACTAGAAAATTGTTGCTGTCCTCATGTTACTCCAAAGGTTACTGCAAAGGTTCTTTTAAGGTAGGTGACCTGTTTATGTGCTGTCTCCCAACTAAATGGATTCCAAATCAGATTCTGTGAAGTATAAACCACATTAAAAAATTATATTTGGACCAAAAGTTCCTTCTCCTTTCCAAAGGAATTACAATTTTGATCAAATCAATGCTGAACAGTATTACTTTTTCTTCCTAGCTGTGGTGTGTCTAGAAATGGTCTGTGACAGAAAGTCTTTTTATAGCTTTGCTTTCAACATGCATTTACGTTTTAATGAAACATTCTCCGCCAGTAAAAATGCAATTGTAGCACACAGAAAATCAACACATTTTAAGCTTTCTAAGTATATTTAAACTGTCAACAGTGTGCTGTCTGACATACAACATTACTCTGCTTCCGCCTTTAATGGCTAGGTTGTTTTCTAAAGACAGTCTAGTGACACAAGACTCCTAAATCCTTTTGGACCATGTGAACTAAGAATGACCTGAGCGGATGGGGATGTTTTGGCCATCCGTCATTGATAGCCATATTGATCTGGATGGTGGCTGAGGGCACTGTGTACTGAGGGTATGGCAATTTGCTGAAGTGATGATAACCATCACTGATACCTTTGTGATGGGCTTGATTTCTCATTATGTATTCCCCAGCTATGGAACCCTTGGGCAGTAAGTAACCTGGTTTTAAAAGTACACTTCTAGGTCAAAAGGGTACATCAGTCCTCATACATTATGCTCCTAGGTCACCCTTTTAGCATGTCTAAGTAAAGTACAAAAAAGAGCTTCTCTTTAAGTTTTTATTTTCAAACATTTAAAAACATACAGGAATGTATACCTTCTACCTAGATTCATTAATTGTTAATATTTTGCCTTCTCACGTATATCTATTTACCAATTCAAATAAAGTTTCAGATATCATGAAGTATTTAGTTCAACCCTAAATAAATTCAGCAAACATTTTCTAAAAGTATGGAAATTTTTCTACCTATCCACAGTACCATTGTTACACCTAAGAAATTTAACAACAAAATCCAAATATTATTTAATAACCTATCCATATTCTGATTTCTCCATTTGTCCTCCAAATGCCAATAGTGTTTTTTCAAACTAGGATCCATTTATGGTTAATGTGTTACATCTATTTGTTATGTCTCTTAAATCAAAAGAACTTTTTAATGCTCAAAAAGCATGGCATAAATGAAGAAAGAAATACTGATCTCGGATTCTACTATAGACAATTAAAGTGTTTTGTTCACACGCACTCTACCCACTGAAGTCTAAAGCAATTTAGATTCTACCTGATGAAACTCTCACCAAATTGAAATTTGGAGTAAGTCCTCTTTATTACTCTTTTAGGAAAGAATGATTTTCCTTTTTGGGACAAACCTCCTTTTTAATCTGTGCATGGTGACAAGAAGTAAAGCTCTTAAGAGACTGCCTGAGATAGATTTTTAAAATTTTATTTTTGATAAATAAAAATTGTACATATTTAAGGTATACAACATGATGTCTTGGTATATGTATACACTGTGAAATGATTACCATAATCAAACGAATTAACCTATATTACTCCTATAGTTACCTTTTTTTTTGTGGTGAGAAGACTTGAGATCTACTCTCTTAGCAAATTTCAAGTATATAATACGTTACTATTAACTATAGTTGCCAGGCTGTACATCAGGTCTCCAAACTTGATTCATTTAAAACTGATATAGGTATTTATGTATTACTAAGTAGTCAGGGAAAATTGAATGGCCATATTAGTGCAAGGAATACATTATGAATATGGTGAAAAATCAAAGTCGTGAGTGACATCATTTCAAAAGTAGTATTTAGTTCTAAAAGTTGATACATAGTTCAGTGGTTTGGTTTTGCATATAGTGGCAGCTGGCTCACTTGGATTAATATAGGAAGCAAGTGATAACAAGTGTAGTAGAATTAGAATGTGTGATAATAAACACAAATGTAATGAAATATATTTTCTATGTATGCAAACAACGCTTGTTTTTCACCTGTGGTTTCATAAAGATGTTTCTTAAAGGTAGATAACAACTCTCTGCTGTTGTCTTACATATTACAAAGAGCCCAGTAGAGCACTGTGTGTTTACACAGTGGACACTCTGTAAATGTTAATTGTTGATATACAAACCTCCTTTCACCCTTTGATGGGATCTCTAGATAAAAGAAGGCAATAACGTTGACGAATTCTGTAAGAGGAAAAAAACACTAAAGGGCCCCAGGAAGATAATATAATTTTACAGTGGTTATTGTAACTTACATTGGGACTTGAAAGTGTTTCCACTTATTAATACACTTAATTCAGCATATGTTTAAGAATTTTTGATGTGCCAGGTGCTGTGTAGAGGCGTTACATTAAAAACAACCCTTTTATCACGGAAAACTTCAAATGTTAACAAAGGTAGAGAGAATAGTATAGTGGATCCCTATGTACCCCTCATTCAGCGTCACAAAATTATAACATTTGGCCAGTCTTGTTTTGGCCTACTATTTGGGAGGAGTGGTGGTGAAATATGTTAAAGCAAGTCCCAGGTATCATGACATTCATATATAATGTAAGTACTTCTCTATGAATTAGACTGTGAAGGCTTATGAAGACTATGAACTTTGGATTTCTAAAACATTTTGACTAGAGATAGATTAGTAACTTTAAAAGAATCAAACCCTATAGTTAGTACTTTATCATTGACCAATATTCATTTAATAAAGATATTTGTTCCATAGCGAAGTTGAATACTTTGGAAAAGCATTATATCTTTATCTGAAGCATGAAATGATGAAATACGAATGATAAGTATTTTCATAGAGCTCAGATTATAAAATAGTCATCAACATATATTGAGCCTGCAGAATGAGGACTATAATCCAGGTTTCCTGATCGCTAGGCTAGTGGTTTTCTACTTCACCATGTAGCCTCTCCACGTTGTTTCATATTCATAGGTAGTTCAGTCTTAAGGTAAATGAGATAACCCTCTGGGGACTCAAATATGTACAAGTTTTCCTAGAATACCACTTGAAAATGATTAGAACAAACATTTCCCCTGGCCTAATGCAAAACACACCATCCTTTCAAGTAAAGATGTAGTTCGCTTGCAGTAGTGATGTCTTTACTTTATAAATGTGCATATAATTTCACACTTTTTAGATAGCCTGACTTTAAGAATGGTTACTTACTTTACTGTAAGAATAGTTTGTACAACCTGCACTCTTGTGTAACACTGACTATTGCATAGACCAAGCAATTCGTAAGTGAATTTAGCTAATCAAAATGGTGGCACACACACAGAGACACACACAGACACACGCACACACACAGAGTAAGCTCTATAATGGAGGTGCTGATTACCAGTCATTCTGTTTGCCTGGGAAAGTCAGGGAAGGCAGTGTCATGAACCTGACATTTGACATTTGAGCTGAGTCTTGACATATATATTTTGCCAGGGATATGTGGGGAAGAGTGTTGCAGGGAGAGGAAACAGCATATGCAAAGACATGGAGGCATATTTTGTTTAGAAAAGAGGGAAATCCTTTGACACTAAGAGTGTCAGTTGGTTTGGGGCACTCTTGGAGTTTGGGTCTGTTCTAGATTAAGTAGAGTATGGTGATCACTAAGCCTTCTCTTCCTTGCCACATCAGCCTGCCCAGCGTTCTTCCCTGCACTCTCACTTGGTTCTCTCCAAGAGCAGATGGGGGTCTTGGGCAACTATCACCAGCTTAACCTCTTGACATCCTTAAACTCAGTGTCACTTGGATTCTGTTCAGATCCATCTTCACTGTCTAATCTCTTTGCACTCGACCTACTGCAGTGGTTTTCATGTATTATGGGTAGGGCATAGAAGTAATCTAAATAGAATTTTCTTAACAATTACTCAGAATTCTCAAAAAATATACCCAATAACATGATTACAGTTTCCAGTGTTATTACCATATGGTGTAATGGTTAAGAGCATTGGAATCAGACTTTGGTTTGAAACCTGCTATGTTACTTACTAGATTTATGACCTTGTTTGGGAAGCTTATTTAAGATCCAAGAGTGTGTTTCTTCAAATAAAGCATTCAGTCCTGGCGTGTTGTAAATCCCCCTCTCCCCCCAGAAAAGTAGATTTTCAGGACGATTCTGATGGGGCCCAAGTGAGATACTGAAGAAAAAGAGAAAAGCTGCACAATACGGTATTCATCTGTACTTGGGCGGTTCTGTGAATGTTTGACGAAGACTTTTTTCTTATGTCTTTTCTGGTTTTCAGCTCCACTGTGGGTAGTTCAAGGTTAGGGACTATTTTTTCCTTCTGTTTGTTTTTCTCTCTAGCAGTTAAGGCTGACTGTACAGATGAATAAGCCATATAAATATGTCCTGGACTTAGCTGATGTCCTGGACTTCCCAGGGCATCCTGGATGTGACTCTGACCTTTCCTCTCCCACTGGAGCCATCCTTGTACAGATTTAATTCCATGACAGCAGGTGCCTTAGAATTCAACCTTGTGCAAGCCCTGAGGCTTTGGAGTATGACATTGGATATTTGTGTGTGTGTGTGGTGTATACACATATATGGTTGTGTATACACACATACATACACATACTATCACACACTTAGAATTTCCTACATATGTAGAATTAGTTCAGCATTGGTGTTAGGTTAGGGAGAAAATGCTGAAATGTTTGTCTTTTGCCTAAGCTGTGGAGGCTGGGCTTTGTACCAATTAAAATGATAGTCATTTTTCTCTTCTGTAAGATATCTCAGAAGTTGCACTCTTATCTTTCTTACTCTAATGTTAAGTACCCAAATAAAATATTTTCTCAAATAATCCCCTTTATTTCTATAGGGCTTTGAAATGTACAAGTCTCTTGAATATCCATTAGCTGGCAGAAGTGCTAAATCCATGCTGATGAACCAGCGAATGAGTTCCAGTGACTACTCGAAACAGACCTATAAGGTAGGCAGAACAAATGTTAGTATTTGAATGTCATTATTCCCATTTCATACGTAAGAAAACTGAGAGCTATTGAGTTAAACCACCTTGCTCAGAGTCATGCAACTAATAAATGGCACAGCCAGGACTCAGCTTAGGTCTTCTGATTCCCAAATCAGTGCACTTTCTACTACTATCATTCATTACAGGAAAAACATTTTAAAAAACTCCAGTACTTAGGGAGAGATTATATTACTGCAATTAATTCTCCTGCTTGCACACCAGATAATTGGTGCTTCTAAGTATGGCTTATTTGTATATCTCCTCTGTATGATAACCTTTAGACTATATTTAGTCTTAACTGTGAAATACTTCATGCCCCAAGAAATATTATAAGACTGGAGCACAGCTATCGATCAAATCCAGTGCCTACAAAGCAATACATTCAGTATGTATTAAATCTGTTATCCAGATAGATTAGTATCCATGCTGTCTTCTTAACTAACACCTGTCTCTCACATTTCACTGAAATTACCAGTGAAACTATGACTAATAAAATTGGTTTAGAACCAAAATTCAATAAAAGCAAAGTTAATTATGTTTGTAAGAGAATAAGCATACAGTTGGATCAATATGCAAATTGTGACCTTCAGTGGTCTTTTCTGTCTTCTTTTAAGCCCTTAGTCTTGCAAAGATTAATTTACTACCTAGAACTTCATTTTATGAAGCCACTAGGACTCAGATTACTAGATTTTTAATTGTTTACACATCAATGACATGTATGTATTATGTGTGTCTCAATCTCTATATCTTTGTGTGGGAGGCTTGTTCTAATAGCAGAAATAGCGCATGAGGCAAATAAATATGTTCAACTTCATGTTAACAAAAGACCAGACCAACTTAAAAATTTAAGTTCACATCAGCATTTTCTAGGCACCATTTTTTGACACCATAGTCTGCACTGTGGCAAGTACAAAGTTACGTAAGACATTTTCTGGCCTCCAAGAATTTATAGTCTAGTGGAAGAGATAGTCATGTTCACAAATAACTAAATTATAACTTAGTGTTTGTTAGTTTTTAAATAGAGATGTAAATAAAAGCAATAGAATGGAAAGCAGATGGAGAGATTGTTTCTATACTTGGGAAGGCTTCACTGAGGAGTTGGTATTTGATCAGATCTTATGTAGGATTTTCATTGGAGGGAGTAGGAAGACAAGGGTGGGTGGAAGAATTAACAAGAGCAAAGGCACAGAGGACATAATGCAAGCATAACCGGGGAACAGGGACTAGTATCCTCCATCCTACTATTCAAAGATATGGGGAAACAACATCTGGCCCAGCACCTTCATATCCTGACATTGGGTTAGTTTGCACAATGGTTGATAGATGGATTCTTGAAAGTCATTCTTATGTTAGGAACAGCTGGTAATAACTTACTTTATACAAGGAAGTGACTACAATTACAGAAATATCTCACTAAGCCCACACTAAATGTATCACCAACTTAACTTCCCCTTGGATCTCAAAATGTTTGTGGCCACTCTAAGACACCTCCATTTGAGAGCAAGTGTGATGGGAGGAAAGTCAGAGTGGAAAGAGACAGTGGTTGTTACCTTACTGAAGATACGTATCTTATTTTTGCAAATTTTACAAAAACATATGACATCATAAACATACTGCTGGAAGCTTAAGCTTCATTAGTTTTATGGTAAATTAACTTGATCATGATCCTGCTGCTAACCTCCTTTCTGTAAATTAATGAAGTGCTTTTTCCAGAAGTGCTCCTTAAACACCTGCTAATAGGTTAAAGCAGATTTCCCCAGTGTTCCTGAAGATCTTTGAGCGTGTGGTACGTCCCCTACATACGAACCTTCAAGTTGCGAACTTTCAAAGTCCAATCACGTAAGCCAGTTCACATGTCTGGCGTACATTGTCACGTGTGTGCATCCTCTACAAGTGTTGTGCTTTTGTGTATTTACTGTAGAGTACTGTATAGAGTACAGTAGTACAGTATCTTTATTTCAAGCCCAGGATGTCTGGAAGCAAGTGTAAAGCAGCGGTGATGTAACTGGTACTTGCTAAGAAGTGCCAAGCGCTAAGAAAAGACGAAGAGGAGACAGAGGAAGAAGAAGTAACTGAAGAACTGAAGAGATTCACCAACGCAGGAAACGGCAAGGGGATTTTCTTATGGAGGAGGCACTGTTAGGTTTTTGAGGCATAGGACCGAACTGTAGAACGGTACACGAAGTTTGCAGCAGCTGTTCAGGATTGCAATCCAGTGCTACTGTGTCATCTATGACGAGAAAAAAAGAGCTACTACCCAGACATCACTGGATCGTTTTTTTCGAGAAGGTAGATAGAATGAATCCTGCAAGGAGACAGAACCTGTGCCATTAACGTCAGGTGTGAGTGGAAATTGCATCTTGCCCTCCGTCTCCTGTTGCTGACAATCCTTCAGCTCTACCATCTCCCGCTCCTCTCCCTCCTCCAGTCAGTAACTAACCCTTTTTGCTTGTTCACTTCTATGCCAGCCCCTGGATGCCAGCTGTTGTACTGTACTACTGTACTTTACAAGGTATTGTGCTGTAAGATTAAAAGTGTTTCCTTGGGCTTCCCTGGTGGCGCAGTGGTTGGGAGTCCGCCTGCCGATGCAGGGGACACGGGTTTGTGCCCCGGTCCCGGAGAATCCTACGTGCCGCGGAGCGGCTGGGCCCGTGGGCCGTGGCCACTGGGCCTGCGCATCCAGAGCCTGTGCTCTGCGGCGGGAGGGGCCCCAGCAGTGAGAGGCCCGCGTACTGCAAAAAAAAAAAAAAAAAGTGTTTATTTTTTGTGTTGGTTTGTTTTTTATGTATTATTTGTGTGAGAAGTATTATAAACCTATTACAGTACAGTACTATATGGCCGATTGTGTTAGTTGGGTACCTAGGCTAACTTTTTTGGACTTATGAACAAATTGGACTTATGAACGTGCTCATGGAACAGAACTCGTTTGTATGTTGGGGAGTTACTGTACTTGTAAACAAAAGCATCTGAGCCTGTAGGTGATATGCGGGAATAAAGCAGGCAGTGAACTCTTAGCTCTCTGTACTCAAGCTACTGAAAGGTTCCATTTGAACCAGTGTAGAAGACAACTTATTTATATTCTTATTAAGAGTGGACTACATAAGAGAAAAAAGGTGGGGAGCTCTTTCTGCTAGTTCTATTGCATTTTGTTTGTTATCAGGCAGCCTGAAAAGTTGAAATTGTTTAATTCCCAGTTAACTTGAGATTCTTTTTCTCGGTTCCCTTCCTCAGCTTAGTTTTCTCCATTATTTTCTTTTCAAACAAAGCAAAACTTACATTTTTTAGGTTAAGATTCTAAGGTCATTCTTCTTTCAATGCCAATTATGTAATGTGGAATAAAGAACTTTTGTCTTTAAGGCTATCAACTAACTGAGACCCTTTGTGTTGTGGAGAAATGTTGCATTTTGAAAGAAACAAATTATTTTTGTGAACTTCCTGCTCCCTGGCCAAGACAGACTTCCCATTAGTGTCCATTTAGGCCCCGATGGCTTGCAGGGTCATTCTACACCCTTCTGTCTGTAGCCATCAAATGATATATGCTGAGGGATCTGGGAGGGTTACACTGAAAAGAAATGAAAAGAAGCTTAATAATTCCATAAACATTTAGTGAGCACCTATTTGAGGTAGGTGTTGTGATTAGTTTCTGGAAATACAAATATGAAGACACAGTCCCTGCCATCAATCTAATAATCAGATAAACACAATATGGTAAGATAAATCCTGCTGAGGAGAAAAGTGCAAAGCATGTAATAACATTCCTTGCCTGGTGGTGATAGGGAAGGCTTCCGTGTGGTGGCATCATCAAAGCTAGATCTGAAAGGATCCATGGGAATTTGCAAAAAACAATAGGTGAGTCACTCTGGGTAGAAGGAATAACACGTGCTAAGACACATTTTTTTTTGGAAAAGTGCCCCAGAGAGTGAGAAATGTAGTATGCAGGAGCATGTGGTATGTTTGAGAGAATGGCTGGAGTTACAGCAGCGAAGTTAGATAGAGGCCGATTGAGACTAAGAAGGTTTGATTTTATTCCGTGTGAAGTAATACAGTGTGAAAGGCAGAGAAAATATAAGCTTGAGGAGATTTGTTTGCAGATGATCCACTAAGTTCTGATCTAACAGAACCAAAATTTGGTAATTTACACAAGGTAACCTTCCATGATGCTTTTGGATTAAAGTGAATCATTTCATTGCATGTTTTCAGATTATCTGCAGTTATTACGGTGTGAAACATATTGATTGTAAGCTTTATAGACTTAGATGCAAAGCACATCATTCTCTTATTTTCCTTTAGGTTAGAAGAATAATTACAAGTTTGGATTGTTACAGTAACAGGGAAAAAGCTGAGGTGTTTTGAAGAAGTAGTAAGTTTTTTTTAAGACAAAAACCTCACTCCATGATTTAATTCAGATTCTGTCTTTGATCAGGTGCCATTTCCTAATGGATACAGTGAAATTATACTTTAAGACAAAAGAAAGGGTGTGTTTTCTTTTAAACCATAGACAAATACTTATAAGGAGGTACAAATTACCAGTCTGAGAATTTTTTAAACTGGCCCTCTTTTCTCCCAGGACACATAGTGAATATGCAACACAGAGAATAAAATGAGTAAAAGACACTAAAATAGTTTTTACTAAGTACTGTAAATTGTTACTAATTATCAGTAAGTGGGAAATGGACCAGCAGCCTTTCTTATTCATGAAAACTCTGAAGGTTGTAAAACAAACAAATAAAAAAATTGATTTTCTCTTATTAAAAGAAGATGAAAAAATAATTTAAAAGGGTGAATTAACAGTTAACACTGAATCTCACATTATTCTAAGCCTATTAAAATAAACTTACAAGAATTATAGCTGTCACCCTTTATCTCCAGTTTTATTAGGCATAAAGGTATATGTCTAAATAGTATTCACTGAGTGCTTATTCTTGGGCATACTTGATGCTGTGGAGGGTTTTTCCAAGTATACTCAAATGAAAAATTAACTAATAGTGTAAGACACTAGAAAACAAGTCACAAGTTGGCCCATGATTATGTGCCAAAGATGGGGGCAATCGTAGGTGTTGGGATCCACAAGAAGATTTCCCAACGATGAGTGTTATTATTGTTTTACATAAATGACTTATTTTACACAAATCATATCATAAAGTATACGTCATTCTGTAATTTGTTTTTTGACTCAGCAGTATGTCTTAGAGATCTTTCCATGTTAGTACAGGAAAAACTCTATGTTGGGAATTCCCTGGTGGTCTAGTAGTTAGGACTCGGTGCTTTCACTGCAGTGGCCTGGGTTCAATCCCTGGTGGCGGGAACTAAGATCCTGCAAGCCATGCGGCATGTTTTCCCAAAAAAACAAACAAAAGAAAGCTATGTCATTCTAAAGTTGCATAGTACTTCCTGGTATGTATATACCATAATCTGTTTAGCCATCCTCCTATGTTGTTTGGCATTTAGGTCACTTCTAATAGGTAAATAGACTTAAAAAGAGGTCTGGAGAATCCAGAGGGTTGAAGTAAGGTTTTAGCTTTATCTGTTATGTTTAATTTTTAATAAGGAGGATATATGAATGTACTATTTGTACATTATATTTGTAATTCACATGTCTGCAGTAATTAAAAGTTAAACATTTTTATAACACTTATTTTGGAGCAGCCATTTGACATTTGTCCCCACTTGCATAGTCCCTACAATATGCTGGTCTACCTGCCCTACCTCTGATATTTATAGCCAATGACCCAGCTTAGACAGGTGTCTCAGCTTTCCACTGGGCACTGGTAACTATTGGGATTGGAGCTGTCCTTAAATTTCCAGTCCCTTTGGCTGAAGCTTTGTTTCCTTTGTTCCCTTGCTGTCAGCCTCTGAGGCCTCCAGCAAAACAGAAAGCAATGTGTATTTGAATTCTCAGTGTGGTTGGTTTTCTGAAAAGTACATCTTGATTTAATACTGTGATGTGGTTACTTTAAATTGAGCTTTCTATCCATCGCATTTTTCCAAAAAATCAAAAGGTAGTTCTTGTTTTATAAATTTTAATTTTCAAATAAATTTCATCTTTGATGGTTTTCATTTAGAAAAATTTGGCCTTTAAAGTATTTTATGAACTCTATTTAGTATAAGTCTATATTTAATAGCGTACTAAGGAAAGAACACTGCCAACACTATAAACTCTGACTAATAGAGTTGCAGTTAAATCTTTTGGGCCAGTCTCTTTTCACACTGTATTTTCAAAGTCATGTATTTTCTTTTGAGGTAAAGATATAAAGAAACTTAAAGCAGTCATTTCAAGCAAATTAACCACATATAAATGTTTCTGGCCTGGTCTGAGATTTTTCAGAGAAAAAGCTGTAGATCTATTATAATCCTTCTCAAAAGGAAATCCTTTAATCTTGAATTCACTTTAGTAAATTGAGATTAGTTAATAAAATTTGGAGTATTTTTTTCCAAGTACTAGATAAAATGACTGGTCTCTATAAATAGAATTTTAGAACAATGCCACTTAAAAATTGCCTTCAGAGTATTTCTAAAAACTCACTCCTATTTACCCAATAAATATTTATATATTTGAAGCAGAAGTTTAGCAGAAAATATTTAAAATTAAGTACTTAAGAAAATAATCTCATCTGCTCTTTGCTGTTTTAAGAGCTGTTTTCGAAATGCCCAAGTCACCATGCAGTGACGGAATATCATACACATTGCTAAAGGTCAAGCCATAGTAATCCTGACAGTTTACTCCAGAGCTTTGCTTCCAAATATGATCTTTAAAAACTGTGTTTGGTGTCTTTTTCCATAATAAGAGAAAATTGTGAAAGACTTCTGTTACTTGAAAAATATTCCTTCCGGTTTATGGTTGTGAGAGATGAAAGGAATGTGTGTATAACTTTCACATCTCTTAGCAGCATAAATAAAAATCCTTTCCTTCTCATTGAGTGTTTATAGATGAAATAAAGAAGCGGATAGAACAGAGGTTATATGCAATAACTAACCTAAATGAGAAATACATGGTCATTGAAATCTAAAAGGCAGGGAGGGTTCGATCTTTGGGCTCACCTATAATTTGTGCACCATAAATGTAGAAGGAAGTCAGCAGGGACTTTTTAATGACAGTGCTGTCTATAACAGTATCATCAAGCAAGACATTGGCATAAATCATTGGCACTTTGCAAAGTGTCACTTCTGTCAACCTTCTAGTGATGTGATCTTTAGTCTTTCAAATCCATAGACTGGCATTTGGATCAGCTAAGCGTCTTACATCCTGTCTTGAATATTAAAGCTGTTTTAGCCAATATTGAAATGCTGAAGTAATGCTTGTTCTAAAATATTTGTAAGCAACTGACCTAACTAAGCTTTACTCTTGGTGAAGCTTGCAGAGTTTCCTGTTGGCAAATGCAAATGAGGCTGTTATTCATTTTAGGAAGTGCCCCAGGAAAAAAAAGATAATGAAGCAGTGATTTTAATATCACTTCAAAAGACTTTTATTAGTAAAGCTTTTAAGTTCAAAGGCAACTTTACTTTTGGTTTAAGTTTAATTTACAAAATAAACTGTTAAAGTGATTGATATGCAGTTGGATAAATTTCATAAAAAACAATAATGGTAACATTGATAAACGTAATCAATTACCTTTGCCTAGATGAAATGAAATGAATCCCATCTGTACATAAGATGGAAAATCTGCATGCTTTACTCCACTTTAATTTGAATGAATGCTTGTACTCAGCAGGATTGCTGTTCGCATCTGTGGAGCTCAAGTCTTACGGAACTTGCATTGGTATTTAGTGATTCTGAAGTTAAACTGAAGAAAACTATCTTGAGAGACATAAAGCTTATTAATATCTCCTTATTAAGTTTTCATCATAATTTTCTCCCTAAACCTTATGCTCTGAGTACAGTGTTTTGAGAAGACTAAATTTGAGGTAGTAGAGTTCGAGTTATACTAGATCAGTATTACGGTTTGGGTTGCAATACTGCTGTTAATTTCATTTTAAGTTCTTTCAGACATAGATATTTACCACCACAGGAAGAAACCCTTAGAAGTGTAAGACATGCTGTCTTCCCAGGGGTTATGTTTCTACCACCCACCACCACTGTTACTCCTCACCCCTGGTTTAGCACCCCAGGAATCTAATAGCCTTTCAAATCTGCACTGTGATTTACAGTGTCCCTGTGTGCTTGGGACAATCAAATTCCCCTTTGTCCAGCTCCCCATGATCCCAAGGAGAGTATAGAAGGCTCCTGTGTGAAACTTTCAGTGTGCGTGCAGACAAGAGCAGTTGCAACCCCAAATTAAAGAGTTTCCAAACCTCCTGGATTCCGCAGAGTGTCACTGAGACAGCCAGAACCCAGCTGATCCAGTAACACAAGACGTAGAACGAAAGGCTGTGGCAAATCCTGGGGGTCTGCTCAATTTCTAGGGTTTTCTTGGTAATAGAAGTACCTCTTTAAGTTGCTACAAGACTCCTAGAAAGACAAGACATATTCTCAAAAGTTGCTAAATGTTTTTCTTTCTTTCTTTTCCTGTCTTTTTTTCTTTTCTTTTCTTTCTTTCTTCTTCTCTTTCTTTCTTTCTTCCTTCCTTCCTTCCTTCCTTCCTCCCTTCCTCTTCTCCTTTCTTTCCTTCCTTTCCACCTGCTTATTGGTGGCATCTTCCCATCTGAGTCTTGGCTGCCTGCCTCCAAAGTGACTGACATTAGCAGAAACTACAAAGTATTGGCTCCTCTGTTTGTAATTTCTGTTTCTTTGTTTGTTTTAACGATGTGTGAACCTTCATTTAGAGCAAATCCTGACTTTAAAGGAAACAATCAAACCACTCTTTCCAAGCTAAGTTTGGCAGAAGAATCATTTCTTGGACAAGGGCACTAGGCTCCCAGTTTTAGCTTCAACGCTGCCAGTGATCCTGTGCATAATTAAAAGGGAGAAAAGGCGAAGCAACAGAAAATGGTGTTGCAAATGAAACAGGATCCTGTCTTTCCCCCAGCCCTGTGACTGACCTTCTTTCAGATCTCATAAAAACAGCTCTATTTCACCTTCTAGTTATGAAATGGGAATGATCATCCATGTTTACCACAATAGGTGCTTGTAACAAAGGTTTTTTAAATTCCAAGTAAAAAAACCTCAACAATCTCCTGGTTTTGCCCAGACCTGATTGTGCATCAAACTAGAAATAGTAGAAACTGTTTTAGAAAGTAGAAATAGCCTCTCTAAAGAGGTAGCTTATTGTGTAGAGCTGATGGCTTCAGATCGGTCTCCATCCTTTCTCTGCTTGGCAGACTTGTGCAGGCTGTGCTCCTCTGGCTTCTGAGTGAGAGTGGGAGACTGAAGGGCAAGAGGAAGGAAGAAGCCACCCTATTTCTCTCTTCCCTCTGCCTCGGGCAGCAAGTCTTGTCAGCTATGGCGCTAGCTTCTGTGAGGTGGCCCCAGTCCCCAGGCTCCAGTAACTGCCTCCTCCCTTGGCCTCCTAGGGTTAGGGGTGGTCATGCAGGGCTTCCTGCTTTTGCTTATCTTGGGTAGTCTCACTGTCTCCAGTTCGCATTTCAGCTCTTCTGTCACTTATGTTACCCATTTCCTCTGCCTCAAATACCCCTGTTGGCTTATTTACCTGGTTAAGCTCTGACTAATTCACGTCTGCAATATTCAGAGTGATTATTTTACCTTATCCGGCCCCAAGAGAAGACAGGAAGGAGACAAGATGAAGGGAGGGAGGGAGGGAGGAAGGAAGGAAGGAAGGAAGAAAGGAAGGAAGGGAGAGCTTTCAGTATATTTCTGCTGCGTCTTAACACTTTCCCCTTGCTCTGTCTTTCCTTAAAACCACAGGGTAGCCTGTTTATGAGTAGTGTCCTCTTGGGAGTGAGACCAGGACCAAGATGTAAGTAGGCTGGGCGTGGAATGGGGAGGAGTGCAAGAATCACTTATAGAAGGATCCCAGATGAACCCACGTTACTCTGCAAGTGGGAACCCTATCTTTTCCAACTAGATTCAGGCCCCTCCCTGATGGTCCCATACTTCCATCCTCTTTTTCTTTTCCATCCCACTGCCCACGGGCCTCTCATTGTTGTGGTCTCTCCCGTCGCGGAGCACAGGCTCCGGACACGCAGGCTCAGTGGCCATGGCTCACGGGCCCAGCCACTCCGCGGCATGTGGGATCTTCCCAGACCGGGGCACAAACCTGTGTCCCCTCCATCGGCAGGTGGTCTCTCAACCACTGTGCCACCAGGGAAGCCCCTCTGCAATATTTTTTAAATAAAGTTTTGAGAATGATTTAGATTTATAGAAAAATTGCAAAGATAGTACAGAATTGCCACGTACCCGGCACGTAGCATCTTACATCAATTTGCTGCATTTGTCATTTGTCACAATTAATGAATGCATATTGATAGATTATTATTAACAAAGGTCCATACTTTATTCAGATTTCCTTAGAATTTTCATAATATCCTTTTGCCATTCCAGGATCCCATCCAGGATAGCATATTACATTTAGTCATGTCTCCTCCTTAGACACCTCTTGGCTGTGACAGCTTCTCAGACTTCCTTTTTCTTCGTTTCTGATGATCTTGACAGCTTTGAGGAGTGGTCGTGAGGTATTTTGTAGAAAGTACCTCAATTGGGATTAGTCCTTGATGTTATTCTCCTGATTAGACTGGGGTTATGTGTTTTGGGGAGGAAGACCACAGAGGTAAGGTGCCGTTTTCATCACATCATATGAAGGGTATAAACTATCAACCTGACTTACCACTGTTAATTACAGCCCTCATCACCTGGCCGAGGTAGTACTTGTCAGGTTTCTGTACTACAAAGTTACACTCTTTATCCTCCTTTCCATAGTGTATTCCCTGGAAGGAAGTCACTATGTGCAGCCCACACTAAGGAATGGGGAATTATGCTTCTTTGAGGGTGCAGTATTTACATAAATTATTGGCAGTTCTTTTAATCATGAGATCTGTCTATTCTCATTTAATTATTTATCTGTATTAATAAGGACTCATGGATATTTATTTTATTTTGGGTGTTAAAATCCAATGGTACTTTATTTATTTTGTTGCTCAAATTGTTCTAGCTTTGGCTATTGGCTCCTGTGGCCCTCTGACATACCCAATCATTATGACTTTTTTTTTCAGCACTTCCTTACTTTCTGTAAGACACTCTAGGCTCATCTTGTATAGTGCCTGACCCAGTCTTAGAATCAGCCATTTCTCCAAGGAGCCCTGGTTCCTTTTATTGGAGAATAGCATTAGAAACCAAGATCTGGGCACTAGGTGTGCTCATTGCAACACAGATGTACCCACTCCCCTTAATTCCATCTATTAGCATAGTTAACCAGTAATTCTTCAACACAAAGCTCCAAGTTCCTTTTGATTTCTTTACTTCTGAAGATAATTTGCAAGACAATAAAGTTTAGGATGAAAAAGCAGAAAAAATAGGTGTTCGGGTTTAGGTTGGCTCACTTTTGGGATCACCATAGATTAGAAAATAAGACCAAATGGCCTAAAAAACCACATCCACTGCCAAGGTTTTATGATATCTGATTCTAACAGCTTGAGATAGGATGACATTCCATTTATTTTCCAGGTTACCTGAGGCAAGTGAGATGGGAATGTGCATGGGGACAGGGAGTATGCTAGTCTGATTGGAGTAGAGAATTTTTATAAGCAAGTGCTGAGAGATATGGTTGGATAAAAAAGATTGGGACTGTGTATGGGGGCCTGACTTTGAATGCTAGGCTACATTCATACAGCTATGGTAGCCATTTTATTTAAGAAACCACGTTTATATGTGCATTGTTTTGTAATATACATAAAAGAAAAATTATTCAATGTGAAGTTGTCTGTGCAGGGCCAGGGAAATATTAATGATTTGCCTTGCAGGTTGTTGACTCCATCGGGGTCACGGCCGGTGGTGCTAGCTCCCTTTCTGTTCTTTAGTCTCTGCATATTAAGCATTCTCTTTATTACCTAGAGGACATAGATATTCAAGTAAATTATAAGAGCATTTTAAATATACTGTATGAAATTAAGTCTGAAGTGGACTGTACAGACTCATTCCCCTTCATAACATTCTGCTCCTATTAGATTTCAAGCAGTGCTAGGAAGCCCTAGAGGAAACAGGAAAATGGTATATGTAACCCAGTTGTCTCACTGGATGATTGTATGTGTACATGTGATCTTTTTAAAAAAATATTTATTTATTTATTTATTTAGGCTGTGCCGGGTTTTAGTTGTGGCATACAGGATCTTTAGTTGCGGCATTCGGACTTCTTAGTTGTGGCATGCATATAATCTTATTGTCTGAGGCTAGAAGATTATAGGAGAGTGAGAATAATTTTAAAGCCTTGGGCAGGAAATATTAATAGGTCTTTGTCTTTAAACTGACATAATAAATATTGTCCCCCTTACCTTTTCCTTTTGTGTTTGTGTTACTTATTAATTCTCCCACCCCCTTGTACCCTGAACTTTGACATTTTCATATATATATATTATTTTTCATTTTTACACATATTTATTTTTTCCCCTTTGTGATTCATCCTTCTGTATCTGAGTTTGGGTTAGGTGGTTAACCTATTTAATACGGTAATCACTCTCTGAAAGGATAATAATTCATAGAGAGGCAGTTTACCTTGTCCCAAATCTCCACTGAATCGATAACCTCAAAGAGGTAGTTCTAATTCTCACTTTTAAAATTCTTTACTATTTTATGACCTGCTCTCCCCTTCCTTTTCTTAGCTCTGTAGTTAACAGTTTTCATCTAAGCCTTAGTCTGAATATTTTGTATTGACCATCTGCAAGTGATAGTTGTTCAGATAACAGGGAGTCATTATTTTCAGTAAGAAGACCAAATCTTAGTTTTTTTGACCTACTCTATAATTCTTGCTTATTCAGATGTGGATATTTAGGTGTTTCACTCAACACCATTTAGAGGATAAAACATCTAGTGTTACTTATAAAATATTTTAGGAGCATTTCACAATGGGGTTTAACAAAACAAAACACCTCATTCTGCCTGTATTCTATCTGACATAAAAACATGTCAGATTGGGCTTCCCTGGTGGTGCAGTGGTTAAGAATCCGTCTGCCAATGCAGGAGACACGGGTTCGAGCCCTGGTCCGGGAAGAACCCACATGCTGCGGAACAACTAAGCCCGTGCTCCACAACTACTGAGCCTGCGCTCTATAGCCCGTGATCTGCAACAAGAGAAGCCACCGCATTGAGAAGCCTGTGCAACGCAACCAAGAGTAGCCACCGCTCGCTGCAACTAGAGAAAGCCCACGCACAACAACGAAGACCCAATGCAGCCATAAATAAATAAACCCCCCAAAACACATCAGATTAAAACCAAGGGTGAGAAGCAATGCTCTGGAGGCAAACCAGAGCATCAAAGGACTAGGCTATAGGATTATAGGGAGGCAGAGGTGTCTTCTGAGAGAGGAAAAAAGGATTTTGGAAGAACGAAAGTGAGAGATTATTGCTTCTTCCTGCCTTTGCTGGAAAGTGTCACAAGGTTTAAAAAAATGAAAGTGGATAGTTAAGGTCAAAGACTTTTTGGGGTTCAAAATGGTGAGGGGAGAAGGAGAAAGTCAAGTCAATCACGCCCAGTGATGAACTTAAACTGTGTCGGGTCAGGACAAAAGTAGGACTCCCAAAGGGAAATCACCCATTATTTACTGTTTGTTAATAAAGATGTATCTTTTATGCAGTTTTTATTTGATAATTATGACTACCCCCTTTTTACAGATGGGGAATACGTACCATTTAAACTTTTACAGGTCAGTTAGGGGGAGAATAGGGAACAGATTGTTTCTTAAATTTGCCTGCCACAACTAGACTTCCCTTCAGATAGATGATGGTTTCCTTTTGTGATTTTCATTGCTGTTTCTACTAGCTGAACAAACTGTTGGGAAGACGGCATTTTAAGTGGGTGTATGATATGACACGCATAGAAAGAACTATGCATTTGCATCACTTTCCACCATTCTAAGCATCACAATGTAAGTCTTTGCCAAATGCAAGTGGAAAGGAAGGAGCCACCGACATTCTCCGGCTGGCCTTGGACAACGCTGACAAAACACATCAGCCACTCAGCACTTTTCCAAGTAGTAGCTAATGCCTGGATACTCAACTTTAACCTGGGAAAACAAGGTCAATTTAGGAAAGAAAAGCATGTCAGAGACTGTGCTGGTAGTCTGCTGGGGATTCTTGTCTTCTGAGATTTCCTTCAGCTCACTGTCAGCACCCTCTTTGGGGGTAGTAATGCAAGTGGTTATCTGACAAGGAAAGAATTATATGCGGATTCATCATTGCAAGCTAAGGGAAAGAAAACAGTTTTAATCTTAGAGTACTGGAAGAAATCATAATAATTAACATTTTTGAGCGTTTACTAAGTTAGACACTATGCTTAGGGTGTTACATAAATTATCTTATTTAATCCTTCAAATAATCAGAGCTACACCTCATCTTTCTCCTTAGATTAGTTTCTTCCTTTAGGAGACATTGTGATTAAAACACCACTTATTTAAAACTTCATCCTGTCTCTGGCCTATACTCTCCAATAATTGTACTACATTATAAAATATTCTGTTTATGACCTGAGTTTCATTTAAGCTCAAATATGCTGTATTTTGCTGCATAGCTCCTCTTATCCCATTGTTTATTTACCATGAATTACGAGGATAGAAGACGCCTGTTCCAGTGTCTGCCCCTTGCACACTCAGAACCATGCATGTACGGTTGATAAGGCTTTAGAGTACACATATGGGAGAATCCAGCTCACCGCCATAGCCTCATCATCAGTTCAGACACTGCTAGCCTAGTGTGGTAGGCTGAATAATCGTCCCCATGTATGTCCAGTGCCTTTGGTCCAGGAACCTGTGACTGTGTCTTTATATGACAAAAGGGACTTTGTAAATGTGATTAAATTAAGGATTTTGAGATGAGGAGTTTATCCTGGATTATCAATGTGGGCCCAGTGTGATCACAAAGGTCTATAAAATGGATACAGGAGAGAGAGAAGCAGAAGTTGAAGTGATGTGCTTTAAAGATGAAGGAAGGGGCCACAAGCCAAGGAATATAGTTGGCCACTAGAAGCTGATAAGTCAAGGAAACAGATTCTACCTCAGAGCCTACGGAAGGAGCCAGTCCTGCTGACACCTTGACTTTAGCCCAGAGAAACTGACTTACAGTTTATGACCTCCAGACCTATAAGAGAATAAATTTGTGTTGCTTTAAGACACTAAATTTGTGGTAATTTGTTACAGCAGCAGTAGGAAACTAATATATTTAGTTTACAATTTAAGTCTTGTGAGACAACAATTATATGGAGTAACTGTAGAAATTAATATGCCTACAGTGCAAAGTGCAGGACATTACAATTCTGAGTTCTCAAGATTGGATGTTGCTGAGTAGCACCCCTCCATAAGACCTCTTGTCCCATCCTCCCTGACCACTGCTGGCACTTCCCAATTCTCACAGACACATGGGAACCAAACTGCTTCTCTCTGGGTGATTAGTTAGTCTTCATTCTCAGAACAAGAACCATTTTACATTTGTTTCAGGAGAGGTCTTAGGAAGAAAAGATATCTTTGATTTACTCTCAACAGCTCTTAGAGACAACTTTGTCTTCACTTGTGGGTGTGCTGAGAGAGTCATTCAAAACAGAGAGCTTGGATACCAAGGATAAGCAGAAAGGAAGATCTGATTGTTTTGTCCTTTTGTTATCTTAGGATAGTAAAAATAATTAATTTGCTTACGTTTTGGTGCATTTTTATCAGTGAAACTTCAGAGTGCTTGATGTTTAATACTATTTGGAATCTTAGCAATCAGGAGCTGCATAAAAGGCTTTGATAAATTCTGTGGTTCATCAGAGAAGAATCCCAAGCATTGTGGTACAAGAAGAGTGATAATCTCAGAAGCAGCATCTCAAGAAATACATTAAAATGATAGAGAAGAGGAGGAATTTTACTGAAGTATCAACTACCAAACTTTCAGGGAGCATTTAATTACTAATATAAACTCTAATAGGCAATTAAGAAATAGAATGTTCTGGCTATTAAAGTATTTATGTGATTGAGACTAGCTCTATGTCAACAATTGATTTTCAAAGAATATAATAGATTAAAATTCTGTTAATGCTGAAGCTAAACTTCACATAATTTATTCAAATTCCTATGATTCAGATCTTACATAGGCTTATGTTATGAACGTAAAATATCACTGAACTGTAGAGGTACAGAGAAAAGGTCTTTTTTTACATTTCTGCCCTTCACCACCACCAGCAGCAAACTTAGTGCCTTATTGGCACTGAAGAATCCAAATGGTGAAAAATATTTCCTTATCATGACTGTTACAAATTTAAATCAATGTAGGTGTCTTTCCTCAGAGAAGAGTATATGTGGATTATAGTAAATTCCAAAAGACAAGAGCAATTGAAGTAAAATTATTAGCCTTTTCAGAGTCTGTGTGACTTCTCCCTTCCTTTCCATCCCCCACAGAGGGTTAAAATAGTGAAGTTGAGCTAAGGAAGTACACTTGTAAATTTTCAATAGCATCTTAATTTGAAATTGCAGTTTGAGAAGACTAATATTCACGCTGCTTTTAAGAAATGTTCTGTGCCTATACATACTCAATTAAAATGCCTGTATTTAGGCGAAATCACTTCATTGTGGTTATATTTCTGGAAGTGTTCTCATTCCCCTGACTGGCATTTCCAGGAATAATGTTACAGCTCTGGCCAATCAGAGAAAAAACAATGGAAACGGTAAAAGTATTTCTCCTAATTTCAATAAACAGTTGAAGAAAATATAAGGAAAGCAAGTGACAAATGTACACACAGAAAGTGAGTTGCTAAATGAGTTCCTTTTGGATAGTTATTTCTCCTAAAAGCACAATTTAGCATCATTCAGTCACCATTTAGTCTTTGAGTGTTGGAAACTGAAATCTGTAGGCATGAAATTGCACTGATTCAGTGTCTTCAGGAAATATAAAGTGGGAAATGTTAGAATAAACCGTACGTTAAGTATATACAGGAAATATTAGAAAGTAAACTATCTAGGCAAAATTCTCTTTCTGTCACTTTTTATTACCTCCTAAATGAAAGTAAATATTTCTGGGTATACTATTCTAAATGAAACAAAACAAGACTTGCATTTTAAAACATTGTCTTTATGTTTTTCTTCTTCGGTAGTATTAATTTCTTAATTAACTTGATCTGGAGGTAAAAAATGGTAGAGCCGTCATTATCATTGAATATTTTAAGGCAGAATATGGTCAGTTTCTGTGAAAATCCTGCCAATTCTGAAGCCTGTGTGTACAGAGAATGTCATCCTTATCTAGGATCACTATTGGGGGTATAGATCGTACATGAACTCTACCATTAGACTCATAAAAAGACTGAAATATTCTTGAGAGGTGTTCATGTAACAGTCCTCTATAATAATTCTCATCTTTTGTCAAATGATGAGGCTTTTAAAAAAATAGTTACTTAGAAAATCAGTCAGTTAAAACAAATTTTGATTCTTTTTGTAAATGACTAGTTCAATTTTATTTTTATAGAAAAACAATAATAATATATAAAATAACATATTAATACACACATACACTAGATAATATACTTGAACATGTGATCTCAAATGCTGAAATAGCAGATCTCTTTATTGAGTTGGTTTAGCACTGTCTTTTCAGATGGTATCATTTGTAATTAAGTCATTCCCTGGTGAGACAGGCAGATTTTAAAATGTGATTTATATCTCTGTCTTTCAGCTCATTGCTAATTTTAGGGATAAATATGAAGTAGCATAATTTTACATATTATTTTTCAACGTTATTGGGATGATCAAAGTAACAGCTGTCTCTCTGGGGTCTTGATTGATTTAAAATAATGTACCTAAAATACCAACTTTCCCACTTAGTTTGCCTCAGTTATGATCCTGCAGGCAGGCTCTACATCCATCTTGCAGAGAGAGAAAACAAGTTGAAGTTTTTATATACCCTTTTAGCTTTGACTAACAATTACACTTATATTTTAAATGAGCTGATGAGAAAAAATGTTGTTCATTTTCATGAGTTTTTAAGAAAACTTAAAATTAACGTCATGTTTTTTCCTCCTGTTAAAACAAACCTCTGAGATTTCACCCTCAGGCTTTGACAGTTAACAGTTAACAAGAGTTTGAAGAATGCTCTTACCACCATTTCCCCTGGAGAACTTTGTAAGCTTTACATGTAAATGCAAACAAAAATTTTTAGGCTTTTCATCTTGGGGATTTGATGAACTCTCCAAATCTCCAGAGCAAATTTAAGGATTACAGGCTATAACAAGTACACATATGAAAGCATGACAAATTAATGGTAAATATCTAGTATTGATCCCAAACAGGAATATGATGGATTTATTTATTATGAAGGCATTCTAGACTGAGTGACTAAAAAAAGAAATGTCACCAGGATGGGTGGGAGTGGGAGGAAGATGGCAAGTCTGTCTATTGACTGTATTCATATTCATTTATATGCAAAAGAAAGAACACAGCTCACTCAAAGGCTTCATTTACTTTAATCCCTTTCTTCCTTTCTTTTTCTTTCTTTCTCTCTCCCTTTCTCCCTTCCTTCCTTCCTTCCTTCCTTTCTTTCTTTTTTTCTTTCTTTCTTCCTTTCTTTTTCAAACTTGTTCTAAGCAGAGTGAAATTCAATTCTGATCAGACCTGGGTCACCAGGGAGTTGATATCCCAAAGGTCTTTTTGTTTCTCTTTTGTCAAGATCTGAGTGAGCTGGTATTTAGCTGTGGGAGCATAGGAAGCCTCTTGCTAAGCAGGACAATGACTAGGGCTTGTGGAATTACCATAGCTTCACATAGTAATTGTCATTCTGAGAGGTGATCTATGCATTCTCTCTCCCACTTAGTAGCAGTGGTAGCAAGTTGACCTGGTCATCCCAGGTTCAAGTGTCATTGATTGGCTGATGATGGACAAGGCAAGACATGAATCTACTTGACATTTCACTCAACAAGCATCTTAGATGTATTATCTAAATCGGTCTTTTTCTTTTACTTTGCTCACAGTTTAGCAACAGTAGCATGCAGGGACATATCACCTTGTTTGCATCTGGTAGAGACTCTAGGAAGAAAAAAAGGTCTCCTACAATCTTATGTAGACATTTCACATTCCACAACTATTAGAGAAGTTGATTGAACCATGGCAGGTACTAAAATGATCAGAAATGGATGCAGTTGTCTCTAAAGAAGAACAGAAAATGAAACTGATCCTGTTTCTTTTATACTAGGGGTTATTGTTGCTTTCTTTCCTTGAATGTTTTAAATACTGAGGAAAATGAAACTTAGTGAAGAGATAGTTCCTCTTTGGAGTTCCCCAAGGAATTTACACAAATCCAAATGTATGAAACTTGAGAATTTTCTTTAATTTCAACATAAAAACCTTGTGAAAAGGAGCATATTTTGTTTATATGCTGGATGCATACTTTTGTTCCTTTTATAAGCCTTAATGTCTAAACTGAAGGGAAGACTTTCCCAGGCTCAGTGCTGGGTAATAAAAGTAACTAAAAATGTGGAAAGTGAGATTTATAAGGAAATAAGGCAACTGATAATAATATCTGGGAAGAGGCTAAAAGCATAAACAGAGGGAAATTCTCAGTGAGATGGTAATCACTCTCTTTGGCTTGGGCCTATAGGAGACATCTGTGGAACTGGAGAGGTTTTGATCTTAAGTTCTGTACCCATTCTTCTGGATGACATGACTGATAACATTCACAATGCAAAATAGATAGAATTCACATATCTTGAAAAATCTTTCCCATCCATACATGTATCTTCAATTTTAAAAAATACACACATAAAATCTTGCAATGTTGATTTACATTGCAAATAATTTCTAAAAGAAAATTTCTTGTAAATTGTAAAAAAAAACCATCTACAGTATTTTACATGGTACAATTCCACATGATACCACTTTGGAAAAAGGACAAAACAAAACAAAAACACCCTTTCAACGTAGAAGTTCTCAGTTGAGAATAATTTTTGGTATAATTTTCTTTTTAACCTTGGTTAATACCACAGTTCAAAATTTTCATCTTAAACAGGTATTCCCAATAACTTTATTGATACCAATGTAATGCTGAAAAGTTTTAGCAGAGTCTATTATAAATATTGAAATTAGAGAGTAGAGGTAGACAGATACCTAAGTTAGCAGTCCAAACTGAACACATACTAGTTTATGACTAAGTAAGGAGCCTCACATTACTGCATTGTGTATAGGATGAGGCTTATTACTTAAATGTACCCTTAAGGATTTGGCCTCTCTTCATCCATCCCAGTCATTTACTGTGACTGGGGAAGAACATTTTTCTGGGGAAGGAACATCTCATGCCAGCTTCCTTTGATACTGGCAGACTGAAGTCACTCAGGAGTTTGAGACCTTTGACTTTCTATTATAGAGATGTAAATACCTAGGAAATACTCAGGCCATGACCTAGGAATTGCAAAGGGATAATCCGGCAAGAGAAGAGAATAAAAGTATTACTCATCTACAAGTCTTATTTTTTAGCATATAGGTGATCTCTGATGAGACTGTTTGTAATTCAAGAAAACCAGTGAATAAAGAGTGAAAGGACAGTGATATAAACGAAGTTAGTTTACAAATTATTAGTAAGTACATTTCTGAGTAATATAGTATTGTGGCAGATTGTATTATTTTTCATGGTAACTTCTATTATAAGAGAACATCTTCCTATAAGCAGAAGTGCTATATGCTAGATCCTAGTTTAAGACACTCTGTATATAGATAAACAACAAGGATTTAATGTAGAGCACAGGGAACTATATTCAATATCTTGTAATAACCTATAGTGGAAAATAATCTGAAAAAAAATAACAGAATCACTTTGCTGTACGCCTGAAACTAACACAATATGGTAAGTCAACTGTACTTCAATAAAAGTAAATAAATAAAGTAAAAGAAAAAGGACACTATAATATATTTCCAGTAGCTCTTGCTCTTTTCCCTTTGCCATGAAAATGAGATGACCCAGGGCATTATCAGATAGGAGCCACTGCCTCAACCGAGGCCTTGGCATGAGGTTGGGGCAAAGCCACAACCAGTCTGCAGCTCACATAAAAACTGAGCAAGAAATACTCTTTCTTCTTTTAAGTCCTGAAATTTTTTGGAGATGTTATTGCTGAATAATATGGTAAAAGCTAACTGATAACACTGATCAAAAAATATTTTAAATATATTAAATTTTAAACTTTAAGTAAAGTTACTTTGTAATCTTCAGTAGTCATTCATTCATAAATTTTATTCAGTACCTTTTATGTTCCAGGTACTTGCTAGGTGCTGGAGATACAGTACTTCATGACACTTCTGGTAGGGAAGGTTTCAGTGCGGGAGAGAGAGATAAAAGCACACAATTAAAATAACTATGGCTGTAATAATTTCATAAAGGAGATAAACAGAGTGCTATGAAATAATAACTAGAGATGGAGGTTGAAGGAATCTACTTTATAAAGCATAGTAATGATAGATATCTTTAAGAAGGTGACATTTAAACAAAGACCTGAAGAATGAGAAGCTAGCTATAGGAAGAGCATTCTAGGTCAGTGAACAACAAATGCAAAGGCTCTGTCTCATTCTTCAACTTCCAGCTTGACCAGTATCTAAAAGATAATAGTATTCTGAGAGATTGTGCTATAAGTCACTTCAGGAGATAGACCCGAGTTTAACCCATCAGTAAAGCATGGGATTGCACTGCCTTCCTTAAATAGAGCAGAATCTAAAAAGCATCTTCTCATTGGGTTATAGCATGCTAAGCATAGGAATGAAGAAGGGATAATGGTGGCAAGTTCACAAACCAGAGTAAAGGGTAGTTTTACTTTCTCTGAGCAATATCCCAACCAGCTCCCCGGCTAAGCATTTCCTAGGTAGTTAGAAATTTCTTGTCCTCTCAAGAATACTCTGGAGCAGGCCTCTCAGCGTCAAAATTGTGTCAACAAAAAAATACTTCTGGATTGTCAATTCTACCCAAAGATCCCATGCCACTGTGGACCTACACTTTCAGGGGTTGCTACCTAGATGATTTGAGAGGTATGGGCCACTGTTGCACTGGTGTTCTACTGGATATTAATAATTTAATCACGCCACACAAATGCTTCCAGTGGAATCACGTTCATCCTGCATCTGGACCAAAGCTGGAGAGTTGCCTGCATGTCTAACCTGATTTCCAAATTATAGGTTTCTCTTATGTTCACACTGACATGGATCATTGGGGACACTGAGGATTCTCAGAGCCACCTGTTCAGTCAGAGAGATCACGCTAAAAGCAATTAAGTTCATTTAAATTCAGATGACTTCTCCCAAAGCTCTATCCCCTACCCTTTTCTGTCCCCTAAGGCAAAAGGCGCAGGGAAACAAATCTTGACTTGGTCTTTAAATTCTGCATTTCTGTGATTCCTAACTCGACAAGTACATTTAGAAATCAAAACTCAAAGCTGGGTTGGGAAGACAGCCAATTCCTTGCCTATTGCACCTGGTCCCTTAAAAGATAATTTATATGTGGGGCAAAGAAGTCATTGGGAGTGTTCTCTCTAAAAGGAGAAAAATGCTTTTATCTTTTACAGACGTAATCTACAGACAGCAGCAGACAATTTATATGTATAATGCCCCAATTTGATGTAGTAGTTAAACTATTTTATCTGGCCTTCGCAGTGATAGAATATACACTCCTATATAGCTCCCATATAACAACAACATAAAGCAGAAATAGAATATAGTCAGATAAAATTGTGTAAGCTCTCTTGATGGTGATTTGAGAAGCAATTGCTACATTTCATTTAGCACAGGGCGAGTGTCTGCTGTCTCCTTAGAGAAAGCCATTCTAGTCTAATTAGGGATGCAGGTACACACCCCTAGCCATTCTCATTTTTCAAAGTTATTTTCTAACTGAATTCAAGGCACAATTTTATTTTTTTTCCGGTATGCGGGCCTTTCACCGCTGTGGCCTCTCCCGCTGTGGAGCACAGGTTCTCGGACGCGCAGGCCCAGCAGCCATAGCTCATGGGCCCAGCCGCCCCGCGGCATGTGGGATCTTCCCGGACCGGGGCCCGAACCCGTGTCCCCTGCATCGGCAGGCGGACTCTCAACCACTGCGCCACCAGGGAAGCCCAAGGCACAATTTTAAAATACAGTTAGTATTAAACTAAATAGCATTTTTTTCTCTTTAGAAAGTGGATGTAAAAGGGAATAGTTTGTAAGCCATTTCCCTGGCTAAAATGCTAGTTGCTCCAAACTGATCATGGTTTGGATGAAGAGTGTTAAAACTGAAAAACAGAGAATACCAAGGTAAGTGTATTAGGGAATAAAATTATGAATTAAGCCAGCTTTAAATTGGTTGTCAAGTATCAGTATAAATCCTCAAATAAAAGCCCTGTGTACAGGGCTTCCCTGGTGGCTCAGTGGTTGAGAGTCCGCCTGCCGATGCAGGGGACACGGGTTCGTGCCCCGGTCCGGGAGGAGCCCACGTGCCGTGGAGTGGCTGGGCCCGTGGGCCATGGCCGCTGAGCCTGCGCGTCCGGAGCCTGTGCTCCGCAACGGGAGAGGCCACAACACTGAGAGGCCCATGTACTGCAAAAAAAAAAAAAAAAAAAAAAAAAAAAAAAAAAAAAAAGCCCTGTGTACAATTCATACAAAATCTAGGACATTTAAAAAATATGTGCCAAATTTGAGTGACTTTGAAAGATAATATTGAGAAACAAATTTGGGATATACTGAGTGTCTAATTACTAGCAATATTTTCATTGCTTAATTTATTTATAATTGTAACATTAATGTGTTCATTTTACATTTGTTTAAATTTTTTAGCTAGTACCCAGAAGTACTTAGTATATGCCCTTCTTTGGAATACCTATTTAATAAGATAGCTTATTCTTACATACATAAAGTATCTGACCATATTATCTTTTACAATATAAACATCCTTCCATTAGATCTTTTAAGTAGTTTTATGTGATCAAGTGAAGTGGTTAATATTTAGATAAGTTCTTAGTAGTAATGATCTAAACAGAGCAGAACAGCATGAAGGAAGTTTGAGCACTTTAAAAATAATAATTTTTAAAAAATCTCTTCACTTTTACTTACCACCCTATGTTAGTAAGTAAAATATGATCTTTATTTCTTAAACAGTTGAAAATTTTCAAATCAGGTGTGTTCATAACATTATTTGAAAAGCTTAACTGGTAAAGCAAGCCAAACAATCAGAAATCTATGTGAGAAATTTTCTTTTGGGGGGTTATATATCAAACTTAGTTTTAATTTGAATCAAGGTTATACATGCACGTAGTTTAAAAAATTAAATAGTTCTGCAAGCCTTACTTTGATGGCAGGTATGTCCCTCCCTTTCTACTACCATAACTACCCAATCACTAGAGGCAACCACTTTTAACGCTATTGGCTGTTTCTCTTGGTATTTACCCCTATGTCACTTATTCTCATACTGATACTTCTTGACTTTTAATTTTTAGGCACTATGTATTGACATCCCCTTGTGGAAAATAAGAATTTATCTTTCACTCTTCTTGCCATCAGTATTCTCCATTCCTGCCTGGTACCTTTCTACTTTCCCCGTTTTCCTCATATAATTATACTGTAATTTTGTTTAATGCAGTACTTACATTATTATGACTACATAAATGCTGAACCATGTAGTTCAGCTGAACCATGTAGTAAACTATTATAATTTTTCTTCCTGTACCAGTATTAAAAAAATAATTTTTTTAATAATGCTCTTTTTTCATTTAATTTTCTGTGCACATATAATCAATTTATCCCCTAATCCTTCCCAAGTTGTGCAAATCTCCTTTTAGCACATTGAAGCACTTCAGCAATTTTATTAATTTTATTTTTTTGAAGACCTCTCTCTTATGGCCTTCTGATTTGTTCTAGCTTGGGCCATTTGCTGTCTACACTTGCTGTTTAGCTATTATTCCAGTATCTTTCTTTTTTTTTTTTTTTTTTTTTGCGGTACGCGGGCCTGTCACTGTTGTGGCCTCTCCCGTTGCGGAGCACAGGCTCCGGACGCGCAGGCTCAGCGGCCATGGCTCACGGGCCCAGCCACTCCGCGGCATGTGGGATCTTCCCAGACCGGGGCACGAACCCGTGTCCTCTGCATCGGCAGGCGGACTCTCAACCACTGCGCCACCAGGGAAGCCCCCGGTATCTTTCTTAACCATCCTCCAGTGCAAGTCAACTTTTTCTATAAAGAGCCAGGTAATAAACATTTTGGGCTTTTTAGGCCAGATGGCCTTGCGCACATTTACTCAACTTTGTCATTAGAGCACAAAAGCAGTCATAGACAATACACAAACGAGCGTGACTGTGTTCTAATGAAACTTTATGGACACTAAAATTTGAATTTCATATAATTCTTATGTGTCATAAAATGTTCTTTTGATTTTTAAAAATGCTTGAAAATGTAAAAACCATTTTTAGCTCATGGGCCATACAAAAACAGGTGTCGTGATGGATTCGGCTGTGGGCTATGGTTTCTGACCCCTGTTTCAGGAAATTCTCTTTGCTTATCATCTGCATTGGATCCTCTGGTTTCCTGGATTTCATGTCTTTTTCTGTTTCACATTCTTATTTTGATAGATCATGTCTTCTAACAGCTTCCTAAAAATTTTTGAGAACTTGAATTACTAAAATCCATTATTCCACCTTCATATTTAAATGTCTGAAATTTAACAATTTGAAGGCATTTATTCATTGTTTGCTAGCTTGCATTATTGTTATTGAGAAGTCTGATACCATTCTGATTCTTAATCTTATGTATATGTTTTTTTTTTTAAATCTGAAATCTTAAAAATTCTCTTTCTTTGTGCTAGGGTTCTGAAATTTCATAATGATATTTTAAAATAAAGGTGTGGGTCTATTTTTATCCATTGTGCTAGGTACTCCATGGAGCTTTTCATTCTGGAAACTCATGTCCTCTAGTGCTGAGAAGTTTCTTGTATTATTTCTTTAACGATTTCCTCCAGTCTCTTTTTGGAACTTCTGTTAGCAGATTTTGAACTTCCTGAATTGGTACTCTTCCACTTTTCATCTTTCCTCACTTAAAAAAAATCTATTTGTCTTTTTTCTCTCCTTTCTTGGATATGATCTCAACCCCTCCATGGATTTTTTTCAATTTTTAATTTCCAAGATCTCTTTTTTTTCTGATTTTTTAATAAAAAAAGCATTCTAGTTTTCTTTCATGTATGTAATAAATTCTCATATCTTTCTGAGGTCTGATAAGAGAAGATATCTTGTTTCTGTTTTGGAAGTTTTCTTCTCTAAACATAGTCTCTGTTTCTTCCAACTTGCTTTTTTCTCTTTGTTTTGGTACTTGACTTTCACGTTAGAGATTTTTTTTCATGTCTTGGCCATCTTTTGGTGATTAAGAATGGTGAGATTATGGTTGGAAGCTCTGAGCATATGAGTAGAGCTTGTTGACTTTGAGCTTTTCTGTAGGTTGATCTCTTGACTGTAGGCTGTTTGTAGGAGAACACCCAGTATCAGAATCTTTATGTCTGTCATCTTGGGCTGGTCATAGTTCCCCCAGAAGAAACATGCATTTCCTTCTTAGAAGATATAAATCTGGCTGCTGAGTTCTGGGATTAGAATAGGGCAAGAAGGCTAAGAGTTTTAAAGTTCAATATACAAACTTTTAATTAATCTCCCTGTTTTTAGTATGATACTTCTCTCTAACTGTGCCTGGATTCCTCCAGTCCAGTGTCCCTCTATTTTACCCTCTCCAGAGAATAAATCTCCTGTCTTCTGCTGAGACTGGGAAGGGGAAATTGTCCAGTTGCATGGAATGGAGGAAGGAATAGCTCTACATTCACCTCTTCACTTCCATAGCAGCTTTTGACGTCAATTCCTGGGCCTTTTGGGGGTTCTTAGAAGCAATTAGGCTGCTTCTTAGCTAGCCCCCCCCGACAGTTAAGGATTCAGCTTTTTGGAGTTTCAGCGTGTTTATCTGCTTTCTAGATTCCAAAATTTTGCAACTTCACCCTTCCCCTTATTGTTGTTCTCCTTGTGGGTTTGTCTTTAAAACTCTCTACCTTCATTAGTGGGTTTGGGGAGGGAGTGGAGATAAATGAAAGTGTTCAATTTGTCATTTTAAACTGGACCAATTTTATGTGAGAAGGTCTCCCCTTTTGAAAACATATTAACTTATTTATATATTTTAGTCAAATATCATTTGGATTTATAAAATATATCTCCATGTGAGGCATAGGGTGTGAAGAATTATGTTAATTCTCAAGGAGGTAGTGAGTGGTTGCATGTATTTCTGACAGCTGCCTAGAGTTATGTGTCCTAAGTTTTTTACATATTTAAAATGCATAATGTGGAAATCTGTGAGTTGTTCTAAAGCATATTATGTGTTATTATATTGTTGTAAAGATAGTCTGTATTTATTAGTACTAGGTTTAGTTGGTATATTGACAAAAACCCTCAAATAACAATGGCTTGAATAATATATGAAGGTATTTCCTTCTTATATAAATGAAGTCCAGAGTTTATAAGGAGGCCCAAGAGCAGCAGGAATCCACGAGATCCTTCTATATTGTTGTTTCATCACCCTCAATATGTGTTTCTCCTAATGGTCCAAGATGGCAACTTGAACACCAGTCTTCATGTTCTCATTTAAGCCAGCAGGTAGAAGGGCACATATCCTATCTTTAAGGACACTTGCCAGAAATTACATACATTACTTCTAATTATATCCCATTGGCCAGAAATTAGTCATATGGCTATATCTAGTTGCAGAGGAGTCTGGAAAATGTAACCCTAATTTTAGATAGCACAATAAAAAAGCCCCGGGCAATAGGTCTGGAGACAAGTTGCTGCTTTTGGTCCTTTAATTACTTCTGTTCTCTTAGGCAAGTCCCTTACCTCTTCAGACCTTGTTTCTTTATCAATATGTTGAAGATCATCTAGTAGTAAGTGCAAAGATAGGAATGTCCTGGGAGGTAGTTCCATACACATAGGCTTACTCTGTAGATTCAAGATCTGTGGCATTTAGTTAAATTTAAGAAATGGGCTAAATTCTCAGCATTTTAAACACAACTTCTTGTTTTGGCTTAGTTTATAATTAGATTTATAACCTTGGAAAAGTTCTTTAACTATTTTTTTTTTTTTTTTTTGTGGTATGCGGGCCTCTCACTGTTGTGGCTTCTCCCGTTGCGGAGCACAGGCTCCGGACGCGCAGGCTCAGCGGCCATGGCTCACGGGCCTAGCCGCTCCACGGCATATGGGATCTTCCCAGACCGGGGCACGAACCCGTGTCCCCCGCATTGGCAGGCGGACTCTCAACCACTGCGCCACCAGGGAAGCCCTTCTTTAACTATTTGTGATCTCACTTTGATAATTCATGAAATGGGTTATTAGTATAGTCTCACAGTTCCCAACGCATGCGCTAAGGTGCCTTGGAATGCTGCAGTAAACTCACAGGAGAGTTGTAGGATATCTTAAATCTTTAAGGGAAGTACAGTGCTACTTGACATCTTTCAGATACCAGGCAAAATATGCTAGCTTGAGATAATTCACACATTAGCTCATGCTACATTTGTTTTGATTTCATATCTTTGTAAAGCTGGGTTTTTGTATATTATTGTAATAAAAAGCAAGTACTATGTGAAAATCAGTGTAGAACAGGAAAGGAGGGTGATGGTGTCCAGTTTGGTTCCAAGGTTTGAGATGTACAGTGCCAAACAGGTACACACATCTCATTTGGAAGTAATTGTGGTTGTTTAAGAATTAAATAAAAATAGGATTTTCTTTTAATTTGTATATTTAACAAAACAGCTATTACTTTTTAAGGAAGTAAATAGTTATTAAGTGTTTGGGCCTAGCTACTTAATAAATGGGGCTATTATTTATTCTTTTTTGTATTATCTTAGGAGAGTACATGCCCTAAAGATTTTCTTTCTCATTTTCAAATTTAGAGTTAGGTTACTGGCTCTTAAGTATATCTACCTTTTGCTGAGGGAGCTGCCTTACTGGGTCATGAGATAGATTCTCAGCCAAAAGGCTGAGCAGAGGTTTGTTTCTGGCAAGCTAAACTGGAACTTGGAATTCAGTTTTATAAGGAACAATGTTATGAATATTTTATATAGTTTAACCAGTCCAACTTTTAGCATTTATAAAATGTGCAAGAATGTATTTGTACCTTCAGATTTTGGGCATCCTAAGATAAAACCCCCAAATGACTGACCAAAATCTTTTCCTGGAAATACTTGGTAAACAAACTCATTGCATCATCAGAAGCTTTCTTACAGCACCTTTCCCAAACTCTATTAACTTTATAAAAGTAGCCAAATCCCCAGAGCAAACAACCAATCAAGACTCTGGGAAAATCAAACAAGCTTTAATGTTCAGATATGCTGACTGTTTAGAAAAAGGAAATTTTGTTTATGTCAAGAAAGTTTTGAATGGCTTAATGAGAATATTAACAATAATGAGTTGCTAAGTTGCTGTAAGTTTAAGAAGCATTCCTTTGAATTGCTTTCTCAATCATGCTGGAACTCATCCGGAATGTAGAAGCTGTTATCTTGTATACAGCAGTTTAATCAAAGAAGAAAAAATGAAATTAGGTGTCCTTTTCCAGATTATCCAAATAACGTCCAGCAGATTTGGATGGTGCAACACTATGAAGACACAAATGCAGGGCAAATACTTTCTTTTTTTTCCCATTTTGTATGTTTTTATTTTGAAACAATTTCAAACATAAAAAAAGTTGCAAGAATAGTGTAGTGAACCCACATACCCAACACCTAAATTCACCAAATGTTAGCTAACATTTGCCACATTGTCTCATACACAAGTGTTCACGGTAGCTTTGTTTGTAATAGCACAAACCTGTAAACAACTCAGATATTCATCAACAAGTGAATGGATAAAAAAATTTTGGTATATGTACAATGGAATACTGCTTAGTAATACAAACAAATGAACTATTAAAAAAAGTATGAAAATTGCCTGTTTTTTTTTTAACATCTTTATTGGAGTATAATTGCTTTACAATGGTGTGTTCGTTTCTGCTGTATAACAAAGTGAATCAGCTATGTGTATACATATATCCCCATATCCCCTCCCTCTTGCATCTCCCTCCCACCCTCCCTATCCCACCCCTCGAGGTGGTCACAAAGCACCGAGCTGATCTCCCTGTGCTATGTGGCTGCTTCCCACTAGCTATCTGTTTTACATTTGGTAGTGTATATATGTCCATGCCACTCTCTCACTTCGTCCCAGCTTACCCTTCCCCCTCCCCGTGTCCTCAAGTCCGTTCTCTACGTCTGCGTCTTTATTCCTGTCCTGCCCCTAGGTTCTTCAGAACGTTGTTTTTTTTTTTTTTTATAGATCCCATATATATGTGTTAGCATATGGTATTTATTTTTCTCTTTCTGACTTACTTCACTCTGTATGACAGACTCTAGGTCCATCCACCTCACTACAGACAACTCAATTTCGTTTCTTTTTATGGCTGAGCAATATTCCATTGTATATATGTGCCACATCTTCTTTATCCATTCATCTGTCAATGGACACTTAGGTTGCTTCCATGTCCTGGCCATTGTAAATAGAGCTGCAATGAACATTGTGATACATGACTCTTTTTGAATTATGGTTTTCTCAGGGCATATTGGGCAAATGCTTTCAACATCAACATCAACTATCCTGCTATTTTGATTCTGGGTTGGAGTTCTTTTCTCAGTTGAATCAGTGTGGCTAAGATGAATTTTTATTATACATTAATCGGGTTCAGATGATGTTTCTCACTTATAACTTTAATTATAATTCTAGTTTTTCCTGAGATATCTATGTTTTTTGATGCTTATAGTAAACCTGATATTTTCTTATACTAGAGAGAATGACATGAAAGTTTAATTGATACATCTGCAGTTACCTTGTTACATGTGTGACATGTTTATATATCCTACACTGAATACACAATTTTTTAAGGACAAATATGTTACAGTGAAAATACAAAGCACTCAGTATAGAAGATCACTTCTAGGGAATTCCCTGGCGGTCTAGTGGTTAGGACTCTGCGCTTTTACCGCTGAGGTCCTGGGTTCAGTCCCTGGTTGGGGAACTGAGGTCCTGCAAGCTGCATGGTAAGGCAAAAAAAAGAAGACCACTTCTTTATGGTCTACTTTGCTATATACTAGCTATGGTCTTTGTCAAATCATTTACCTTCTCTGTGCCTTAGTTTCCTCGTCCACAAAGCATTAAAAATTGGCTGCATATAGTACATATCCCATTTACCAAGTCTCAAAGTTTCACGTTCTTAGTACTCAGGGATTCAATACGAAGCCAGATATTCATGTATTTTACTTCCTGGGTGCGTTCTTTCTCAACCCTTTTCTTCTTAGTTTATTCTAGAATTTTATAGCTTAAATTTAGAATGGAATCTAAAGTGCTTCAAGTTATATAAAGGCCCTATACATGCGTGATGAGGTTGAAGAAGGTGAAATTTATGACTAGGGATAGCAATCTGTCTGAATACATCCCCCATACTGTTTGCCACACTCACTGGTATGCCTTTAATTAAAAGACTGTGTTTTTAGAATTGCAGAAAAAATTTCTTACTCAGCAATTTACATGGGTGAATGTTCTTGATACTGCTCTACCCCTGTCTCCCAACCCCCTCCCCCTTATATTTCTAACTGCCTATCACTACTGACCTTAGTAATAACCTCATGTCCTTGACAATTTAGAAACATGTGAAAATTAATGATTTGGGAGAAAATTAGTGGATCCTGAAAGCCTGAAAAATTTCCAGATGTATTACAAGCTGGAACCAGTTGCACGGAGTTACTGGGTACTTGAAAGAGAGTACTGCAGACTAAGGGGCAAGATCTGCCCTAATCCTGGGATACTGCAGAACCCAGAGAAATGTAGGTCTCAGCTTCTAACGAAGCAATAAACATGCATAAGGAAAGAGTTACAAATATCACTCCAGCTTGCCTTCCATTAAAGGAAAACGCAGAGATGCCTGCTGAAACTAAACGTAATGTTTAAAAAACAGCTCATTCTCTACAAATATGAATTGGATTCTTCCAATAGCAGTAGAAACTTGGATCATACATCCCAGGAGCCCCACACATGAAAGCTGTAGCGATCTTAGGATTAATCAAGATCACACCATCAAATGTGCAGTCTTTTTGCTGTATATGTTTTTTCAGTGATTTGCCTTCTTGGCTTACCCACTGGGTTTTGCCTGTTTTTCCTCATTCTCCACTGTGTCTTTAGACAGTGCTGTCACTGACAGCAGGCTGAGTAAATCATCAATTGCATGCTGATGAGCTGGTTTCCCTCCTTTTGCCAGATTAAATCAGGACAGCCTTCAAGTTTGGAAAAGGAGAGGATGGTCTGTGCCATTACTTCTGACCTTTCCTTTCTTCTCTTTTTATCTGGGACTTTTTCCACAACCAAACTCTCTTCTGTTATGTCCTCAATTTAGGATACTTCCTTTCCTTCATCTTTTCTGCCAGGAGCATAACTGTTTCATTGCCCTGCCAATTTGTTTTCATGCTGTTTTTACTGATTTTACTTTGTGTTCCTTTTAATAAATAAGTATGCAATCTTATGAAAGTTTTAAGGGAGTTCAAAAGTAAAAAGTCTATTCAGGGACTTCCCTGGTGGCGCAGTGGTTAAGAATCTGCCTGCCAATGCAGCGGTCATGGGTTCAATCCCTGGTCCGGGAAGATTCCACATGCTGTGGAGCAACTAAGCCCGTGTGCCACGACTACTGAGACTGTTCTCTAGAGCCCACGAGCCACAACAACTAAGCCTGCACGCCTGGAGGCCGTGCTCCGCAACAAGAGAAGCCACCACAATGAGAAGCCTGCGCACCAAAATGAAGAGTAGCCCCCGCTCGACGCAACTAGAGAAAGCCTGCATGCAGCAACAAAGACCCAGTGCAGCCAAAAATAAATAAATTTTTTTAAATAAATAAATAAAATAAAATAGATAAAAAAGTCTATTCATTGACATTCTGAAGAACCAATATTTACAAATTCAATTTTCATATAAGATGGTGATAAGGGAATAAAAAAACCCTATATGTTATTAATTACCCTAAGTTGTTTTTTGTTTTTTTGTGGTACACGGGCCTCTCACTGTTGTGGCCTCTCCCGTTGCGGAGCACAGGCTCCGGACGCGCAGGCTCAGCGGCCATGGCTCAGGGGCCCAGCCGCTCCATGGCATGTGGGATCTTCCCGGGCCGGGGCACGAACCCTTGTCCCCTGCATTGGCAGGCGGACTCTCAACCACTGCGCCACCAGGGAAGCCCCCCCAAAGTTGTTTTGAGAAATATATTCCAGAAACTTTGATATGCTAACACGCATTTTAAATCTCCAAGAGAAGATTGTAAACTGCATTTCCTGAACTTATTAGATGATGAATCCTTGTTTGCAAAGGATTTTCAGTGGAGCGTTTCCAAGGACACACTCTCTTGGAAATGCTGTCATATTCCCTTTTCCTTCAACTTATTTTATAATTCAGCTTTATATGTAATTTAGTAACTAATAATTTCAAAGAACCACAGACTTTTTAATAGTGATCTTTGGGACCTTTTTATTAGTAGTGACTTTTCTGTGGGAAATTTGGCCTGAGAGTAGATAAGGATTTATTGTAACTTTAATATGTTAAAAAATTTTAATATCCTAGGAATCTTTATATATCTATTAAGATAGGAAACCTTCTTGCTTCAGTTTTATTTTCATGTTTACCTTAAGAAAAAGTGTGGAGAGCAGTGTGGCTAGAGTTCAGTTTTTTTCCCTAGTCTTATATATTTACTATTTTATGTACAATAGGAAGAAGTAACTGAAGCCATGGGTACAAATACTGAATTTTACCTGCCAATATGAGCTTCTGATTTGTCAATATTTCAGAACATTGCTCTTGGGGCTCAGCATGTCACATTAGCATACAATGAAGCCTCCCTTCTCTCCCAAAGTATGTTCTGTATCATGACTATGCCCCAGTCAAGGCCCCAGTCATCAACTTTAAACCCACAAGGTCACTTGGTCATCTTGTGATTACAACAGCAGCTTTACCGCTTGTAATTGTCCTACAGCTGTGGCAGGTCAATGGAAAAATGTTCTTTAAACACCATAAGCATCTGATTGTGCAATACCTAAATGAGTGTCATTGATTATTCACACTGCTGGCTGGTCAAAGCTGGGGAAGTAATTAGGGCTTTTTGTGTGGATTATCCACTGAGAAAAGGTCAAATAACTACAAACAGTGCCAGCAGAGAGGAGCCACCAAGGACGACAGCATCCATGATCAGTTAAGAAATGCTAAAGCAAGGCTTAATAATGATGTGCTTATGCCCGTTTCTACAGAATGTGATCATTCTGTCATAGAAATCCAATGAAGCATGAATGATGGCTACTTTTTCCCTGCAAGCTCTGCTTCAGGTCCCTGATGCCCATCAAACAGGTTTGTCAGGGAAGTAGACTGAGAAGAATTTAAAAAGCAGGGCTTTTTTTCCCCTCTCTTTTCTTTAAATCGAGAATAAAGCCTTCAGCTAGCAACCATTCTTTTTGTGTCCCCTTTTGAAGCATCACAGCAATGTTGTTTTTCACATTTTTGATAAAATATCCCATCAAATGGTCTGTGTTATGGGGACTTGAAACTGTTCATTTGTTGATTTACATTAGGATCCTCTTCGAGCCACAGTTCTATTTATAGGAATATAATGCTGAAAACATGTTTCAGTTTGCTGAAGGGTCTTTCATATTTTCCAAGATTAAGATATTTCTTCTAAATCCACTTAGTCATTCTTGGGACTAGCCTCCATCCTCAATAATACTTGAAATTCTAAGATTAGATTTTCATTGTTTTAGTTTAAAATACTGGATTCTATTAAACTGAAGATGTCCTGGGAAAGCCAGCAATTTAGCCACTTTTACCCTAGTAAAGACTGAGGTCATGTTTGATTGTGGCTTAAGGAGGATCTACTTTCTAAAACCAGACAGAAGAGCTTTCAAAACCTAATGGTGGAATTTCAGGCAGTGTAACAAACCAAAAGACAGGTATTTTGGGGCAGGCACCCTTAACTCAATTCCTCAGTTAACCACCCTCTGTTTCTACTGTTGGCTCTTGTCCCAGTCTAGAAGTCTCCTAAGGTGCAGAGAGAATTCTAATGAGAATGAAATGAGAAAATATATTGTGAAGTACCTGCATAGTGCCGGGCATGCAGTAAGGCTCAACAACAGATATATATATGCCAGACGCCTAGGAGAGGCAGGAAAACTGGCTTTTTAAAAATTAACATATTTCTGGGACTTCCCTGGTGGTCCAGTGGGTAAGGCTCTGTGCTCCCAATGCAGGGGGCCTGGTTTGATCCCTGGTTGGGGAACTAGGTCCTAAGTGCATGCCACAACTAAGAAGTCTGCATGCTGCAACTAAAGATCCTGCATGCTGCAACTAAATATACCGCAACGAAGATCCCATGTGCCGCAACTAAGACCCGGCGCAGCCTAAATAAATAAATAAATAAATATTTTTAAAAATTAAGGGCTTCCCTGGTAGCGCAGGGCTTCCCTGGTAGCACAGTGGTTAAGAATCCGCCTGCCAATGCAGGGGACACGGGTTCGAGCCCTGGTCTGGGAAGATCCCACATGCCGTGGAGCAACTAAGCCCGTGTGCCACAACTACTGAAGCCCACGCGCCTAGAGCCCGTGCTCCACAGCAAGAGAAGCCACCTCAGTGAGAAGCCCTCACACCACAACGAAGAGTAGCCCCCGCTTGCCGCAACTAGAGGAAGCCCACGTGCAGAAACGAAGACCCAATGCAGCCAAAAATAAATATAAATAAAATGAATAAATTTTAAAGATATGTTTGTAAAATATCTTATAAAAAATTAAGACATTTCTGTTTCTGAAGTATTATTTTAAAAATTGTGCAAGTTCTGAATGATAGAGTTGTGAGAGGTTTCTGCTATTCTATACTGATTCCTTCCCATTGATCATTTAAATAAGGGATTATCTTGTTTTCCCCCTTTAGACTGGGGATTAGTGGTTTAAAAGCAAAGATGGGGTATATAGTGGCTCAGAAACGCAGGATATCCAAGGAACATTGCAATGACACTTATTTATATTTTGTACGAAAGGAATTTTCACTGTTCAGCAATAAGAGAAAGAAAATGGAAGCTATATGGTTTAAATGGTAAAAGGTAAAAATTCATAATTCAGATTGCCCTTGTCTTTAAGAATGTATTACAAGGTCAAATGAAAAAAAAACTTTTGTTTTTTTGTTTTAGTTGATGGACAAGATGAAAAAAGTTTGTATTTCCTATTTGCATTACTGTAATTTATGAGGAGAATGCTGTCCTAGTCAAATCAGAGGCAGCAGTTCTGGGAGCAGACAGACTCTGTCTCTAGTGATTGCTTGATTTTCTGCCGCCTTTGTATCGGTTACTCTTTCTGTGGGTTGATGGAGCAGGTTAGTTCCTGGGAGCAGTAGTGACAGAGTAGTTGAATAGTAGGAAAACCACTGAGGGAGGAGGCAGAAGACCCAGGTTTTCGTCTCAGTCTCATCTTATAATAGTCTTCCAGTCCTAAAAACGCTGTAAAGGGAGAAGTTTTTTGTTTGTTTTTTTGAATTAGTGTAACAGATTTGTTGAGATATAGTTCACATGCCATAAAATTAACCCTTTTAAAGAGTACAGTTAGTGGTGTTCGGTATATTTACAGAGTTGTGCACCAATCATCACTGTCTAGTTTTAGAACATTTCTGTCACCCTGAAAATAAATCTTGTACCCATTAGTAGTCATTCTTCATTCCTCCTCCTTCCAGAGCCTGACAGCCACTAATTTATTTTTTGCCTCTATGGATTTGCCTATGCTAGACATTTCATATGAACAGAATCATACAAGCTGTGGTTGATTGTGTTTGACTTTTTTCACTTAGCACAATGTTTTCAGGGTTCATCCATGTTACAGTATTATGTATCAGTACTTTATTTCTTTTTTCCCCAGTTTTTTTTTTTTTTTTGTGGTAAAATACACATAACATAAAATTTACTATCTTAACCATTTTTAAGTATACATTTCAGTGGTATTAAGTACATTCTTATTGGGCTGCAACCATTGCCACCATACATCTCCAAACTCTTTATCTTCAAAACTGGAACTCTATACACATTAAACTGTAACTCCTTTGTCTCTTGTACACAGCATAGAGTTGAATCATGTTTTTGTTTTGTTTTTTAATCTAGTCTGCCAATCTCTGTCTTTTGAGTAAATAGTTGAATCTATTTACATTTAAAGTGACTACTAATATGGAGGGATTTCTGTCGTTTTGCTATTCTCTATATGCCTTATAACTTTTTTGGCCTTCATTTTCCATATTACTATCTTCTTTTGTGTTTAGTTGATTTTCTTTTTCTTTTTTTTGTAGTGAGATGCTTAAATTACTTTCTCATTTCCATTTGTGTATATTCTTTAGTGATTTTCTTTGTGGTTACCATAGGGAGCAATTTAACATCCTAAATTTATAACATTCTAATTTGAATTTATACCAGCTTAACTTCAATAACATACAAAAACCCTGCTTCCTTAATATGTTCACCCCTACCCCTTTTGATTGTTGATGTCACAAAATACATCTTTATACATTGTGAGACAAAAAAACATAAACTAATACTTTTCTAATGCATTAGTCTACTAAATTATGTAGAAAACAAAATGTGAAGTTACGAATCAAAGTTACAGTAATACTGGCTTTTAGACTAATAAATGTTTTTTTTTAAGTATTAGTTTCTTAAAATGTGTAGGAAACAAAAAGTGGAATTACACACCACTGCTACAATAATACTAGCTTTCATAATTGCCTATGTGTTTACCTTTATTGAGATCTTTATTTCTTCATACAGCTTTGAGTTACTGTCTAGTGTCCTTTCATTTAGCCCTGCAGGACTCTCTTTGGCATTTCTTGCAGGGTAGGGCTAGTGGTAACAAACTTCCTCAGCCTCTGTTTATCTGAGAATGTCCCAATTTCTCTCTCACTTTTTTTTTTTTTTTTTTTTGGCGGTATGCGGGCCTCTCACTGCCGTGGCCTCTCCCGTTGCGGAGCACAGGCTCCGGACGCCGCGCAGGCTCAGCGGCCATGGCTCACGGGCCCAGCCGCTCCGCGGCATGTGGGATCTTCCCGGACCGGGGCACGAACCCGCGTCCCCTGCATGGGCAGGCGGACTCTCAACCGCTGCGCCACCAGGGAAGCCCTCTCTCTCACTTTTAAAGGATAGTTTTGCAAGACATAGGATTCTCTTTTGTTTTTCAAATTTATTTATTTTATTTATTTTTATTTTTGGCTGTGTTGGGTCTTTGTTGCTGCACACGGGCTTTCCCTAGTTGCGGCGAGCAGGGGCTACTCTTCGTTGCGGTGCATGGGCTTCTCACTGCGGTGGCTTCTCTTGTTGCAGAGCATGGGCTCTAGGTGTGAAGGCTTCAACAGTTGTGGTGTGCGGGCTCAGTAATTGTGTCTTGTGGGCTCTAGCTGGTAGGCTCAGTAGTTGTGGTGCACGGGCTTAGTTGCTCCGTGGCATGTGGGATCTTCCCGGACCAGGGCTCGAACCAGTGTCCCCTGCATTGGCAGGCGGATTCTTAACCACTGCGCCACCAGGGAAGCCCAAGACATAGGATTCTTAAAAAAAAAAAAAAGATATAGGATTCTTGGTTACCAGGTTTTTTTTTTCTTCTTTTAGCACTTTGAATATTTAGTCCACTGCCTTCTGGCCTCCAAAGTTTCTGATGAGAAATCTGCTGATAATCTTAATGAGGATCCCTTGTATGTGATGAGTTGCTTCTCTTGTGGCTTTTAAAATTCTCTCTTGGACTTCCCTGGTGGCCCAGTGGTTAAGAACCCACCTGCCAATGCAGGCAACCTCTTTCAGGATCTTTCTGGTCTGGGAACATCTCACATGCCGTGGAGCAACTAAGCCTGTGTGCCACAACTATGGAGCCTGAGCTCTGGAGCCCGCATGCCACAACTACTGAAGCCCATGCGCCTAGAGTCGGTGCTCTGCAACGAGAAGCCATTGCTATAAGAAGAGTAGCCCCCGCTCGCCGCAACTAGAGGAAGCCCACATGCAGCAACGAAGACCCAACACAGCCAAAATTTTTAAAAATGAGATGACATTTTATTGATCTTTGCTATTATTTTCTTCATTTCTTTTTCATTTATTTCTGATCTGATCTTTATGATTTCTTTCCTTCTGATAACTTTGGGGTTTTTTTGTTCTTCTTTCTCTGATTGCTTTAAGTGTAGGGTTAGGTTGTTTATTTGAGATGTTTCTTGTTTCTTGAGGTAGGATTGTATTGCTATAAACTTCCCTCTTAGAACTGCTTTTGCTGCATCCCACAGGTTTTGGGTCATAGTGTTTTCATTGTCATTTGTTTCCAGGTATTTTTTGATTTCCTCTTTGATTTCTTCAGTGATCTCATGGTTATTTAGTAGTGTATTGTTTAGCCTTCATGTGTTTGTAATTTTTACAGATTTTTTTCCTGTAATTGATATCTACTCTCATAGCGTTGTGGTCAGAAAAGACACTTGATACAATTTCAAGTTTCTTAAATTTACCAAGGCTTGATTTGTGACCCAAGATATAATCTATCCTGGAGAATGTTCCATGAGCACTTGCGAGAAAAGTGTATTCTGTTGATTTTGGATGGAATGTCCTATAAATATCAATTAAGTCCATCTTTTTTAATGTATCATTTAAAGCTTGTGTTTCCTTATTTATTTTCATTTTGGATGATCTGTCCATGGGTGAAAGTGGGGTGTTAAAGTCCCCTACTATTATTGTGTTACTGTCAATTTCCCCTTTTATGGCTGTTAGCATTTGCCTCATGTATTGAGGTGCTCCTATGCTGGGTGCATAAATATTTACAATTGTTATGTCTTCTTCTTGGATCGATCCCTTGATCATTATGTAGTGTCCTTCTTTGTCTCTTGTAATAGTCTTTATTTTAAAGTCTATTTTGTCTGATATGAGAATTGCTACTCCAGCTTTCTTTTGTTTTCCATTTGCATGGAATATCTTTTTCCATCCCCTCACTTTCAGTCTGTATGTGTCCCTAGGTCTGAAGTGGTTCTCTTGCAGACACCATATGTACGGGTCTTGTTTTTGTATCCATTCAGCCAGTCTGTGTCTTTTGGTTGGAAAATTTAATCCATTTACATTTAAGGTAGTTATCGATATGTATGTTCCCATTACCATTTTCTTAATTGTTTTGGGTTTGTTATTGTAAGTCTTTTCCTTCTCTTGTGTTTCCTGCCTAGAGAAGTTCCTTTAGCATTTGTCGTAGAGCTGGTTTGGTGGTGCTGAATTCTCTTAGCTTTTGCTTCTCTGTAAAGGTTTTAATTTCTCCACTGAATCTGAATTAGATCCTTGCTGGGTAGAGTAACCTTGGTTGCTGGTTTTTCCCTTTCATCACTTTAAATATGTCCTGCCCCTCTCTTCCACTTGCAGGGTTTCTGCTGAAACCTGTTAACCTTATGGGGATTCCCTCGTATGTTAATTGTTGCTTTTCCCTTGCTGCTTTTAATATTTTTTCTTTGTACTTAATTTTTGATAGTTTGATTAATACGTGTCTTGGCATGTTTCTTCTTGGATTTATCCTGTATGGGACTTTCTGTGTGTCCTGGAATTGATTGACTATTTCCTTACCCATATTAGGGAAGTTTTAAACTATAATCTCTTCAAATATTTTCTCAGTCCTTTTTTTTCTCTTCTTCTTCTGGGACCCCTATAATTCGAATGTTGGTGCATTTATGTTGTCCCAGAAGTCTCTGAGATTGTCCTCAATTCTTTTCATTCTTTTTTCTTTATTCTGCTCTGCAGTAGTTATTTCCACTATTTTATCTTCCAGGTCACTTATCCGTTCTTCTGCCTCAGTTATTCTGCTATTGATTCCTTCTAGAGAATTTTTAATTTCATTTATTGTGTTGTTCATCATTGTTTGTTTGCTCTTTGGTTCTTCTAGGTCCTTGTTAAACATTTCTTGTATTTTCTCCATTCTATTCCCAAGAATTTGGATCATCTTTACTATCATTACTCTGAATTCTTTTTCAGGTAGACTGTCTTTTTCCTCTTCATTTGTTTGGTCTGGTGGGTTTTTACCTTGCTCCTTCAGCTGCTGTGTATTTCTGGCTTCTCATTTTGCTTAACTTACTGTGTTTGGGGTCTCTGTTTCGCAGGCTGCAGATTCATAGTTCCCGTTGTTTTTGGTGTCTGCTCCTAGTGGGTCATGTTGGTTCAGTGGGTTGTGTAGGCTTCCTGGTGGAGGGGGCTGGTGCCTGTGTTCTCGTGGATGAGGGTGGATCTTGTCTTTCTGGTGGGCAGGATCACGTCCAGTGGTGTGTTTTGGGGTATCTGTGAACTTATTACGATTTTAGGTTGCCTCTCTGCTAATGCATGGGGTTGTGTTCCTGTCTTGCTAGTTGTTTGGCAGAGGGTGTCCAGCACTGTAGCTCTCTGGTCGTTGAGTGGAGCTGCGTCTTAGCACTGAGATGGAGATCTCTGGGAGAGCTTTCGCCGTTTGATATTACATGGGGCTGGGAGGTCTCTGGTGGACCAATGTCCTGAACTTGGCTCTCCCACCTCTGAGGCTTAGGCCTGACACTTGGCCAGAGCACCAAGACCCTGTCAGCCACACAGCTCAGAATAAAACGGAGAAAAAAAAAAGAAAATAAATAAATAAATAATTAAATTAAATAAAGTTATTAAAATAGAAAAAAATTATTTAAAAATTTAAGAATAATAAAAAAAAGAAAGAGAGAAAGAAGGAAGAGAGCAACTAAACCAAAACACAAATCCACCAATGATAACAAGCACTAAGAACTATACTAAAACAAAACAAAACAAAAAATGGACAGTGAGAACCCTAGGACAAATGGCAAAAGCAGAGCTATACAGACAAAATCACACAAAGAAGCATACACATATGCACTCACAAAAAGAGAAAAAAGAAAAAAAATATATATATATATAAATAAAAAAAGGAAGAGAGCAACCAAATCAGTAAACAAATCTACCAATGATAATAACCTCTAAATACTAAACTAAGATAAACATACAACCAGAAACAAATTAGATGCAGAAAGTAAACCCCAAGTCTACAGTTGCTCCCAGAGTCCACCTCCTCAATTTGGGATGATTCGTTGTCTGTTCTGGTATTCCACAGATGCAGGGTACATCAAGTTGATTGTGGAGATTTAATCCGCTGCTCCTGAGGCTGCTGGGAGAGATTTCCCTGTCTCTTCTTTGTTTGCACAGCTCCTGGGGTTCAGCTTTGAATTTGGCCCCACCTCTGCCTGTAGGTCACCTGAGGGCGACTTTTGGGAAGTCTGAGGTCTTCTGCCAGCGTTCAGTAGGTATGCTGTAGGAGTTGTTCCACGTGTAGATGTAGTTTTGATGTATTTTTGGGGAGGAAGGTAATCTCCATGTATTACTCCTCCGCCATCTTGAAGGTGCCCCTTCTCAGGTCTCTTTTGAGCCTATGCCTTCCCCTGGGCATGCATGGTGACTTCCTAATTTCACCTGTATATGCAGTTGCTTTTGAATGACCTACTCTTCAATGTTCGGCTCCCAAAAAGGGAAAAAGAGAAAAATGAAGGGGGGAAAATGGCACTGGCTTTAACCGCCTACCCCCCAGGAAGTCACTCCAGCCAGGGGGAAGCCTCCTTTGTGGTAAATTTGGTGCCCATATGTGCGTGGGTTTATCTCTGAACATTCTATCTTGTACCATGGAACCCTCCTGCACTGTTGGTGGGAACGTAAATTGATACAACCACTATGGAAAACAGTATGGAGGTTCCTTATAAAACCAAAAATAGAACTACCATGTGACCCAGTAATCCCACTACTGGGCATATACCCTGAGAAAACCATAATTCAAAAAGAGACATGTACCATAATGTTCATTGCAGCTCTATTTACAATAGCCAGGACATGGAATCAACCTAAATGTCCATCGACAGATGAATGTATAAAGAAGATGTGGCACATATATACAATGGAATATTGCTCAGCCATAAAAAGAAACGAAATTGAGTTATCTGTAGTGAGGTGGATGGACCTTAGAGTCTGTCATACGAGGTGAAGTAAGTCAGAAAGAGAAAAACAAATACCGTATGCTAATGCATATATATGGAATCTAAAAAAAAAAAGGTACTGATGAACCTAGTTGCAGGGCAGGAATAAAGAGGTAGACATAGAAAATGGACTTGAGGACATGGGGTGGGAGGGCGAAGCCAGGGGAAAGTGAGAGTAGCATCGACATATACACACTACTGAATGTAAAAAGTTGGCTGGTGGGAAGCAGCAGCATAGCACAGGGAGATTGGCTCGATACTTTGCGATGACCTAGAGGGGTGGGATAGGGAGGATGGGAGGGAGGCTCAAGAGGGAGGGGATATGGGGACATGTGTGTGCATATGGCTGATTCACTGTTGTGCAACAGAGACTAACACAGTATTGTGAAGCAACTATACTCCAATAAAGATCTATTTTTAAAAAATGATGGAGTGGCATCCCTTTCTGTCTCTTCGATGCTAAATGTTGCAGAAGGAGACATGAGAAGCAAGTAGATAAGAAACTATTTAGTTTTTATCTTTTTGTTTAATCTGTGTTTTCAACTTTTAAACCAGTTGGATGCAAAATTCTTATTACAGGACATGATTTTTCCTTTCTGGAGTAACAGAAACTAGTTTCTTCTGGTTGATTATTAAAATCTTTGTTCAAATAAAGCCAAGAAAACTGGAGTGGGTCTCATCTCTCAGATGGTTCAGGCAGAGTTAAGAAATAATAAGCAGAGGATGCATTGTATCAGAATGCATCTGACTGTAAGAAATAGAAAACTCATCTGTGGAGGCCCAAACAAATGGGATTTCATATTTCTTACCTAACAAGAAGTCTGGAGGTAGGCAGCTGACTGTTGATCTAATGATTTCTGGGCCAACTTCTTTGTCATTTTCCTGACCAGAATATAGCTGTTGTGGCTGTAGCCACCACATCAACGTTTAGGACAGAAAAAGGTAGACAGGCGGAGACTTTCTCCTTGTGAAGTATGGTCTTCTTATTTAGGAGAAGAGCCTTCCTTAGCGAACTTACACAATGTCTCACTGGCCAGGATTGGATCATGTGCTCACTTTTTGGCCAATCCCTGAAGAAGGGGAAGGAGATTGTTATGAGTGATTTAGACGAGTTCAGCTCATTCCTTGTGACTGAGGTAGGGGCCTAACCTTCCTGAAGTCAAAGGATCTCTGCCAACAACCTGAATACAAGTAATAGTTTTACTACCAGAGAAGATACAGCTGTAGCATGAACAGGCTCAGTACCTGGCCCATGTGCCAGTGGATCCAAAAGTGACTGCACACCCAGATTGGTGACGGGGTGGGGGGGTATTCCTGGAAACTTAATGCAAAAAGATCCACAGAACTTTGCCACATTAGACTAGAGGGGTGTCCTTGGACAATCTTGTGCTCTGGTGCCTTCACTGTAGAGTCCTATGTGGTTCTTTTCCTTCTCACTATAAATTAGGAATAAAGGATTCTTCAGCCAGTACACACCCCACTGCCTTGGGTGGCCTCCTACCCCTTTTTCATTCTCTCTCTCTGCTGTCAGAGCCTCACAGGGACCTAGGGGAAAAAAATAGCTGTCAGGCTCTTATTGTGTGCCAGTCATGTGCTGAGCACTTTATATTCTTTATCTAATTGAATGCTCCTAAAAGCCCTTTGAAGTAGGTACTGTGAGTATCATCCTTATTTTGTGGTTGAGAAACTGTAAATTGACCCTCTTAGCCTAGGGCCACAAATACCCAGAAACTGTGGACCACGGAAATTCCCTGGTTAGAGTCCACCAGCCCATCGTTTTGTTCTTCCACTTTCAGTAATCTCGATTTCTGTGTCTGTCCTTTTTATGGTATTTCTCACAGTGTCTTGGAAAATGCTACTATGTAAGTGTAAACTGACCAAAGTCACACAACTAGTAAGTGGCCAGGCCAAGTTTTAACTCCAGAGTCTGTGCTCTGAAGCAATGTGATTAGCTCTCTAATCTCCCCAAATAGAAGGTGAGTAAAATGGAGATTGAGAGGGCTCAACTAAATATCTAGCATGTGGTGTTGATCCTTATAGAACAGCATATGTATATTTAACAAGGGCTTTCTGAAGACATAATGCCCCGGTTTATTTTGGGTTTTTATTGAAGTATAATTGGTTTACAATGTTGTGTTAATTTCTGCTGTACAGTAAAGTGATTCAGCTATACATCTATATACGTTCTTTTTTTTTTTTTCTTTTTTTTGGGGTGGGCCACATTGTGCGGCATTCGGGAACTTAGTTCCCTGACCAGGGATCGAACCCATGCCCCCTGCGGTGGAAGCATGGAGTCTTAACTGCTGGACTGCCAGGGAAGTCGCTATACATTTTTAAAATATTCTTTTCCATTATGATTTATCACAGGAAATTGAATATAGTTCCCTGTGCTATACAGTAGGACCTTGTTGTTTATCCACTCTCTATATTCTAGTTTGCATCTGCTAACCTCAAACTCCCACTCCGTCCCTCCCCCCACCACACCCTGTGGTAACCATAGGTATGTTTTCTATGTCTATATGTTTCTGTTTTGTAGTTAAGTTCATTTGTGTCATATTTTAGGTTCCACATATAAGTGATACCATATGGTATTTGTCTTTCTGTGTCTGATTTCACTTAGTATGATAATCTCTAAGTCCATCCATGTTGCTTCAAATGGCATTATTTCATTCTTTTTTATGGCTGAGTAGTATTACATTGTATAAATGTACCACATCTCCTTTATCCATTCATCTGTCGATGGACATTTAGGTTGTTTCTATGTCTTGGCTATTGTGAATAGTGCTGCCATGAACATAGGGGTTCATGTATCTTTTTGAATTCTATTTTTAGTTTTTGGAGGAACCTCCATACTGTTTTCCATAGCGGCTGCACCAACTTACATTCACACCAACAGTGTAGGGGGGTTCTCTTTTTTCCACACCCTCTCCAGCATTTGTTATTTGTAGACATTTTAATTGTGACCATTCTGACCAGCGTGAGGTGGTACCTCATTGTAGTTTTGATTTACATGGTGCCCCAATTTAATATAAATAGAAGAGTTTCCATATTCTGAGGCATTCTTGTGGGGCAGCGATGTCTTCCAATAATGGTGTATTAGCTCTCAAAGAAACGTTGATGATATGGGTGATCATTCATTTTTCTAAATACAGGTATCCGCCGCTGTCGAAAGTTTGCTTTACACCACTTCACTTTTATGAAGGACCTACATGAGCACACATTTTTGCTAATCAAAAGAAATCCAAGAGGATTTTTGCTTTTACAAGAAAGGCAAAAAGCAAAACTAGCGTTCAGCATTTGTTTTGCAGTGAACCGTTACAGAGGCAGCACACATCCTGATCAGTGAGAGCAGCACCGCCAAGCTCCTTCCCCAGGAACTGCACTCATCGTCAAGCTGCCATAGCTTCGAACTGTGTCTGTGCGCATTTGTGCTTGATCTTGATTTATTTTGTGCTTCTGTTAGCAAGATGTGTCCTAAAGTAATTGCTTCTTCAGTTTACACCATTTCAGCTTAGGAAGGGTTTCATAGGAACGCTCTACTTTTGGGTAGTGGGGGAGTCCTGTATCTTCTTTGTCTGAAGTCCTCGAACTTATCAGTATAGTGCCTCTAAAGAAGGATAAGGACCTAGGAATCACATTAGATTGAAAACCCTGCCTCTTACAAGTGGCATAAAGTGAAACACGCCTATTTGAATGTTACTTTTGCCCTCATTTTGTTTCTTGGATATTTTTGTTGAAGCTGAAAAGCTTTTTCTGAATAGTAAGTGACCTTGACAAAAACTGGCTTTACTCTGCAGATGTTTTAAAGTTATAGCGGTCAGATCGACATACCTGATTACTATTTTTTCACACCCAATTTTCTGCTGTTTATTTTAAAATGTGTAACACGCTTGCATTAGCTTGTACTGGCTCTAGCTGCCAGTGGAGTGTTCTGTAATAATTTTTTTTTTGTGGCAGGCTTCATACGAAAGTAATTCATGGCATGGTTTGAGCCAAGTTAGTACACTGAAAACTAAAAGGACTGTTGTTTATTTAAGACTGAACTGGGGGAAGACTCGAGGGCACTGCCCTTCCAATGCCAAGCAACGAACCAATCTAAACACTGTGTCATCATCACATATAAACATCATTTAATGAGTGCTCTTGTTATATACATAAAGAATATAGAAGAATTATTTTTTCCTTTTCCTTTTTCATAGAATCTAAAAGCACAGGAGGTTTTGCTAAATCAAATATTATCTTGTTTTTGCTGGCTTATTGACTTGGGAATAAATGAATAACCTGTTCTTTTGGAGGGAATTTCTTAGTATTTCATCTTTCGTTGAAATACTATTCTTATTCCATCATGTTTAAGTACTGTGACAACGTTTTATTAACGAGGGGATTGGGATGGGGTGCAGTGGGGGATGGGACAGAGCAGCGTATCAGAGGGATGTCGTTACCTTTTCTATACAATCTCAAATTAGACCTTTGTTTACAGATTAACTTCCTTTAGGGAGGAAATACATTTGAATTCCCCACATATATTTAAACAACTTTTGTTCCGTATGCAAAGTATAGCACATAATTTAGAATAAAAATGTCCATTTTGCATGGTTATGCCCCCAAGTATGCCAAGACTGGTTCAGCTGCTAACAGAACAAACAATAAATGCCTTTGTCTAAGGGTTACGTTTTGGAGCTTGGGTATTAAAAGAATTGTGTTATTACTGCCAAGGATCTGAACTGGCTTAGACATGCTACTACAGTTATGAGTCCTTTTAGTGATAATGATGTACAGAAGAAATTATACACAAAGAGCTTTAATTTAAAGAACGTTTTCCTCCAAATATTCTCAAATATAATAAATTGGCCTACAACATAACCAATATTATTAGAAGGGTAATAAAAGAGGAGAGGCAATGTATACATTCTTTCACAGGAATCTACCCGGAGAGTAAACTATGCTCACATTTTAATCAGCCACTTGGTGACTGCTGGTTAGGGTGTTTACTTCTGGGGAGAGGCTGAGTCCCATTAAACTGGTAGCATTTAAATCACAGGTTAAAACTCCTTCATTCTGTGAAACTGTTTTAAAGTTGGATTATGGTGCTGGTTGTACAACTCTAGGAATACACTAAAAACCATTGAATTGTACATTTCAAATGAGTGAGTTGTATGGTATGTTAATTGTACCTTAATGAATTTGTTTTAAAACCCCCCTTCCTTTTCACAAAATGGAAGTCACTATTCTATGTTGGTGTCTCCTATTCTCTTTTTTTCCTTGGAGCTCTGTTTGTTGATATTGCTGCTGTGTAACTCTGTAATTTTGTACTGACTGGTTTCACCTTGGAAGTTGAAAATGTGCTAACTGGCTATTTGGGGCATATTTTCTTCATCATTTCTTTGTATTTAAAACAATGTGCTTATTTCTTTTATTTCCTCAGTTCACATTCATTAATGTGGAGTTACTTTAAAATAATGTTCTAGTGCCGTGGTTCTCAACTGCGGGGGGGGTAGTGTCATTATCTGAAGACATTTTTGATTGTTGAAATTTGTGCGTGGGGTGCTGCTGGCATGGAGCGGGTAGAGGTCAGGGATACTGCTCAACAGCCTGTGTTGCACAGGACAGCTTCCCACAACAAAGGATTATCTAGTCCAAAATGTCAGTAGCGCTGAGGTTCAGGAACCCTACTGTAGGGAAGCTAGCTTGAGCTATTTGTGTTGTGGATAAACTGAGGCCTAATTCTGAACTCTGTCATGAAGTAGCTTAGTTATCCAGAAAATCAAGCTCCCTGTCCGCACTTGACAACAGCTTTTATTCTGGGGTCACAGCTGATATTTCCATGCCCACTCATGAGTAAAAATGTTACTAAGCAAATGGATTGGCTTTCTCTTACTAACCTATACTTCTTTCATATACATTCCTTTACATATTCTTTTCTATTATGGTTTATCACAAGACATTGAATATAGTTCCCTGTGCTATATAGTTAAGACCTTGTTGTTTATCCATTCTATATATACCAGTTTGCATCTGCTAATCCCAAACTCCCAATCCATCCCTCTCCCACCCTCCACCCCCTTGGCAGCCACAAGTCTGTTCTCTATGTCCGTGAGTCTGTCTCTGTTTCATAGATAGGTTCATTTGTGTTATATTTTAGATTCCACATATAAATGATATCATATGGTACTTGTCTTTCTCTCTCTGACTTATTTCACTTAGCATGATAATCTCTAGTTGCATTGTGAATAGTTGTTTCCATGCCTTGGCAATTGTGAATAGTGCTGCTATGAATATAGGTGTGCATGTATCTTTTTGAATTATAGTTTTGTCTGGCTATATGCCCAGGAGTGGGACTGCTGGGTCATATGGTAATTCTATTTTTAGTTTTTTAAGGAACCTCCATACTGTTCTCCATAGTGGCTGTATCCATTTACATTCCCACCAACAGTGCAAGAGGGTTTCCTTTTCTCCACGCCCTCTCCAGCATTTGTTATTTGTAGAATTTTTAATGATGGCCATTCTGACTGGTGTGAGGTGATACCACATTGTGGTTTTGATTTGCATTTCTCTAATAATTAGTGATGTTGAGCATCTTTTCATGTGCCTATTGGCCCTCCGTAGTTGTTCTTTGGAGAAATGTCTCTTTGGGTCTTCTGCCCATTTTTTTGATTGGGTTGTTTGTTTTTTTGTTGTTGAGTTGTATGAGCTGTTTGTATATTTTTAACCTATAGTTTTTGCTTGTAGAAAGAGAAATGTCTCTTTGTACACCACTGGTTTCTTTTTTTTTTTTTTAGCGGTACGCGGGCCTCTCACTGTTGTGGCCTCTCCCGTTGCGGAGCACAGGCTCTGGACGTGCAGGCTCAGCGGCCATGGCTCACGGGCCCAGCCACTCCGCGACATGTGGGATCCTCCCGGACCGGAGCACGAACCCGTGTCCCCTGCATTGGCAGGTGGACTCTCAACCACTGCGCCACCAGGGAAGCCCTGTACACCACTGTTTTATTCTCCAGTTTTAGATACCTCCTTACATTTGTAAAATACTTAAAAATTAACTCTATTATCTCATGTTACTCACACAATTATCTTGTGTGACGAACAGGACAGCAATGATGCCTCTTTCTAGTATTAGGAAATTGAGAACCAGAAAGATGGTGACTTTCTAAGACTGTGTTTCAAGTTATTAATAAAGTTGACACTAGAGCCCAAGCATCCTTTCCACTGTGTCACCACAGGCAATGGTAGTAATTAGGGACTTGGGATTTGATTTCATGCAGACCTAGGATTTTTATTAATTTCTGTCTCTTTTATCTGTGTGATCTAGGGTGAGTTAAATAACATCTCTAAGGCTCATGTTTCCTTCTTGGCAAAACGGGGACTTTTCTTACAATAGGAATTTCTTACAGTAGAACTTTTCTTACAGGGTTGTTGTGAGGGAGGAAAGAAATAATCCTGCAAAACAACTAGTGCTTGACCTGTTGTGAATGTTCAATAACAGTTTGCAAGTATCATTGTTCTCTTGTTTCTGAATTAAGACAGAAATGCCCTTACTATATCTGGCTGTTAAATACTTTCAAGTCAATAAGTGTTTAAAGGCCTTAGTTTTGTCAACTCTAAAATGAGGGGGTTGGATTGGATTAAATTATTTGAACTCCTCTTTCACCCCAAATCTATGTTTCTTTATTGCTTAGTGACCAAAAGAAGACATATTTAAAAAAATAACATAGTCAGGGGCTTCCCTGGTGGTGCAGTGTTTGAGAGTTGGCCTGCCGATGCGGGGGACGCGGGTTCGTGCCCTGGTCTGGGAGGATCCCGAATGCCGCGGAGCGGCTGGGCCCGTGAGCCATGGCCACTGGGCTTGCGCGTTCAGAGCCTGTGCTCTGCAATGGGAGAGGCCACAACAGTGAGAGGTCTGTGTACAGCAAAAAAAATAAAAAATAAAAAAATAACATAGTCAGGTGTTTTGGGGGTTTATCATAGTAGCCACTGCTGAGGAGACAATGGAATTCTCTCTTAGTTATATTATATTACTACTGCTCTTATTAGTAATGTTCTTAGGTCATGTTCACTTTTAGGACCATATATGGACTCTGTTTTCAGCCACTTCCTATCCCATTATGTACAGAAAGAACATTTAAATCACTCATTCAAAAAAATGAATGAAAAATAGTAAATATGAAAACTCTCTCAGTATCATAAGATATAATATGGAGCAATAGCGGCCTCATTTCAGGTCCAGCAATTTCACTGTGACGGAGAAGAGCATATGTTTCTACCAAACATTTTCAGATGTCATTATTGGGCTATTTTGGATACTCTTACTTAGTTAAGTTCTATTCATAACATTTTAGGAATTATTTAACAAAAATAACCCCTCCATTTAGCAAAATGTGGGTCAGATGTATTGGAAAGCTTATCTCTCACCTAGTGCTAGAAAAAGTACAACATGTGTGGATGACATATCCCTCCTCTCTTCTCAAAGCCATTGTTCACTCCAGCCCTGTCCAAGCCCCACTCCCTCGCCCCCGCCAGTTTCCATGATATTCCTCGCTTTTGGGCCCACTCCTTTTGGGCCAGTTTTCCCCTATTCTCCAAGATGCCAAAAAACCTTGTTGGCCTTCTCCTACTGTGAACTCTTCGCAGCGGGCTGTCTTCCCCATAGTGAAAATTAAGGGCATCTCACTCTTCAGGCTACAGTATCTCTATTTTATGAGAAGTCAACTAAAGTTTGGTGTTATTTAAAGTTTTCAGGGAATTCCCTGGCGATCCAGTGGTTAAGACTCTTGAGTTTTCACTGCCGAGGGCCTGGCTTCAATCCCTGGTCGGGGAACGAAGATCCCACAACCTGCGCGGCATGGCCAAGAAAAGAAAAGTTTTCAGACTTCCTCCCAGCTTTGTTCTTTACCATGGATAATGTTTTTTGAATATGTATGTCAAAGTAATTCTCACAATAGCAGCTCTAGGAAATGGTTGCAATTGGTATTACCATCTTAGTCCTGGGGAATCTGAGACTTAGCTTGATCATATTACTCTCCCAAAGCCACACAACTAAGAAGTATTAGAGCTAGGATCCAAGCCAAAAAGTTTGACAGAGTCCATGCTCCTAACTGTACTCTCTGCTATCTATTCAGTAATAACGTTTATGGAGTTCTTACTGTGGGCTGACGTTGTGCTAAGAATTTTAATACAGTTTCTTACTTAACTGTTAAAACTACCCTATACTATTAATATTAACACTACTGAACAGTTTCCTTTTCTGCAAAATGAGGCTTCGATACCAGTCATCTGAGCAACCCCATGTTGCCTCAGTACTTCCTCATGTCTGCATTACAACATGTTAGAATGGTCTAATGGCTTACATCTTACTCTTCAACTAGAAAGTTAGCTTGCTGAGAGTAAGTCTTATTTACCTTCGTGTCCTTAGTACAGAGTGAGCTGCCTGGCACCTAGTAGCCATTCATGAAATATTTGAGGAATGAGTGAGTACATACTCCTCCTTCCTATGGCAAACGAGACAGGGTATGTGATGGTGCCATGCAACTTAATTGTCATACAAATATGATATATAGTTAATAAAAATTACCTGTTTGACTCTACTTAACAGGAAGAAAGATGTTTTCCTTTTCCTGGTGACATGTATTTTTACAGTGGTTTCTTGAATCATTGCCCTTGCTGGAGCTACCCAATCAAAGGCAGACTGTTTTCTGAATATTTTCAGGAAGAGACCACTTTGTCTTGAAAATCTACACCCTATTTAAAAGGCATAGCTAATCTAGGGCTTCCCTGATGGCGCTAGTGGTTGAGAATCCGCCTAGAGTCCGCCTGTCGATGCAGGGGACACGGGTTCGTGCCCCGATCTGGGAAGATCCCACATGCTGCAGAGCGGCTGGGCCCGTGAGCCATGGCGGCTGAGCCTGCGTGTTCGGAGCCTGTGCTCCGCGACGGGAGAGACCACAACAGTGAGAGGCCCGCGTACCACAAAAAAAAAAAAAAAAAAAGGCATAGCTAATCTAATTTTTAAAAATCTTAAGCCTCCCAGTTGTAAATGCCAGTAATTTTAGGTCTTTATCTATAGAATAAGCATGATGAATAAAGCGCAAATATATTTGTAGACAGCTGGGAGAGCCTTGGATGACAGGCAAGTAGATCAGAACAACGTGTTGTTAATGATTCCCCCAGATGCATTAAGATGAGTACAGAAGATCAGTAGATCTGCAGAACACTAATCCCTCTTGAAGGTGTGAACATCCTGGATTTTATCTGTTTAAGATTGATACAATTGAGTTATATATTTGAGAATCTAATGGAAGAAAATCACATCATCTTTCAGGAAAGCAGTCCTCTCAGTAGCACCAGCCAAGCTTCATCTGTTAATCCTTTTTGACCAGTGAAGTAGTTGGTATATTCTTGTAAACTTTCTGGAGAAAGTTTGTCCATTATTAGGCCTGAACTTGAAATAGTTGGAGAAGGAAAGGAAAATTCAACAGCTCATCTTGCATCAAAAGAATACAAGTGGGTCTCATTTTAATAAAACCCCAGAACACAGTATCATCCAGTAAGTAACAGGTACTCAATAAATGCTCTTTGAATAAATGGATGGAAATCTACATTTGTGAAATAGATCAATAAAGATGTGACCATTTACACTCCCAGAAGATTTATCTGCTTGTTTGCTTCAGAGTGCTGACTTTAAATATGGGTCTTGTACACTAGGGCTAAAGAATAAGGTGAGATTTCTCTTTTCAGGTTACGTTGTCCTTTTTCCCATCTGCAGGGACATAACTACCACCTTAGCAGCTTATCACTTTACCTATCATAGACATGTGATGCAAGAGAGGGCTTCTAGTTCCTTCATTTTCATGAGTACCAATATCTAATTTTTGAAAGTAAAAACCTGCCGGACCACCGTGATTTATAGATTTAAAATGTGCTGTAATGTATTGTGACTTAGCGTCCATAGCTTTCCCTCCAACATCTGTATCCTGATTTGTAGTCTAATAAACCTTCCTGCTGCAGAAGGCATGTGCATGGTTGTTCTGAGGTGTAATACATCAACACAGCATTTCTAAACACAGAGCAATAATGTATTCAATTAAGGGAGGAAATAAAACATTGAGCTGTTTCTTATAATAAATCTTTTACTAAGCTTCCCACATCACGTGTTTGCTGAGGAAATAATACATGTCATTCAGACTAAGGGTTATTGTAGACTGCTGAGGGAAACATGGAATTCTGGAGGTTTCAGCAGTCCTGTGAAACCCTGAAACATGGAAAGTGTACAAATTAGAAAAGGATGTAATATGTGACTAATGATACCTCTTGGGATACCTTTGGAACCCATATTTACTGTTATGATCACTAGGTTCATTTAAGCTATAGGAGTTGAAAAGCAATACCCTAGTAAGTGAAAAACACCTCTGAGTTCATTAGATGTGGTTGTAATTTAAGCTCTAAAGGCTTTTTTCCTTGCTGCCATTTTTCATGTTTCTGGAAATGTGGTACTTGAGCTCCTAATAAAAGTGGTCTACATCATGACCATATAATCTACAGTTCCTGGAAAGCACATTTACACCTTCACATCTGGAGCTAAAGCCGGGACTGAACAGAAACTTAATTCATCCCAGATGTCACTCAAAAGAAAGTTCTGGAGAAAGACTGCCATGCTTAGAATTTTCTAGCCACCGAATATGTCCCAGACAATGGTATAAATATACAATCCAGGTCTTACAAGCCCAAATGTTGGAAACTCTTTTCATATACTCTGTATGCCAAGTGCAAAATTAACTGAATCCCAGAAGTAAATCCCCAGTCTCCCTCCTCCATTTGTGGAGGTAAACAATGGCTATTTTCACATTATTTATACACATGATTCCAGGTCTTTCTGTCCTGAGCAACTTAACAAGAAATTTAGTTTTTCTGGCTTGGTAAGAAATCATTCCATAATGCTTTAAAGAAGTTTATATGATAGTTTCTTTGAAAAAAAAAAGGTATATTATATGATTTGGGCTGCTAATCACCAGCATAGCATTTTGTGGATCAAAATAATTAGGCAGGGCTTCCCTGGTGGCGCAGTGGTTGAGCGTCCGCCTGCCGATGCAGGGGACACGGGTTCGTGCTCCGGTCCGGGAAGATCCCACATGCCGCGGAGCGGCTGGGCCCGTGAGCCATGGCCGCTGAGCCTGCGCGTCCGGGGCCTGTGCTCCACAGCGGGAGAGGCCACAACAGTGAGAGGCCCGTGTACTGAAAAAAAAAAAAAAAAAAAAAAAAAAAAAATTAGGCAATCCATTTCTATCTAGTGATCTAATAATACTCTTCTTTCCTTAGCTTTGGGTTTCCCTGATCAGTTCTTCTTTTCCTCTGTTATGGACTAGTTGGTATGGAATCGGTTTCTTTCCATTCCCAGGTGATATGCCTGACCAGAACAACTTTATGGTTGAAAAAAGATCAACACATAAACCAAAGGATTCTCCACAGTTTGTGGAAATCAAATCAGGCAAGACTTCAGTCCCAATCTAATCTATTTATAGTTTTTAGTTCTGCCTCTTAAAGTCATGTATTTCTTGGTACCTTGCTTAGAGTCCCCTTCTTTCCACGTGAAGCCCACCAGGTGTGTGGGTGAGTGAGTCTGCACAATTTCCCAGGAGGCCCCACTGATGTTGCAGTTTCTTAGTTGTAGTTCAGACAAGGCCACTGCAGGCACATTGTGCCTTAAGAATAGTGTAGCTTTCTCTAGAGGAAAATCATTTGCTACTATGTCAGGTCAGATACAGAAGCCAGATACCTAGGTTCTCAGTTGGTGTAACCGCTCATAAAAATTACTATTTAATAAGGACATCCTCAGGATTTATTAAGGGACCAATGTAAAAACGGCCATGTGAAAAATAGTTTTGCACCTTTGCAAAACTGATGTTAAAGATATTGCTCATTGAATATTTAATAATTAATCAGAGAGCCATTCACCTGACAAATTCCTCTTAAAATATGTTTCCTGAAAAGCTGGTGTGTGTTCGTCTATTAAACATTGATATCTATACAACCCATGGAATTCTCTCTTTTCCTTTGGCTACAAAAATTAGAGCTAAATTCCCTGCTTAACTGTATCGATAATTTTATTCTAGTTTCCTGATATACTTTTTCTTTCCCCTTCCTGTGTGGAGGTCTGTGAAATTGGTAGTTTCTGAACACGGATTTGTATGCAAAAGTGTGTATCGTGTGTGTATGTATACTCACTTTCATTTTTCTGGGGAAAGAACCCAAAGTTTTCATCAGATTCTCGAAGGGATGCATTACTCAGAAAAAGTTAAGGACCATAGTACTATGTGGTGTTTTATATCTTCGGTCTCACCTTTAACTCTTCTGTCTGTATAACAAATACGTTTCAATTATAAACAACCTGAGTCCTTTTTTGTAGGGGGAAAGGGAAGGAAAAGCTAGATGGCAGTAAAAATTATATAAACCTAAATAAAACAGCACATTTTGTTGTCAAGCACTCAGCCTGTTTGTTAGTAGGTATGATTTTGGGAGGCAACTTTTTTGTTTGTCTGTCTGTGTTTTTCAGAAACAGTAGGCTAAAAGAATAACCCTAGATGACATACATCTATAGGAAAATGTAATCTGGTGTCTTATCTTTTTAAATTTTCCTCCCATTTTAAAAATAAACTGTCTAGATAGGTCTATCTAGAGAGCCACCTATGGAAAGGGTCTCCTAAATATTATAGGGAGATAGCAATATACATAGAAAATTCCTTCATGGTGTGTCATTGATATATATTGACCTTGAGACTGGAAAAGTCCACTATGTTGTACATACCAATGTGGAATTTTTAAGACAACCCCATAGGAGTTAACTTGCTAATTTGGAAACTAGATAAATCCAATAAAAGGAAAACTTGTTGAGAGAAAAAGCCTGGCTGGGAAAAAAAATCTCAGGACATCAGATAGTAACACCAAACCATTGGAGGAGCAGATATATTTCCCCCTAGAACAAAATATCTTCTATCTTGCTTTTTCCAAAGTAATTTTTTGTGAACATATTGTGAATTACACAGGACACCAACCCTGCTGCTTTAGGAACAAAAAGACAGAGCTGACAGATGTAGTTATTTGCCAGGAACAACCATGTGAAATTATAAATATTTTACAAGTGCAGCTTTCAGAAGAGTGACTTTTACTGCCATATTAATGCAACTTGCAAATTTATAGTCTGGGCATTTGTGGGTTATGAATGTCCAGTATTCAAGGCTAGTGCCAAGAACATGGTTTATGTTTTGAAATTCTTTTTTTCTCTGAACACAGACCTCTTGGCTGTTAAGGTCTATGTTATAATTCAGTTACACATGAGGTGCAAGGCTACATAGTATATCAGTTCCCACTGCCAATGGCTGGACTCATAAATATACTCATTACAACATACTCCATTTAACAGAATGACACACAAAGCATAAAAATATCTCTAAAGAACAGAGAATTAGTAATTGTAGAAGCAATAGTGACATGATTCCATGCCTCAGGCCAGACCCATAATATGTGACCTAAAGTTATAATTATGTATCATAATATAAAAAAAACTGGAATCATATGTTTGGGGAAATAATATTTTAGTATATATTAGATCAACATCCTCATCAGTGTTGTCATATGCTTCAAAGGGTACACTACTGAAAAGACTTTAGTTATTCTACTAATCTTTCAGCCGGGGAATCACGGAGAAAGGAGCATCATTGCAACTCTTTCCTTGTAAGTTCGTAAGTTGATTTCCCTTGATCATGCCTAAGGTGAAATAGTCTTTCTAGTTTTCCAGATCTGGAGAAAGAGGAAGAGATTTCTCTGGGCTTTGAGCAAATAAGACCTGGAATGAAATTTAAAAGTGACCAGCCTTTGTTCACACGTCAGAGGGTCCTCCTCTTTCAAGATGTTATAACCTAGGCAGAATCGTTGGCCATTGATGAGAGTCAGCATGATTGCCTGACCTGTCTTCCACTGAGTGGCTCTATTACCTTGAACATATCACTTCTCAGGGTTGCATTTCTTCTTCTGTAAAATGTTCATGTTTTACTATATGATTGCAAAATCCCTTCACAGCTATGATGATTTTTTTCCTAATGCGTGTATGCCAACATATGTAGATATTGATAAATACATTACAATTTGCAATATTAATTGCTTATCAGCGTGCACACTTTTCATTCCCTAAACTGCAGGTGGAAAAAAGGCTTTTCTGTTTCACACCTTATGTCCACCATTTCTTGCTCTGTATTAAAACTGTGTATTATCCTTAAAAGAGTTAATTGGAAGCCTAACCTTAAATAATGGAGCATCTTGTGCTCTTACCAAAATTTGTAATTAGTACAATGAGTAACGCTCTCCTGAATTACTAAAGCTAAACAAACAAACAAATAAACAAACAATCCCAATTTATTCCAAGGCCTAATCCTACAGAGGCCTCCAACCTGATTAATCATGCAGCAGGCAGTAAACTGCCCTTATTAGCTGACCTTAGGCACTTCAATGAAATGGACTGCAGCCTGTGAAAAATGACACACATGCCCAAATCCCATGCAGTAATTATATGAGAAAGTACTCTGTTAACAGATTTTAAAGATAACCTTAGCCTTAAGAATAAGATTCTGTCAAGAGCAAATCCTTCTCCTTTCATTGGCTTCTAACTTAAGGGATAGAAGTAGCCAAATGCTTGTTACAATTACCCAGGAAAAATTTGGCCTTAAAATTGATTGAATCAATTTCCTTTATCTTATTATCTTAGGCCATAGCAATTAAAAAAAAACCCAAGTAGAATGATAGCATTCCATGATCTGGACAGTCTCATATGTCCCTTGTTTGTTTATGTTTTCTTCCTTTTCCCTTTATCTCTATCCTGACCTTTCCTTTCTATCCTCCCATGAAGGTAAAAACCTAAAATGAAAATAAGTAGCTATTCATACTTTCTAACAGAGCCACATGTTCACATGACAAATGGAGCGTGACCATACAAAGAGACTAAAATGACATATCCTTATTGCAGGCTCAATTTACTTAATTTTGTGTCTTCCAACTATTATGACAAGGGTCACTCATTCTGCAGAATTAATGGCTGATATAAATTTAGTATAAAGAAAAGAGTTCCTCACCTCCTGTATGGCCAACCTGTGGAATTTACTACCTTGTACCTAGCGAGGTCATAGATTTAGTCCAGGGATAAATTAGAAAGATAGGTAGATAATTTTGTGGCCAGTCATAATACTGTAGTTATGCATACTAAGGTAAAGGTAATGGAATCTCATGTTTCAGGGAACAAGCTGATCATCTCAGGAGCGATAATCTTCCTGCCTTGGTATTGTAGAACAATGCACACAGATACTAACAATGCACAGATCTACTCACCTTAGATTGGGGTTGAAGATTCCAAGTTGTCCATCACTGTGGCATTAAAACTATCGATGCATGAACTGAATCTGTATAGATTCCCAGATGGATTCTGGGAATTTAAAAATCAAATTTGGCACGTGTCAATTATATTGTCTTTTCTTTTCTTCTCCTTCATTTCCCCTCTGCTTTACTCTTTCCATTTCTTTTAGAAACTTTTCTGTGAAATCTTGTTCTGGTTTATAGTTTCCTTTATCTTTTCTGCTCTTGCTGCAGTCTTTCTAAAGAGGTTTCTTTAGGAAGAACCCCTTTTATCCATTTAATGTTGGGGAGTAGAAACCATACATAAACTTAGTGGATTAAACAACATCTATTATTTTTCATGGTTCTGCTGGGGACTGGGAGGTTCTTCTGGTCTGGACTGGCTTGGCCAAGCTTGATGTGGTCTAGGATAGCCTCCATCCCATGACTCGGGGGTTGCTCTGTGTCAGCTGGGATGACAGCCACCTGTCTGTCATCATCCAGCAGGCTAGCCCAGGCTCCTTCACATGGTGGCAGAGAGGTTTCAAGCGACAACAGAGGGCAAGCCCCCATGTGCAAGCACTTTTAAGCCTGTATTTATATCTTGCTTCTCAGTGTGCTATTTGCTAAAGCAAGTCACGTGGTCAAGCTCAGATCTGTTGGGTAGAAAAATAGATTCCACCTTTTGATGGGCTGAGCTGTAAAGTCAAATAGCAAAAGGGCTTGCATTTAGGGATGGGAGGAATACGTGGCCATTTTTTAGTTTACCAATCTGCCTTCTGGCCACAAAGCATTCCCATTTTTCCTTCTTGTAAAATATGCTCACTCGTATCACAGGACCTTCCCTCTCCCAAAATTTTATCCTAAGGTGTCAGGATGGAATTACAGGATCGTTGATATGTAACTGGTCCAGATGTCCATGAGGTTCCCTGAATACAACTTCTCAGGTGCAGTTCCTCTTGAAGTTATCTGGCTTCACACCCTACATAAAATAGAGATACTGGGACAGGGTCATTGCAGTAAACATTCCCATTTGAAGTCCCACCTTCCTCACTACTTGTATCCTTAACTGTATTGTTAAGGACACTGGGCCTGAACTTGTGCTCTCATACCTGGCCAGATTAACATGATTTGCTGCTTCTTTCTCAATGGGCCTTTGAAGTGTACAACGGAAGTGACTTAAAAAAAAATTAGAGAGGTACGATTCCATGAAGAACTGAGATATTTCTGTTTATAGTTAGTAAACACTAATTTTAGAGAGCCTATTCCCCCGACCGCCCGCGCCCCAGGAACTATTTGCACAAATCCCTTTCTATTCAATATAAAAGATGAAGTAGCTTTGGCATATCCACAAAATGAAATACTACTCAGCAGTTTTAAAAAATGAACCTATACGGGCTTCCCTGGTGGCGCAGTGGTTGAGAGTCCGCCTGCCGACGCAGGGGACACGGGTTCGTGCCCCGGTCCGGGAAGATCCCACATGACGCGGAGCGACTGCGCCTGTGAGCCATGGCCGCTGAGCCTGCGCGTCCAGAGCCTGTGCTCCGCAACGGGAGAGGCCACAGCAGTGAGAGGCCCGCGTACCGCAAAAAAAAAAAAAAAAAAAAAAAAAAAAAAAAAAAAAAAAAAATGAACCTATAACAACACGGATGAATCTTAAAATTATCATGTGGAGTGAAAGAAGCCAGCCAAAAAAGAGTATATATGACTGAACTAGAAAATTCGAAACTCACCTATAGTGATAGAAAGTGATATTATAGTGATAGAAATAGTGATAGAGATTGATGACTGCTTGGGATGGAGGGATTACAAAAGCGCAAGTGAAAGCTCTGGGAGATAATAGATATTTTCACTATTTTGATTGTAGTGATGATATCATGGGTGTGTACACGTGTAAAAATTGTACACTTTAAACGTGCAGTTTATTATAAACTTTATCCGTAAACCTTAGTAAAATTTATATACATATATAAGAAAAGATAAAGTGGTAAACCCAGATGAGGATTTGGGGCATAAACACTAGAATATATAGCTTTAATCAGGGAAGAAAAAACTGAAATTCAAATTAGTGAAACTAGCAAGATTTTCATCTAAGCTTGTAATTCTGATCATCTATAATTCAAAGGTTACTGATTTAAATGGTTAAGCTAACATAGTTTCTAATGTGGAAAACTGGCATCTTTCTAAGATCCAAGAAAGAATATAACTGCTATTTTGGGTGTACCGTTTTGTTGTGGTTCTAGCTTCCATCACTAGGGAACAAAGCCGTCACCCCTGGAACACTTTATATACCGAAGTTCTTAAGGAAGTAATAATCAGAATAATAAACTTTTTCTAACACCTGAGAAATAATTGTCCATAGCAGTTCTGAAGTGTAGCCTGACACATGTTGCAAGATTCCCTTTACTCAAGAAGCAGGTAAACTTTCTTGCTGAGGGCCCAGTTCTTCTTCCTAGAATTGACTCCCTGGCTTATTGTCCTTTGAGATTCTTCTCAGAGGAGGGGAGTTTATGGCCCTCTGAGCCCTTTCCTCCCTCCTTTATAGCTCATGTTTGTAGTTGGGTTGCTTTCTTAGTCTGCTTCTTGCATGTAGAAAATTGGGGGCCCAGATAAATCTTTTCATTTTGAATTCTTTGTTTTAGTCCAACTCTCTTAAAAACTTGTGGGCTTCCTGTGAATCTAATTTGGGCCTACTCTATGCCCTAAAGGCCACATCACCAACTCTTTTTGAGAAGGCCACTTTCAACTTTGGGTGGCATGTTAGGCTGCTGTGATCAGACATCCTTAAGGTTCTAGGCACTACCTTACACTGTTCAGTGGTTTAAAAGAGGGTCTTTCAGCCACACCCTTGATCTGGATCTTTACCTTGAAGTCATTTCTTACTTTGAGAATCTTTAATGGCAGGAGAGACCAGCGATATGAAATAGTTTTATTTTCTAAGTTCTCAAGTCCTGGCTCCTTTATGTTGCCTATGATTTCTGCAAGAAAACTGCACAGTTCTTCTTTAACTTACCTCTCCTTTTTTGTCCCTTATCTTATACAATAAATACTCCTTCAACATTTTCCCTGGGACTCTGCTGTAGCAAATTAACAAATTCTTTAGGAAAATGTTCTGTCTTATAAGTTATCATAGACAACAGTTTGGCCATTGTTTCACTGCTATATAACAGAGATTACCATTTTTCCAGGGTGCTGTAGCAGTTTCTTTACCCATTTTCTAGACTCTGCTAACAAATTATTTACCATTTTCCCAATTTTGGCTAACATTTTATTTTTTTTGCCACTTTTCCAGTCTCTATCTACCACCTTGTCCTAAAGTGAATGCTACATATTTTAAGTTGCTGTTACAGCAGTGCTCCTGTCCTAGTACCACTTTCTGTATCACTTAGCCTTTGCTATATAACAGACTGTCCATAGCTTTGGATTAAAACAATAATATCTATATTTCTCACAGTTTTGTGGGTTGGCTGTGTGGTTTTTTTATCATCAAAACTTGCTCAGCTTGGGCTAGAAGGTCTAGGATGACTCTATACCTGCCTGGTGGCTCTGTGTCTGTTGGAAGCGAAGCTACACTTCTGTCATCATCAGCAGGCTCGCCCAGGCTCATCCACAAGACACAAAGTCAGAGCGCACAGGGAAGGAGTTTGCACACATACAGGAATAGTGCACATAGAGTGCACACATACAGGAATGGGAGGAGTTTGTGTGCCACCTTTTGCAGTCTACCACACTCCTTCTCTTTTCACTTCAATTTCTCTCGTCTTCTTTATTCTAGTACTGAGAGGACTTGGCTTTGTTGGCAAGCTTGATTGGTTGCCTTACCACTCACTGGCTTTCTTATGCTACCTGGTAAATTCTGTGTGAAAATTTACTACAACCATGCATTTGGCATAATAGTTGTTCAATACCTAATTGAACTATGTTTCTTTAGATCTTCTTGTCAAGTTTAACTCTTCCCAGTTTCTGTTTGAGAATTCCATATTTTAAAATGTTCAGTTATTCCTCACTATTTGAGATGTAGTTGACTAAAACTGTCAAACTTTGGGGGGCACTCGTGAGCTTTTATACTCCTTACTTAATCGTTAGGGAACTGACATTTTCTATGAAACTTACCTTGCCCTTAAGAAAATGAATGTCAAATACAATTATGATTTGTTTGAAGAACTGAATACTACAGTGGTAGGTTATATGAAATTTTTTTTAAAAATTCTGTTTTCTCTGCATCATGATTAGTGGTTCCAAAGGAAGAGGGAGTTTGAGAGAGATCAGATTTGGGGATGGGAATAGAATTATGTTTTGAGGAAAGCATCTGCTTAAGGCTTCTGCATTTTTAAATCCATCAAAGAAGTCATTTATTTCTCTCATAAATCTGTAATGATGGCACAGTTGCACATAATGGTTTGTGATTTCCTTTGGTCAGCAAAGAGGAAAATGAAAGAAGTAAACAAGCACACGAGCCTAGTAATATCCACCCAATTTTTCTTAATAGCCCCTGAGATGGCAAACCTAAATGATCTTGCTTGCTGAAAATCATGGCAATATTTGAGAGGATGAGTTTCCAGTCATAAATGGAACACAAATAATGAGATGATTTCTTCTGTCCTGCATAACCTGAAATGTTAGCCACAATTCCCTGCAACTGGGGGGCCTTCTGCAGTCACACAAAACTGTAACAGAATACTCAGTGTTTTCCTATCCTTAGTCTATTTCCTATTCTAGCTGCATAAAAAACTTATTAACATGTTTATAAACTGAAAGCTGAAGACAGAACCTTGACTTTGTTTACTAAACTCTCAAATTCATATCTTGTCATTTCAAGATAATTTTTCTGTCCCCCTCCCTCAAAACTGAGGAGTTTGTGTTATAATAAATATGTATACCTTACTTAAAAGTGTCTGTTTTAAACCAAGATGCACTTTTAGATACATGTTATTAAGAACAGTATGTAAAAATATCAACTTATCTACCTGAAAGAATCATTTTGTGAAGTGTATGATAAACACACTATCATCTGAAGAGCAAACTCTCTTTACATGAGCAGTTTATCACCGGGAAGAGTTTCTTTGGACTTCATATCAGGTCTATCAATACTATCACCATTACTTGAATGTCTGATGCCTCTGCTCTGGAATATTTAAATTGCCTCCTAACTGGCCTTTCTTGCTCTACTGCCACCGAATCATTTTATTCGTTGCTATCAGAGTAATTTTCCTTAAGCTGTCATTCCCTAGTTTAGAAACATTAACTATTTCCTCATAGCCTACGGAATAAAGCCCAAATTCCCTACTTGATACTCAAGGCTCTCTATTAGCAGGTATCGCCTCTATGTCCACTTTCGTCTTGACACAGTAATCTCAGAAAAGAGGTTAACTTTTCTTAAGAAAAAACACTTTATAGGGCTTCCCTGGTGGTGCAGTGGTTGAGAGTCCGCCTGCCGATGCGGGGGACACGGGTTCGTGCCCCGGTCCGGGAAGATCCCACATGCCGCGGAGCGGCTGGGCCCGTGAGCCATGGCCGCTGAGCCTGCGCGTCCGGAGCCTGTGCTCCGCAATGGGAGAGGCCACAACAGTGACAGGCCTGTGTACCGCAAAAAAAAAAAAAAAAACCAAAAAAAAAAAACACTTTATATAACGTAAGGAAAAATTATCTCTTAAGTAGACAGAGTCTGAGGATTCTGTATCATTTTAATCTGGAAAGCCTAGCACTGCTCCAGGTCTCATTTATTAGGAGGCTTTTATGTGCCAGACATTCACACATAACATTGTCTTGTGATACTCAAAACAATTGTGTTGGGTATAACCACAGACAGTTTTCAGGTAAGGAAGTCGAGCTCAGGAAAAAAATATATACCCAAAGCTTCATGATGGCTCAGAGTGGAGCCAGAATTTGAATAGCATTCTCCTGGATCTGTAATCTGTGTTCTTCCCCCTTTACCACAGCTCTAGCAGAAGTTCATCATAATGCTGTTTTGATGCATCACAGAACCTTCCTATGGTTCTCTTAGGTGATCTCTACACTAGGATGACCTTGGGAGGTGAGAGCACAATAAATGAACTTTTTAGAATTACAGTGTTTCAGGGACTTACTTTCATACACGCTAGGCTCTGAACTGTTCTTTCTCATTGGATCAGAACTGCATATTGCATGATGGCAAACAGGTATTTTCTTATTGACACTATTTTTTATTCTGGGTATTCGTCACCTGATGCGATGATGAAGATTAACTTGCAGTAATACTGAACATAAAGCACCTTATAAGGTCAGAGTTCACATTCTTTAATGCATTCAGTGGTGTTGCCAATGATACCAAAAGCAGATCAGGCCATGTATTCAGAAGATATTTCCTGGTATTACAGCTTAGCTTAAGTTAAGGGTTTCTAAGACATTTCAGAGATTTTACTGTGTTTTGGGTATACAGAAATAATTGAAATAGCCCTTAAAGACTTTTGTGAATTGTAAGGGACCCTTTTTCCTGCTACCTCCCAAATGGTCATATATTAGAGAATAAATATTTTGTGACGAGCTCTGCAAAAATAGAGAATGCTTGATCACAGAAATATTGAATACTAATAAGAAACACATAGGCACTTCAGGGGCATTGCAAAAATATTTAGCTTGTTGAAGCCAAACTTAAGGTATATTTAATTTCCAGACTCCTACACTATAGTTGGGTTTGAATTCTATATTCCCAAGCCAAAACTGTTTTTAATAGGAAACTCTTTTAAATCCATATATTCCCCCAAATGTTTCTCCTGTATATTTTTGGATATCTCTCTCTCAGGAAGTGAAAATGGTCTGAATTTTATCCTACTTGGAAGCCAACAATTTAGTCTGCCAGTTTCATTGGTGCTGGCAGAAGACATGATATTCCTGGATCAGAAACCAAGGACAGTTTATATGACTCATAGCACTAGCAGTAGCCAGAGTGTGAGCATTTGTGTCGATTCTTTGAGGCTCGACTCTTGCTGGGCAATGTGAAGAGGATCAGGTGATATTCACACATGCAATGAGGAGTATCATAGGTGAGGAACCCTGAGTTTAGGGAACCCAAATTGTTTATAATGGGTAGTAGGCATGTCTGCCTTTTCCTCCAGGAGACATTATTTCTAACTTCCAGGGCCAAAAGCAAATCTGCCCTTTGCTCCAGAGCAATACATTATCTATATCTCCCATGGCTGTTCACTACACATACATCCTGGAAAAGATAGTTGGGAACAAAGGCAGTCAGTGCTTCTACTTAAAAGATGTGTAGAAATGTGAGTGGCCCATGGAGTATTGTCTTCCAAAACTTAATTTCTGGAGTCCCAAGAAACTTCAGGGCATGCTACCAGCTTGACACATTGGGTAGAATTAGAAGTTATGCCCTGTGATTTGAGGGATCCTGTCTCTCAAATTAACTATGTATCATTGATTGTTTTACCATTATAACTTCACTCCTTTGACTCAAGCTTTAGGTCTACAAATGAGCCCTTTATCTAATTACAAATACCTGGAAGTAGTTCCATTTTATACCTCCATAGTTTAGTAAATAGAAACTGGGTATTATAGGGGATGAATATTCCTGGGCTTAGAATTAGAGAGATGTGATCTTGAGGCCTGATTTTACCACTGACTGCACTGACCCTCAGTTTCTCTATCCAAAAACTAGAAAACAGTGGAGAAATTCTGAGAGAAAATGCATACCAAACTAAAGTTTTATATCTATCTAAACATGAGGGTAAATGTGTTAACAGATATGTGAGGTCTCAACAGCATAAGTGTCCCTGCACCTTTTTAAAAAAAAAACATGGAAGGATATACTCCATGAAAGCGAATAAGTAAAATAAGAAAGAGGAAGGCATGAAATAAAAAAGATGAGTCTAACACAGGAGGGAGGCAAAGGGAATTCTCAGGATGATGGCAGAGGGGAGCGCCACAGTGGTAGGTATCCAGCAGCCTCAAAAACAATTAGTCCAGATTATAGTGGAAGGACAGAGGAGTCCATAGGGAGGTCTCCAAGAAACAAATTAAACGAGAGGTTGCCTGAGTGTTTGACTACACTGAGAGGAGTTTTCAGTTCTAATGGAGAGTTTGAGAATGAATTGACGATAGGTATATAGAAAATCAAGCAACCCATAAAACAGAGGAAGTATAAACTTTTAGGAAATAAAATGCTGTTCAAGAACTCTAGTTATATTACGTGACTGAGCTTGTTAACAATATTAATAGATTCATAATTATGGAAACTTCAATTATAGATTTAACCTAAAAGTATGCTGTAGTTATGTTGGGAAGATAGCGGAGGGGAAATATGTGTATGCTTTTTGGGGGGGTGTGGAGGATGTGTTGACAGGTAATTTCTTTTCCAGAAGGAAGCAAATAATGTTTAAAATGTAAAAATCAAGAAATAACTGTATTAGCACATTATTTATAAAGTTGATGTAAACACCAAAAGAAATGGCTAAAAGAACTGAAAGTGGTTACCACAAGGAAACAGAAGTAGGGACTGGGAAAGGGTGGGCTAGAGGACTTTTTGTCATGTTTTACTTTTAAAAGGATGTGCATGAATTACTTTGATCAAAATTAAATTTAACTTTAAAATGTAATGCATTTATTGGCCCATCGCCAGTTAAATGTTTAGCAGAGATCAGTTAAATTAGAAATGGGATGGACCTAGTGTAACAAAGGCACATACCAGAAAGCAGAAGGTGATGCTGTTAGGAGAGGTGAGATTTATATTTCTAGCTCTTGTACATTTTTTTTTTTTCCAGGGCCAGTCTTGGCCACATCTTTGATCTCACATCATAAACTATGTTAGTTGAATATTTAGTACATTTAGAAGCTGTACTAACTTGTATGGGACACTAAGGCCTGTATAACACGTTACTACTCTAGCACACTAAATGCTATTGTCTCAGCCTGGGTAAGTTATTGCATCTTCGGTGAGTGTCTCATTCAGTATCCAGGGGTACTTTGACCCACTGGAGGAATATTGCTGCATTGCTTATTGAATACATGTATGGGTGGGAGATATTTCTGTAGGTCTGTAGAATTTAAATTCACAGTCTCCTGAGTAAAGATGATGTCCAGTTCAACATTCTGAATTGTACCTAGCAATTGTTATTGCTCAATAAATATTATAGTAGTAATGCTTGGAGGGCTGGGATGCTTGCATCTTGGACAAAACCGTTGCCAGTTGTGTGGAAATGAGCTCAAACTGTGGTCATATTTCTAGCTGACTCTCAAGTGTTGCGCCTGTGTTAGGCTGCTCATCACGTGGTGCTTCTACTGCTTTACTTCTCAGGGCAGTTCAGCTAACGTGGATCTCAGAGCTCTGAGATGGCTGCAGCTTCTGCTTTACGGATTGTATGCAGTTTTTGTAATCTGTACTAATAAGCTGGGGAGGTGGATGGTAGGAGAGAAAGGAGTAGTGTAAGAAAAAAGAGTTGTCAGACTTCTGCATCCTCTTTTCTGTTAATTCATTAAAGAATTCGAGCAGCTGTTATGCACAAAACACAGTGCTAGGCTGGGGATGCAGAGCTACAAAGACACAACCCCACACCTCAAGGAGTGTACAGTTTCGGTGGAGAGACAGAGTTATGAATGCTAATTATAGTATCAGGCAGAATGCTCAAGAAGAGCATGTCTGTGGGGTTACAGGATCTGGATTTCAATTCCCCACTTACTAACTGCCTGGCTTTAAACAAGTTAATCTTGTAGAGGCCTCTATAAGATGGAATAATAATGGTGATGATTAAATGAGTTAATGCTTGCTTAGCAAAGTGTCTGGCACATAGTAAGGCCTTTAATAATAATATAATAATTTTATTATAAACAAACAAAATGTCATGGGAGCAAGATGGAAGGAGTTTCTACTCCTACTGAAGGAATTGCTATTGGGATAGTTTACTAAGGAAGTGGCAACTGAGCTGACAACTAGAGGATGAACAGGAAGAAAGAACAGATGGAAGGGGATAGTATTTCAGCATTTCAGAATCAGGGAACAGTATGAACAATGACACAGAGATATGAACGTTTTTAACTTATTTAGGAATCAGGTTTGCTTGGGGGATTTGTAGTGAGGGGTAATGTTAGAAAGTGAAATGAATCCAAATGGGCTGTACCTGGAATGCCATAAAAAAGGCATTCAAATTTTATGTGGCTGGTAGAGATAAAAGTTAAGAAGCTATTAGTTGTTACCCAGTTGAGAGGAGATGAGGAGGGCACTTGTGTGCTTTTCTGTGGACATTGGGAATGTGGGAAAAACTGGATACCACCAAGTGCCTGGGAGGATTGTCTTGCCATTAGCTAAGGTGGAACCCTAGAGGAACATCTGGTTTACAAGGAAAATAATGACTTCTGTTTTAGAAATTGATGATTGTTTTAGTTCTCAAGCTCATTAAAAAGTTATTTTCTCAAGAAAAGATTTCTTAAATCAATGATTATATGAAAGCTGAAGTTTTGTGTAGCCTCAGAGGCAATAACATATGAATAATTTGACTTTCAAGTAGCCTATGTGCCATGCCAGGAAGTCATATAATATGTAATGGATTATGTTGTATACTTTCAACACAAGAATCCATTAGCAATATTAACATGTTAGACACTCTCTACAACCCCTTCAGCATCCCCTCATACCTTAGCAGGAAGTGTAGCATCTAAGATATGATTGCTGATAATTTAGCAGGAAGAATATCTCTTCACACTTGTGTTTATTTAGCTTTCCATTGCTAGAGTTACCTCCTATGCATATTTTAAGAACTTGTTATTGGCTTATGTATAAGGCATGCATCAAGAACTGCTATTAAACATTCAAATAATGCTAAATTTGGTTGAAAGTCAGCAAATTGAATATAGAACAAGATCTCCCTTTTGGATGGCTGCACTTTTATTCTCACTCATAGATTCACCCTGGGATGTACCCTTGAATTCAGTGGGTATTGTACATGCCTTAGGCTGGAAGAAAGGGAAATACCAATTCACTTACAATTCTTTTTGATATTTATTTTTACAGAGACCCAGTTAGGTGATTTCTGTTAATACCATCAACTGTGACCTAGAACGCTAAAAGAAGATGAGCTGACCAGGAATTTGGATGAAGGGATTTAATGGAGCTGAGTGGTACAACATTCCTTTTGAGAAGCATTTGCCTGCACCTTGAATCAATCCTCCAAGATTAAATGAGTTTAAGTAACAATCAGATATTTTCCCACCAGCTTGCAAAACAGCTTACTTCCCCTGCTCCACCCCGGTATTTCTAAGGTCAGTAAGACAACGTCAAAGGCCTATATCTGGTAATTGTCAATTATGTTTTGTTTCCCTGCTGGGCCCTTTCAACGCTAGAGTTACTGCAGGATTGGTCATTCATTCATTGATTCAACATTTTTTGTCCTCTTCCTGTGTGTGAGGCACTGTGCTAGGTGCTATAAACCAGGTGCTGTGGATACAGAGTTTAAAAAGAGCTCTGCTCTCATGGAACTTAAATTCTATTGGGGGAAGGCAAATCATAAGATCAAATAAATACTTTTAAATACTATGAAAAAAAATAAAACAAAGAGCTGGTGATTGGATAAGAGGCTGCTTTAGATAGGGAAGTTCAGGAATGGCATTATCTGAGGAGGCAACATTTGAGCAGAGACCTGAAGAAGAAGGAGCCAGTCATATGAGCATCTGGGGAAATATAAAAACTTAATTTGGTGACAAGAGCAGTAGTATGTACTTGGTTAAGAGGCAGCACTGATGTAAGGAACTAGTTACTAGATAAGGATGGATGGAGAGCTTGCAGTTAATATGGGTTTAAAGCATAAACTACATTCAAACAACTGTTTCCATTCCCTTAGGGAAAATAGGGAGTAGTGAAGCAAAAAACAACACCCCTTCTCCTATTCTTGGTCACAGAATTTCTAGGTAGACATATAGTTTAGAACCACCATATCAGCTCTGCATGGCTTATATTTGGACTGTAATATGAGAGAGAAATAAACTGCAATCTTTTTAAATTTGCCAGTATGTTGGATTGTGTTATGCATGTGATCTGTATGCTGACTAATATACAGTAGGTTAAAATAATGCATGGGGTAGTGATAAGACTGAAAGAAACTTTGAGAAAAGGAAAAAAACCCCACTTGTCAACCAACTTTTTAAATACAACTATCTTAAAACTTGTATATTATCTTCCGAGACTCATCCACATGCACATTTTAACATAATTGTAATGACTTTACATACCATTTGACATTCTGCTTTTGCAGATTTAATCCTATATGTTACATATTCTTCTCTGTTTTAACGTAGTTGTCATAGTTATTTTTAGCAGCTTTATACCATTATAAAGTGTTGCTGTACTATAATTTACAAATCCATTCAAGGGATACATTTTAAAAAATTAGGTTTATTAGTAATCTAGTTGTTGATCTTTTGATGAATCTGGTTTGGTCTTTGAGAGTCTCTTAAACGCTTAGCTTGAGCCTGAAATGTATACCTGGTAGGAGATAAGTAGAATAAACAATAAATGTTAGCTGGCATTATTATTATTGTTATTAGGATTGGACTCCATTGTCTATCCCTAGAGATGGGAAAGTCAAGAACAAGATCTGGTTTGCGACGGCAGGTGGGGTGAGTTGGAGGACGATGATGCAAACAAACTTTAATGAGCTGTAACCAATCAATACTCGTTTGCCATTTGTAAGACATCTAGTTGTTAGTTGTAAAATTTATACGTTGTGCTCATTCTTCAGATGTTCTGGGCTGCAGTGCCAACCCAGTGCCAAGCCTCCCTCTGTTACTTTAACCATGTCTCCTCTCCCTTTACTCGAATTGCTTCACCCCGTCTTGGACATTCAGTGTTTCCTCTGTGTGGTTTCAGGACATATGTGAGCTTGCTTAGAGTTTTGGGTGTCCTAATAGAAATGGAACACTAAGAAGAGCATTTCACAAAAAAGCTTTTAAATTTCTCATTTAGTATTGTTTTAGTTAACAGTCTAATATGGCATTGAGTGGAGATGATAGGGTTTCTCATGTTGGTGAGTTCTTGATGGTAGAATAATCAATTAATTTGGAAGTATTTCTGGTAAAAATATATTTTAGAATTTTAAAATTAAATTTATTTTTGTTAGAGTGATATTTTAATTAACATTGTATATAGGTAATATAATCACATTATTTCAAAGATCAAAGAGTATAAAAACGCATATAGCGATGTCTCCCCCAAACATTCTCATCTGTCCAGTCCCTCTACTCCCCTTGTAATGAATCATTGTTCATACTTTTCTTCCCTACAGAGTTTCCTGATGTATATATAAGCAAATATAAATATATTTTCCCTCTTTTTTTCACACTCTTCTGTATCATAAGAAGCATCTTTTGAAGAAATAGATTTTCAGTGTATTGTCAACACATAAAGTTTAATAGATAAAAGTAGTTTCTGGTAATATTACAGGTGTGATAATATTTCAAGGGCATATTCAGAGCCTAGAATTTGGAATTATTTTCTTCTTTGAAAGTTCATTGAAATAACACTATAAGGAAACTTCACATGATGTACTTTATGCTGCTAAAACAAAAGAACACAAATGGTCAGGATACAGCTGGAAAATGTGTCAGATTTCAAAGTCCAGGTTTTCACAGCTGTGCAGTACTTACAGCCCAAGTGTGTACGTCACTAAGGCACGAATATTGTTGCTGGCTACCCTATAAAAGATGTCACATTTCAGGTTGGCACTTTGTCATTTCTGAAGTCTGATATCAACAGTTAAGATCTAAAATCATTTATTTTAAGAGCATAAAGGGCTGATAATATAATATGATACTCTTGCCTGTAACAGAAACCCCAACTCAAAGTGGCTTAAATGATATGTAAAATTTCTTGGTTCATATAACCCGAAGTCCAGTGGTAGATTAGCCTTCTGGATTGATTGATATAATAATTCAATTCACCAAGGATCCATGTTCTTTCTGTCTTTGCTCTCTGCTACCAGCGATGTCTACATTAACTTCAGGTTGATTTTTCTCATATCTGTACTTCCCATAGGAACTGGGATTATTCACTTTTCTGAGCTGGAGTGGTGTGGAGCGGGGAGAGGCCAGCAAGGAATACTGAACATCAAGGAACTCTGGGGAACTGCCCCTTAGTTGAGACTTGGGAATGAACCACCATGTGTGCACCTGATGAACTTTACAATGACTGGACAGAGAGCAATGTGAGCAAGTGGGTTTTTTTCGAGACTGCAGTATATCTTGTTTAAGATCAGGAGTGCAAGGTTAACTTTAGCTGCACATTGGAATCATTGGGGAGATTAAAATTGAAAATACTGATGCCCGAGTCCAGTTCCCAGAGATTCTGATTCATTTGTCCAGGGCTGGAGTCCAGATATTAGAATTTCAAAAATGTTCTTCAGGGGATTCTGATGAGTAGCCAGGACTGAGAACCATCTTCTAGGAATGAAAGAAGTCCAGTACTCTTAGGAAGAATAAACCAGAGAAGTCAAACACAAGAGTAAGTTTTATTTTAGTTCCTAATGAGATAATCGTCATCATTGTCATCAAAATAAACATCTCACATTTATTAAGCACTTAACATAAAGCTAAAAATAGTCATTATTTTAATGAAAATAAAGGCAGAATCAGACAACATACATTTTTACAGTGATAACAAAAATAAGGAACGAGAAGTATCTGTACCATATTGCCCTCCTTTCTTTACTAATTAACAGCATGTTTGCTAATCTTTGTACATTCTAGTTGCCCCAACTCTTGAATCCACTCCTTTCCCTCTATTCCACTCTTCTTACCTTAAATCAGCACAGTACAATCTTTCACCTGTGTCATTGTGGAGTCTCCTAGCTGGGTTTGGTATTTCTTCCCTACACTCTCTTTCACAAAGCTTCCAAATGAACTGTCTCTTAGTAAAGCTATTATCATATCAGTAATATTATCCCTTTACTAAAAAATCTCAAATTCCTTTGCCTGGTCTTCTAATGCCTGTACAGTATATGGTCCAAATCTACTTTTTTTTGTCTTATCTCACACTTTCCTCTTTTATTCACTCCATGCTTTAGTCAAATTGAATTAGTCATGATATCATAAACACACTTTGCATATTTACCCATTAATGCTCTGCTTAAGCTTACCTTTTACATATACAGGTATCCCCTACATTTTGAAAATTCACTTTATGGCACTTTGTTTTTATGAAAGACTTACATTAGTACCCGTTTTAGCTCACTGAAAGAAATCCAAAGAGGATTTTTGCTTTTTACCAAAAAATAGTGTTAAAGCATGTGTTTCATAGTCAACTGTTATAGAGGCAGTGCATACCCCAGGCAGTGAGTGTTCCCCAGGAACTACACTCAGCATCTCAGCATCAGGCCACCATAGCTTTCAACTGTGTCTGTGAATATCTGTGCTTTATCTCAATTTATTTTGTGCCTCCATTAGCAAGATGTGTCCTAAGGTAATTGCTTCTTTGCTTTACACAACTGTGGCTTAGGAAAGGTTTCATAGGAACACCCTACTTTTGCATAGCAAAGGAATCCTGTACAATTTTCTCATAATTGAGCTGGAAGAAATATTATGTTTATCAAAGATCCATAGCACTTTAACTCAATTTATCATGTGGCATATATCTTGTTGTACTGTGCAATATGGTGATGTCTGTATGCCACTTGCCTTATACACTGACATCTTTGCATCCTCCTCTTTGCGTATGTTTGTTGAATGGATGAATGAACTTCCCAGTTTCTTCTTCTTATGAACTTTAGTTCTGCATGTTTCTGTGGTTCCAGACCACTTGTAAAAGTTTAATAGGAGGGACTGGTGATAAAAATGTCTCATGTCTCAGCTGGCAGCGTGATAATGTTTAATTATTTTCTGAATAGTTCCACAGTTACTATTTACAGGCATACCTTGGAGATATTGCGGGTTCGGTTCCAGACCACCATGATAAAGTGAGTGACATGAATTTTTTGGTTCCCCAGGGCATATAAAAGTTATGTTTACATTATCCTCTAGTCTATTAAGTGTGCAATATCATTATGTCTTAAAAACCAATGTATATACGTTAATTTAAAAATACTTTATTGCTAAAAAATGTTAACCATCATCTGAGCCTTCAGCAAGTTGAAATCTTTTTGCAATAGTGACATCAAAGATCTCTGATCATAGATCACCATAACAAATATAATAGTAATGAGAAGGTTGAAATATTGTGAGAATTACCACAATGTGATACAGAGACACAAAGTGAGCAAATGCAGTTGGAAAAATGGTGCTGACAGACTCGCTCATCGTAGGATTGCTACAAACCTTCAATTTGTAAAAAACCCGCTATCTGTGAAGTGCAATAGAGCAAAGTGCAATAAAGTGAGGTATACCTGTACTGAATACCTGTTGTCTGCCGGACATACAAATATAATCCGTAATTCCTACAACAATCATCTCATTCTTATCTTTCAGACAAGTAAACTGGTACTCAGGGTAAATAGCTTGCCCAAGTTCCTCCATAAATTGACAGAGCTGAAATTCCAGACTTGCTCTGTTTCTATCCAAAGCCATACAGGACAGGGTTAAAGCTGAAAATAGAGACGGAGGCTAGATATCAGGGTACTGTTTTGGTTTTTTTTGTTTTGTTTTTTTAGCTCATCTGGACAAGGTCAGATTCCCATCTGCTCATCCACACATCAGTCTATTATGACTTTATTCCGAGTTCTACCAGGAAAGCTACTTCTCATCCAAATGTACAATTAAACAAACAAACAAACAAGCCAAATCTGCATTAGATACCTTGAATCCAGCCCAATCCAATTCTGCAGAAATCATCAGAAACCATTAGGATTTAATAACAGGGATTGAGAGGCATCAAAATGGGAGAATACAGAGCTGTTAATGGGAAAAATTTCACAGGGTAAACAAAATTGGTATGAGAGCTCAGCCTCTAAATTCAGTCTTTTTCTTGTTACTTACATATTCATAGGATGTAGAGGTTTTGCCTACATGACCTCAAACTTTCAGTTTCAAAGTGAATTTGACTTTGTTACCTGAATATTCCCCAAATAACCAGATTTATTTTTAGCCTTCGATATGTTTACCTAACATTTTCACTTCTCATCCAGAGACAGCCTTGCAGAAAACTATGAACATCAGTTGAATAAAGACAATTCCAGTCCTGTAGGTTTAGACCTAGAAAATTAAATTTAATGGGAATCTGACAACCTAGCTCTAAAGCTGTTACTAGAACAGGGTTATTATTTAGTTCAACAAAGAGGACATCTATTTTTCTTACTCAAATGTGTCCCTGTACTATAAATTCCTGTCCTAACTCACTCTTGTGAAGGCCAACTGTGAAAATAAGTGGTAACAGCAGCCAGGAAGAAGCCTCTTTTAAAACCCTTGAGTGAGAACTATGGGTCCAATTTGATTTGACAGCCTAAGGGACATTAGGAGAGACAGTTCTGGCCATCAGATTTTTATGGTAGAGCAGAGATGTAACTTTAATTCTCATATAAGCTTCAACTAGTTTTTGGATACTCTATAGAGTGACTGTCACACTTAAGTTCAGGACTGAGATTTCCAGAGTCAGAACTGCTCTGCACCTCAGTTGCCTTTTTGTCTCTCAAGTAATAACGCACAACTAGACAAAGTGGCTACCCAGGTACCACAGAGATTTTGTGATGAGATGTGAAACTAAAGATAAAGCATTTCCTAGAATCTCTAAGATATAGGAACTGCATTTTTTCCAGTGTGATATGCCTTTTATTAGTGAATACCTTTATTAGTCTTCATAACTATAGGCTAATGAGTCCCAATTGACACATATATAGAAAGGATACCAAATTGGTCATAAATATGACTTTTACTGTAAGTCAGAGAAAAAATTAGGTGACCAGAATAGTTGGCTGATATTTGATGCTTACCAGGTTCTCAATATTCAGACATTTAAAAATAATTTTCTATAGGCTTTACTTATTTTCTTCCCCCATTAGCTTGAGAGTCAGTGGCTAGATAATGTTACCACAAGGTAGGAAGTTTAAGTTCAGTTCATAGCACAACACGGAGTTACTGTTGAGCAACTTAAAGTCTCTTTGTTTTATTTTTTTTTATTTTTATCTTTGCGGTACGCGGACCTCTCACTGCTGTGGCCTCTCCCGTTGCGGAGCACAGGCTCCGGACGCGCAGGCCCAGCGGCCATGGCTCACGGGCCCAGCCGCTCCGCGGCACGTGGGATCCTCCCGGACCCGGGCATGAACCCGTGTCCCCTGCATCGGCAGGCGGACTCTCAACCACTGTGCCACCAGGGAAGCCCCTATTTTTGTTTTTTGATTTATAAAATTGGAAGATTAATATCTTGATCTCAGAGGAAGGCTGTGAAAGTAAATTAGATTAATAACCAGTAAATATGGAAAGGCTCTGAGCAGATGAAGAAAGAGTTATTAAGTATATTTGGTTGTAACTATGTTTAAGGAATACTGGAATGTAAATTAATACAAACTTTTTAGAACGCATTTTGGAAATCCCTATTAAAATTCAGAGTAATAATATTAGGGAAAGGGAAAGGCACTTTTACTTTTCACTTTATACCAGTTTGATACTTTTTTTTTGCATGAGAATGTGTTACATTATCATTTTTAACTAAATAACTTAAAATAAAGACTGTGCTATTTTTAAAGAAGGAATTCTTAAAGGGAAGTGAATCATTAAAGTTTGTCTTTATTCCTTAGAGCAGTTGGAGACCACCCAGTTACATTTCAGTATTAATTTTTATTTTAGAATGGTAACATATTAATGGCTCAGTGTCCCATGATAACAGCTTCAACATAGACTATCATATTCTGTATTCTGAGCATAAGATATGAAAGTTCAAATAAAAATGCTTCTGGTCAGCCTAAAACACTTTTAAGAAATTCTCAAATGTCTGTGTCTTTCCTTCTCAGATTTCTTCAAGTTGCACTCTAACTGCTAATGTCAGGGAGAGCAACAAGGAGAATCAGAGCAAAAACTACTTCCAAATCTTCATTAGTGCAGTGATAAATAACCTTCCGAAAGTATCTACTATTACAGGAATTTTTGGAAAATCTTGAGGGGGAGAGGGAAAAGAAAGAAAAAATTAAAACCAACCCAAGAAAGGACCAGCTTCAGAGTATTTTTTTATAAACAAGCACTTTCATCCAATCATTTTGCATAATACATTCAAAATGCAAAGTAAATGTGAAGGTTCCATTCAATTGCAGTTAAATTTATGATTAATACATTTGCTTTGGTTAGTCAGTTGATCAGCTAATGCTCTGCTTTTAGCTAACAGAGAGTGGATTCTACACCTAAGCCCCTCTAAGAAAATGCAATAGTAACAATTACTATTTAGTTTTTAAAAATATTGGCAACGCATTTCTGAGCCTCCTGGCAAATATGGAAAAAAAAAAAAAACAGGTGTAGATTAACTTTCCAATCATCTGGAGCTTGAAACAGATTGCTAATCTTTCAAGTTCGGAAAATGCCACAATTAAATTTGTGAAGAAAGGTTTTATCAAACCAAAATGGAGAAACAAGGTACTAGACTTTAATACACAAGAACATTCAATCAGGGGAGGTGAGCAAAGGTGCTAGCAGCATGTGTCAAACAGAAAGTAGAGCTATTCCCTAAAAGGTTTTTTTTTGAAAAACATATTTTCTAGGATTTCAAAGCTTAGTGCTGACGTAGACTTTGTTCTGCTGTTATTCAGCAAAAAGAAACATAGGCAACATCTGTGGCAGACTGCTAGTTATTTCCTAATACCTTCTTCCAGACTAACAGAATTCTGAGCTGAGCATGAGGTCACCCTGAATAAATACTTTCCAGACCCCTTTGAGCTAGTGTCACCATGTAACTAAGTTCTGGCCAGTGAGATGTAAATGGAACTGTCCTATGGCAGCTTGAGAACCTTCCTAAAGAAAAGGCTAGTACGTGCCTTTTGTCACTCTCCTTTGACACTCCTCCATCTTCCTGCTGGGAACATAGATGATGCCATCTTGGACAATGAAGTTGAAAGCTCACCTACAGAAATTTTATTCTAAGTATAAATAAGGAAAAAATGAAACCATTTTGGCAATCAGGGAGAACTTTAGAGATTTCTAGACCAATAATAAATGAAATAGTGCCCTCTGACCTCAGAGTCTCAGTAAGAGAATATGAGTACTGCATTGGAAAAAGTTTAGTGAGTGGATGGTGAGATATAAAAAGCAGGTTGGAAGGCAGACTGGCATGAATTTGAAGTTGGAAAGAAACTCAGGGAGGTTCATCAAGGCTGGACTGGCATAGTTATTGCCTTTGTAAATATGATGTTTTCAAACTGCATTTGTTATTCAAGCCTGGAATTTAGGAATGATGGTCTCAGTAGTTTTTGTTGAAGGCATATGTGTTTTGATGTATGAAGCACTGTTTAACAGTTATATACAACAATAAGGAGACTAAAGTCATAGGCATTCATGTATTTTCTACAAATAGCTTTATTTACTAAAATGATATTTAGTTGGTAGTAAGATTACGTATGCTGGTTCTATTGATTATTTAGAAATCTCTTATTCAGATAATAGATTTTGTAGGTGTATATTTCCAATTGCTGTTTCCAATTGCTGCTGTAACAAATTACCACAAACTTAGGGGCTTGAAATAACACAAATGTATTATCTTACAGTTCTGGAAGTCAGAAGTCTGAAATGACTTTCACTAGGCTAAAATGAAGGTGTCAGCAGGGCTGTGTTCCTTCTAGAGGCTCCAGGGGAGAATCCTTTTCCTTGCCTATTCTAGCTTCTAGAGGCCACCTGCATTCCTTGTTTGTGGCCTCTCCCTCTATCTTCAAAGCATCTTAAAATCTCTATGCTTCTGTCATCACATTTCTTTCTCTTACTCTGACCCTCCTACCTCCCTTTTATTAGGACTCTTGAGATTATATTGGGTCCACCTGGATAATCCAGGATAATCTCCCTATTTCAAGATCCTTAATTTATTCACCTATACAAAATACCTTTTGTCATGTAAGGTAACATATTTACAGGTTCTGAGGATTAGGATGTGGACATCTTTGGGGGACAGCCATTATTTTGCCTACTGCATTGTGGTAGACTGAATTACTGTTCCAACTCTTCATTCTTCCCCAGAAATAGGACTATACATCCATGTCCTTTGCAGTAATTTTGCATTGTCCTCTTTTGGTTAAGGAGTATTTCCCCACCCCTTGGCTCTGGGATTGACCATGTTACTTGCTTTGGCCAATGAGATCTTAGCAGTTTTGATGCAATCAAAGGCTTGAAAAGTGCTAATGGGACTGGGCATGCTCTCTTGCACCTCTGTCATTGCTGTGACAAGAACATGCCCAAGTCAGAGTCAAGTGGAGTAGAGCTGAATAGTCCTAGCTGAGCCCAGCCTGGATTAGTTAACCTTCATCTGATCATTGGCCACACCCCACAGATCTCTGAGAATTATTGTTAAGTCAGTGAATTTTGAGAGAGTTTATGCTTCATTTTTGTGGCAATAGCTAACTGATACAGTAGAGATCTTGGATTTTCCTCTTTCCTGTTCTTATTCTCCACCTATGGCTATTTTACTGATAGATAAATAATTGCTTTTTTGGTGTGCCTAGATTATTAAGAAGTACATGCCTTGATGTTAACTAATCTTATTGTGGTAACTATTTTACATTATATACATATATACATGTATGTATACATATATACATTTTAAACCTATCCAATGTTATATGTCAATTATATCTCATTAAAGTTGGAAAAATTAAAACAACAACAACAGCAAAACTCCACAAGCTTTACCTGATTGTAGGAGAATAAGGACAAATATAATTTTTTGTCACTATAGTGAAGGTCATGTATACTTATGTGGATCTACCCAGTAGTTTTCCAGGTCAGTTTTTTTTTTTTCAGCCAAAGCTGAGATATATGAAAAAAGGACAAAAATTAAATGGGGGGGGAAGGTGGGAAAGGAATGGAAGAATATCTGAGTATAGTAATATATAAGCAAATTCTTGGAAACTATATAAGGTAGTGCTTAAAATTCTGTAAAAAATTTTTTATTTGTTTGCTAGTAGAGGGACACTATAGAAAAAAGGGAGAATTTGTTTGAGCCTTTTATATTTTATTTAATTTTATTCTTATCGGTCTTAAAGTAATCATTTGCAAAACACTCCTGTTTAATATTGACAACTTTGAAAGTCACTGAAAAAAATTAAATGGCAGTTTAATGTTAACAGCTTCTTATGGTTACCAAATCCATCAGAGCCCTTCATGAATATATCAGGCACAAACCCACTGAATTCTGTTGCTGAAGACAGCTTGGTATTTTAAAATTGCCTAGTGAGAATAGATGTACTATAATAAGCGGAAGGACTCCGAGCACAATAAAGGCTCGAGACACTCCGAGTCTTTACATATAGAAAGAAACTTACACCAATTTCTAATTGTTTAATGTTCTAAAATCTCTGCCAACTTAGCTATAAAATGATGTCTAGAAATGTATTAGAAAATTATGCTTCATCTAAAGTCATGTTTTTAATCAGTACAATAACATAACAAAAATAAAATAAATTCCTGTAACAAAAATAATTATATAGGTAAGGGTAGGGAAAATTGAGTAAATAGTTTATGTGGAGTCAATGATTGAACTCTGATTAGTTCAATCAGAGCTCAAATGTGAGTCCATCAAAGTTTAAATAATAAGGCAGTTATGCTCTTCAGTTTCAGCCTTCTAGAAGACTATCTTCTCAGTAAATGTTGGTAAGGCTGTTGTGGGGACCAGAGGTACCCTAAAGAAACTGGAGGGAACGCAGTGTGAAATATGCCCGTGAACACCTTGCTTGCTTTACATGGCTAGTCCCAAAACCATTCCTTGGTAGGTCCATGCAGCCTGCCCTCTCTCAGGATATTTTAAATTCCAAAATACTGTCTCAGTTATCATTCATCCAGAACCACATTGTGCTTAATCCAGGTATTATATAAGACCTGACTTCTCAAACTAATCTAGACTGAGGTGCAAAGGGAAAGAGTCATCTGTCCACTCTCGCAAGTCTCTAATTAGTACAATTTCAGGAAGTGTAGGTCAGGATCATCCTGGGGAATAGGGTGAACTGGGGATGCTTAAATTACACCAGTGACTTTGCATTATTATCTCTCAGGAGAAGCATGAGGATAACTCTCCCTAAGTCTATAATGAGCCAAGAATAAAATTGAATTTTCAAGGTCACTCACTCGGGCCTCTGAGTAGAAAGTAGAGATTCTGATGATGAGAATTAAGGGGAGAATCAAAAGTTCTTGTCTTTTTTATGTACCTGCCTCACAGAGTAACCGTACCAAACCACAGAGGAGTAAACGAGGAGAGAAGAGGGTCTGTTTTCAATTTTATATAGTAAAAAAAATGAGTATTTTCTTGGCACTGTTCCTAGTGCCCAATACTCTGAGGATCAAGCCTGATAAGTGGAAGGCAAGACGGATTTGGGTCCATCTCTTCTCTGGAGATCCACCTAGAATATAATACCAGCCTATAAATCAACACTACAAGAGTAAGGCAGAAGCCATAGTCCAAGAAGGCTAGAAGGAATCAAAACAAACATGTCCCTTTACTAAAAGTAGCCAGGTAAAAGGCTTGGTCTCAGAACCCAGGCAGGAGAAACTCAGGTTACTAGAACTGGGATATAAGATCAGAGTCAGATTATCAGGGCTGACCTTACAATGGTAAGGTCTCTGAGTATTGAGAATCTGGATAGGGGAACCAATTTCAGTTAAATCGAGAAGAGAGCTGTTACCTGGGCAGAGAACCCAGTAGCTTCTGACAAGCCCAAAATGTGATGGACAGATCTCTTACCTTATTCCTGATTTGTAGAACCCTAAAGATATACAGCATTTTGTTAAGAGCTCAAATCCAGTCTACATTGAATTCTTATTATTCTTATTTTAAAATGATTGACTGGAGCAGCAAATGCCTGAGTATATGTTTGTGTGTATGCAAATGAGATGGAAAGCAAAAGAGAATGAGTTTCCTTATCTCACTAAATTCATAAATTATACTAATAGGATTAGTAACTATGACCTAAAAACTCAAAAGACAAGTTAGTGAGCCATATCTATAAGAACCTGTTGATACAGGTTGGGTTCTGTATCACATCTTTTTTTAAAAAAAATATTTTATTTATTTTTGGCTGAGCTGCGCGCCTTGCAGGATCTTAGTTCCCTGACCAGGGATAGAACCCGTGCCCCCTGCAGTGGAAGCGCAGAGCTTCAACCACTGGACTGCCAGGGAAGTCCCCACATCTTTTAAGGGTAAATGACTTCACATTCCAGAATTCCAGTGAGAATATGATTTTTTTCCTTCTGACTGCCACACAATGATAAACTCATACCTACCAGTCCTAGAATATTCAAATGAAGAAAGGGATAAAAATTTAGAAAGTAAAAACATGTCTTCATTTCTAAAAACTTTGAGAAGAGCTCTTACTAGATGACTTAAAGGACATAATAGGTTTTAAAAGTTTTAAAAATGTATTAGGCTGCAAAATAAATACAAAATTTCAACTGCTTCCTTTATCTAATCCACTCTTATAATACAAGTGTATGCTTGGTGGCTTTGCAATCTGTCAACCTATATTTCCTGGAATTCCTTTTTCTATTTCTGGTTAGGGTGGGCCACAAAAGAGATTCTTGTGTGAGATTTGCAGAAGTGAAGCAGCAGTCATTTTGTAGCTCACATATATTGTTGCTTATCTTCTGGCTCACTTCATTGGCTTGAGGCAGCAGCCAGACCTGCAACTGCTCCATCTTTTGCTAGATCCTCCGTTCAGGTCTCTGAATCATGAGTCCAGTGTGTGTTTAACCCTGCAGTGAAGGACCCCAGCTTCTGCAGGGCGTAAGTACTACCAAGGTCAGAGGCAGCAAGAGCTAATTTGGGTTTTATGTTGTCCTCATGAGCTATGCTTCTGCATTCCAGCTTGTCATGAATCTCCTTCATCTTCCCTTCCTGACTCTGCTCTGTTGGACTTCAAGCTCCAACATCAGATGCAAAGATAACAGCCTTACAGAGACAGTTGAACCACCTTCCACAATTGTGTAGGGTCAAATCGCTGTAACAAATTCCTTATATTATCTATCTATCTCTATTTCCATTTTAGTGGTTTTGCTTCTCTGATTGAACCCTGATAGAAACTGGGATAGTGACAGAACAAAATGAAAAGAGGTCTTCTGATCCCCTAAGGCCATTGGCAGGAAGCAGGTCAAGAAAACTATTCAAATGATGGGCTTCCCTGGTGGCACAGTGGTTGGGAGTCCGCCTGCCGATGCAGGGGATGCGGGTTCGTGCCCCGGTCTGGGAGGATCCCACACACCGCTGAGCGGCTGGGCCTGTGAGCCATGGCCGCTGAGCCTGAGCGTCTGGAGCCTGTGCTCCGCAACGGGAGAAGCCACAGCAGTGAGAGGCCCGCGTACCGCAAAAAAACCAAAAAACAGTTCAATGAAACATAGACTACCTTTCACAGAAAAGGAAGGATGACTCAGAGTGCAGAACTGAGATCTGTGGAGAAGTTATTCCAGGTGGAGTATAATTTTGTCCTAATCAAAGAACCTGTGACATTTTCCCAGCTGGATTTCAGAATTGCTATGAATCAGTAATCTCTGTATACTTCTTATTGTTCCTGTCCTCTCTGAACAGGAATGTCTATAGTGGTTATCCTATGCCTGTCCCACTGTTGTAATGTTATATGGGGAGCAGATAACTTGTCTTTTTACTTGAAATGTCTTTAGATTGAGAGAACTGTACTTGAGGAGCTTTATTTAAGAAGCATCATCCACACTTGGACTTGATTTAGATGATGAGACTCTGGACTTTGAGCTGATGCCATAATGGGATGAGACCTTGCACATAGCTTTGGGAGGGGATGGGTGTATTTTGCACTGGGATAGATGTGAATCATTCGGAACCAAAGGGCTCACCATGATAGCCAGCTTCCAGTATGGCTCAGTGATTCTTACCTCCTGGTGTTCACAGCCTTATGCAGTCCCTTCCCTCTATATACCAGGCCTGGTTTGTGTGACCAATAGAATATGACATTAGTAAATTATGCCTCTTCTGATATTAAGTCATAAAGACATTGCAGCTTCTGTCTTGGTTTTGGATACCTTTTAGATCACTTGCTCATGCCATGTTAAGAAGACACTCAAGCAGCCCTGCAAAGTCCATGTAGTGAGGAACTGATGCCTTTTGCCAACAGCAAAGGGGATGGAGAGCTCCAGCCAACAGTACTGTGGGTGAACGTTCTTCAAAGCTGATCCTCTAGCTATGGTCGAGTCTTTAGATGACTGCAAACCCAGCCTATAGCTTGACTGTAACCTGAGAGACTCTGACCAGAGCCACCCAGCTTAACTGATCATGGATTCCTGACCATCAGAAACTGTGTGAGATACTAAATGTTTGTTTTAAGCTAAGTTTTGTTATGTAGCAACAGATAACTAATACAGTGCCTAAGTATAAATATAATCTTTCTTCCACATGCCTATGAAAGCCAAATCAAGATAAGAGAGATAGAGAAAAGTAAATTGTTTTAGCTCACTGTCTTGTTTTTTTCTTCAGTGTTCAGATTCTTTTAAAACTAAGCCTGTGGGCAAATACTTATTCAGCTAAGCTAAATTTGAAAGATGTAAGGAAAGGAGGTTAGCTTTAGTAATAAGGAAATATACATGTTCACACACACACACATCTGCTTTGAACTAAAGGATTTACTTTTGAGAAGTCAAATCATGAGATTTTTCCAGAATCCAGTCTGTGCATAATGGTAGGGAAGCTGCTATCTCTCTCAGGTTGAGATTTAAAGTGTCATTGATTATTCCTTTTTACCTAATATGACTAGTTTAAAATGTAAGGTATGATTTGATTTCCTTCCTACTTTTTTGTTATGGAAACATTTGGAAATGAGAAATAAGAATATATTTCTTCTAGCCTCTATTTCTTTGTGTCTTATAATCAATTTCAGTAACTTTAACAATAAACAGTAAAAAAGAGTATACAAAGCATTGCCCAAGTAAATCCATCATGAACCTGTGTCTGAGAATGGTTTCCTAAATAGGGGAAATGTGTTTCATACAAAGAATCCATTTTCTGTTATTGCCTTTTTTTTTTTTTTTTTTTTTTTTTTTTTTTGCGGTACGCGGGCCTCTCAGTGTTGTGGCCTCTCCCGTTGCAGAGCACAGGCTCCGGACGCGCAGGCTGAGCAGCCATGGCTCACGGGCCCAGCCGCTCCGCGGCATGTGGGATCTTCCCGGATCGGGGCACGAACCCGTGTCCCTGCATCGGCAGGTGGACTCCTCAACCACTGGGCCACCAGGGAAGCCCTGTTATTGCCTTTTTTATTTGGACTACTAGATGCTATATATTTTAAGGCAATCCTAATAGTTTCCTGTCTCTCACTAACAAGAATGACATATAATGAACAGTGGAGACAGTGTCCATTTGATCCACTGCAGAAAGCTGTCTATTTCATACAAGAGTAAATCACTTCAGTTCCTTTGTGGAATGAGTGGAGTGTAAATAAATAAATGAGACGTAAGAATTTTTAAAAAATCTGGTCAGTTCTATCAGAAAGAAACAAAGGATAGGAACATTTGGAGGCCTGGCTTAATAAAAAGTGTGACAAGATGAAGAATTGTATGTGATAGCTGTAAAGGGAGGAAGAATCCTCACTAATATAGTACGTCCATAAAATAGTTTCTTCCTTCTTTAGGAAGATAATTTTGTAGTTTAAGAATAATAATTCTCAATTCTTTGAAGTTGGAGGACTTACCTTGTAAAATGACTCTTTATTCACTTTTACCTCCACCAAAAGGAATTCTGATTTTCAGCAATTTTTTCTATAATTCATCACAGTTCTAAATCTGAGTAGGAATTTCAGATTCCATTTAGGGAATAGGTTTGTTTTGGGGTGTCTTTTTGTTGTTATTTGCACGTTTTACTTCAATTGTAAAGTTTTTGTCTTTTTTGTTTTGTTTTGAGAGAACTCCAAAATGTTCTAATTTTTCCTTTTACAATTAGTATTTGGTGTATTTCTCAGAGAATTATACAAAAATGACTTGTATTTGACTACTTAATTTTTTACTATTACTGTCCAAGATTTTTTGGTGTGAAATATTAATGGAGCCATTGCTCTGTGTCATGTTTTGGGTTCCAGGTGGGGATGAAAGTTCCGACAAAATTTTGTGCCCTACAGGAGCAAGAAGGAATCACCTATGGGGCTTGTTTTAAATGCAATCAGTAAAGTCCCATCCTAAACAGAATCAGAATTTCTGGGAGTGGGACTTTAGAATCTGCATTGTTAATAGGTTCTCAATGTGATTCTAGCAAACTAAAGTTTAAGGAGCATTGATCTAGTGAGAGTTGGAGGGTAGAGGAATGAAACAATTTCCATTGTTATTGGAGCTGCAAAACAATCTTTCAAAATACAATAGTGGCATCTAGGAAAGACCTTTGCCATGGCGGTTCCTATCTGAAAAAAAAAAGTGTTTATTTATTTATTTTCTTTCACACACACACACACACACACACCCCTTTAAAAGCACCAGAACGTATCTTTTAGAGAAAACCTGTAAGAAGATTTGGAGATAGGAGACAATAAGTATGTATTGATTAAACGATCAGGTTGGAGTGAACAGATTTTTATAATTCCATTCTACTAGTCACCAGCAATTTTCTTTTTGATGCTTATAGGTAGACAGTGGTATCTCGTGTCTATTTAGCTTTGTGTTTGTAACTAGACCTCCCTGCTCTTCGTAGTGGGGGAAATCAGTCACCCCAAAAATCTCAATTAGGTAGAAAAGTAGTGTAAGAGCCAATCAGAGCGCTCTCTGGAGCAGCTCAGACTGGCTTCTGAAGGAGGACTGGCTGAAGATGGGACTTTGTTGCCATCATGCAATCGGACAAAGAAGGCCATAATAGTTTTAGGGCGGTCGAAAATTCCATGTGGGTACTGGGCGAGGTGTTAAACCTTGGCGGGGCTGATTAAGGTCCAGGAAGTCTCTCTGTCGGAAAACCTGGAGGCACTACGGATACCTTATTTTCCGGGACCGTGGAGAAATGGTCAGCAGTTGCGGGGGTACCAGTGACAAAAATGGCCGCAAGGCACCTCAGGCGCTGGATCAGGTGATGCAGCCGCACTCCACTCCCTTCCCACCAGCCGCTCCCCCTCCCGCGCCCTTACGTAGCGGTGGGTGTGGCCTGCCCAGGGCTCTTTTTCGGAGGCGAGAAAAACCGAGAGTTACACATGCGCAGTTAAGGCCCCTCTGGCCCTTCGGACCTCCTCCCCGCCCACCGCCCCGCCCCGAATTGCCGGGCGGGGCTGGCCGAGAGTCCCAGCAGCCTTGGCTGGGGCTTCAGTGACTTCCTTGTTGTGAGCGTCGGCCCGGCAGTGTCCGCCACTCGTAGCCCCGCTGTCCTTACCGGGACCCCTAGCCCAAGTCTAGGTCGCAGCCGCAACCCCAGCCGGTCGAGTCCCCTTTTAGCGCAGGTCCTTTCCCCGCACGCCCCGCGCTCCCTAACATGCCCAACCCCAGCAGCACCTCCTCTCCCTACCCCCTCCCCGAGGAAATTAGGAACCTGTTGGCAGGTAAAAAGCGGGAAGGGGGCGGGTAACGCGGCGGGGGCGGGGGCGCGGGGACGGCGAGCCGGTGGGGACAGAAGCGTTCGGAGTCTCTCCCTTCCTTCTCCGCTCTCCCCACGCCTCCTGCCCCAGTGGGAGCGGGACTGGGAGTGGGGAAGTGGGGTCTGAGAATGGGAGTGGGCGTGTGTGTTTGAAATTTGGTGCGAGGATGGTGGGGACCTTCTGTCGGCTACACTAACGCGATCAGGACAATTCTGTTTACGTCGTGAAGACGCCGTGTGTGTGAGAGAGGTGTGTGTGTGTGTGTGTGTGTGTGTGTGAGAGAGAGAGAGAGAGAGAGAGAGAGAGAGATCAGAGAGAGAGAGAGAGAAAGCAAAGAGAGAGAGGAGAAAGAGAGAGAGAGAGAGAGAGAGAGATCAAAGAGACCAAAGGGTTTGTCATTTCTAAAACTCCCATTTTTCTTCAACATTCAGTCCACCCATATTTGAGACCTTCGAAGAGAACCTGACTCTCAAATAGCCAGTTGTCTTCAGCCTGAGTAACATGTTAAAACAAAAAAGGAAGGATGTGTTAAAGTCCAACTTCCTGTGTCACACGATTAAAGTACAGTACTTCATCTTTGCACCCTCATCTTCCCCTTTGTCAGTTTAAAATTACTATTTATAGGGACTTAAGATGCATTCTTCAAGGCTGTTATGAATCCACTGCTAGTTCATTAATATACTTGATATGGAGATGTGTATTTTCACTAAGGGCTGTTAAAAAATTTGTATTTCCGCACAAGGTAGAAAAGACAATACATCTGTTTTAGGGTAGCACAAATCTTACCTATCCAGATGCTCTGGAATTCTTCCCATTATTCACTTTGTTCATGTGTACATCAGAATTCTGAATACTGAATTTTGATTAAAAATTTTTACTTTTCTTTAGTTGTTTCTTTAGTATCCTTCAATATTGGTCATGAATAACTGGATTAAAAGAGTTTCTCTTAGATGCCTGTGTTACAATTTGCTTATTTTAACTCTTAAAGCAGTGTTTAAAATGTGACGTTATAAGTAGTAAGTTACTGTTAGAGCACTGTGAGACCAAATCTTATATGCTGTTACACTATTTTGGTGGTTAGCATCTTGAATATGACAGAGAAAATAAAACCAATAGTGTATGAATGCAGACATGTTTATGTGAACATGATTGCAGTGTGGTGAATGCATTTGTGGTGGGACAGTGTTTTACTACTCTAAGAAATGCTTGTTGTCATTAATGGGTACCACTAAGGGAAATATTGAAAGAACTGTAGGGGCTGAGTTAAGGCAGCTTTTATTCCATTCTATGCGAGTTTCAAGTGAATGCTGATTTTGTTTTACTGCAGTTAACATTTTTGTTGTTTACTATGCTGGAATTCCTTGCTTAGAATATTATTTTAGTCACCAGGTCAGAGAACTGTTTTATCATAACTCTAAAAATAGATGTCACCATTTTCAGGATATTCTAGGTGTGAATTTTTGAGTTTAGGAAGTAAAGTGTAGACCTTTGGGTACATGCTTTTGAAGCTTGACAGCTCCACAGTAGACAGTTTGCTATATGGATCCATAGTCATACATTTGCAGATAGTATGATATATGGGTTATGAGACTCTTTATTCTCTGATCCCCATAGATTACAAATATTTCATGTAACCCTTATTTGCATAATTTATTGAAAGCTCAGAATTAAATAATATTTAAATTATCTGCCATTGCTAACTTCCTATATACTTTAGCATCTCTCTCTCTTTAATCAGATAATAATACTTACATAATGTCTGAAATCAGCGTTTTAAAGATCATTTTATTGACATTTTCAGTATTTCACACTTCTAAAGCAAATCACATATTAAAACACATGAAGTATTAAAAACAAATAATAAACACTAAAATTTTGTTGATTACAAATTTGACTTATACTTTATTTTCAGAGGATATTTCAAGAGGCATGGCTATGAGGAAATATATATGATATAAATTGTAAAGAAATGAAACAAGTGAACCAGTGTTTTTCAGTGTTCTTTTTTAAACTAATCATTCAAAGAAAATGGTTAACATTTTATGGTTGACTTTAATTAAAATCTTTTTTTGAGGTAGGAAAGGTTTCAAGAATAAGTGCTCTGAGCAATTTTTTTTCACATTTTTTTATCCAAAAAATTCTGTTGGATTGTGCATGGTCATTTGCATTATTCAAGTGTTTGGGTAATAAGACATGGTTAGATTTAAAATTATTAAAACTATAGAGGAAGAGTTGACATTGGTTTGAATTTTAAAGATATTGCTGGCTTACCTAGTTCTTTCTCTGAAAGTAAGAAGGAGATATTGGCAGTGGTGGTTGTAGCTAACAGTTGAGCACTCTTAGAATACATGGCGCTATGCTAGAATTCCAGGGTACAGAAGATAAGGAACTAAACTTTTCAGGCATTAAAATCCCTTCAGAAGAAAAGAATATAAAGTCAAAAGATAATGTCTATTAAAAAAAATGTTTTGGACATTTCCCATTGCGTTCCATGTTCCCTTTATCCAAATCATTTTGCCATATGTGTTAAATGTTTGACGTTTCAGCTGCTTGATAGAGGTAGGTACTCAAATGTATTCTTATCAGTTTATTATTCTCTTTATTTTTTCCTCTGATTATATCTGTTTTAGGCTTCCTTTTCAATATTTGTTCCCCCCTCCTTCTGATTCCTTCCCTTTAAGAAAATACTTTAGAAATGCAAAAATCCGTAGAGGTTATCATTCTTACCTCCCATTTAATGATGCTCTTGAAAAAGTGGCTATATAGTTTGACCATTAGTTACTTTTATTTCTGTGGAATCAGTATATTAAATATTGATAGCCTATACTTTTTATAAAAGTGTTGAATTATTTTCTTGTCCCATGAATAGAAAAAGGTTTACAGATTTTTGTTGTTAAAAGTAAATTGGGGGGCTTCCCTGGTGGCGCAGTGGTTGAGAGTCCGCCTGCCGATGCAGGGGACGCGGGTTCGTGCCCTGGCCCGGGAAGATCCCACATACCGCAGAGCAGCTGGGGCCATGAGCCATGGCCGCTGAGCCTGCGCGTCTGGAGCCTGTGCTCCGCAACGGAGAGGCCACAACAGTGAGAGGCCAGCGTACCGCAAAAAAAAAAAAGTAAATTGGGGACTGCCGTATGCACTCCAGGCAACCTTTAATTTTTTTTCACCACAATGGAAGAACAGGTTTAGCTGGGATAATTAGAATCAAAGGATTATCCCAATCTTGTCCATTTAATCTTCTCCCACATCCAAATATTTGACTAGGATGAACAGCAAGAATAATCTTGATTTATGTGAGTTTTTCCTCCAGGCAGGCAAGAAAGTGAGAGGAATTAGAACCACTGCTTGCCACCCCCCACCCCAATCCCCATGATTTGTTTAATCGCCCTTTGAATACTGGACTCTTGGTGGTTTTGCAGTTAGATATTCTCATTCATTTGTTTTAGGACAACAGTATTTAAAAGGAAAGCTGTAAGAAAATGTTAGTTTCTTTTTATTGAGTTAGAAATGAAACCAATGTTGAAGAAAATGATGGTTGTTAGTATACTCTGAAAAATCAAACCCAAACCAAACAAACAATAAACAGAGTGGTGTGTGCAAAGTGACCCTGAGATTTTGTTCACTTGGCAGTCTTGATTAGAAATATTGCATTTTCCTCTATTGAGGATTTCCAGGACATTTTAAAAAACCTTCACACATAATTGATAATCCCTTTAGGGACACTAGGTAAAGAACGGAATTCAGTTGAGATAGAGGTAGAATTTTTTTCAATGCTGAGAATAGTGTGGTTTGATTTCCACCCTTCCAAAGTTCCATTTATAATTTGGTCAACATTTCGGTTTTATTTTTCTTATGAGAATCATTTATGGTGTATCTAGTGTCCCATAACTTCCTTCTGGGGCATTGGCTGAGTATGTAAAGGGAAGAGTGCCACCTACTGAGTCAGCAATAGTCACCTACTTCTTTAGCACCTGGATTTTCCTATAGAGCAAGAACAAGCCTGCCCCATTTTGGCAGTAATAACTAATGAGTTTAAAGTTGATATGAGAACCTTTGATCTTACAGTGAAATCAGTCCATGACACCTCTAAGATTTTTCTCTTCTAGCAATAGGAATATATGTTTGTAAATCAAGGGACTAGAAAGTTATAGTTTCTTGTATGGGTCAAATAACATAGATGACTTAAGATGTGATGTTAGGAAAATGATTTGCCAATGTTAAGCATACAATATTCTGGTTTTTCTTGGGAGAGGATCTTTGGCTGTCTTGTTTTTTTTTCATGACATTCCTTTTAAAGTATTTTCATCTCAGATTACTAAATAAAGCTCTTGATAATATGCTAGTATGCACAATTTTATAGTTACCCAATCCAAATGATCACTGGTTTCCTTTTAAAAAAGAAATCTAAATATTCTAAAAGAGAGAAGTATATAAAAATTTCCTAATGAGCTTAGCTCTACTTTATCAGCATTAAAGTATTACTAGAAAGAAGACAGAAACATCAGAGTGGGAAAAGCCTCTGGTGATTTGAAACACAGTTCAGTTGTCTCTCATAAATTTAAGATTAAGTGTCATATATGGGTGATAAAAGTGGCATAGGCTAGTTTTTATATACTCATTATTCACTTAGTTTGTCTTTTTCAATTAAAGCCAAGTCTAACTTTTTCATTCCGCTGAGTTTACATTTCTTTTTCAATCACATAGTGAACACATTACAATACATGATACCTAACAGTGAATATAGTGTAAATCTCAGACTAATGTTTTATTCACTGTGGCTTCTTTGAAAACGTGTGGTAAAGAGATTTTGATGATTATAAGGTGCTATTCATCGAGTTATCTTTCAGAGGTGAAAAATATTCATCTCTATCCTTCAACAGTCCAGTTTTCCACCAAAATAAGTCATTTAGCCTCCAAAGCCAATTTTGAAAATGTAATCAGATGATTGGATTGTAAGATTCAGGTACGTTTTTCCTATCATACTTTGAGAACTCCTTGTGCTTGTTCCTGTCTCTTTTTCCATGTTTGAAAAGTCCACAGTTCAACCATAACCTGTAAAGGTACTGGGAAAACAAGAGAAAGACATTTATTAGAGCTATCAATAACTTTTTGATTAGCCATTTTCCAAATTTGGGCATTTAGCTTAATTGGTCTACATGTGCCCAGTTGAACTGATTTTTATGTTTTCACCAGTAGGTGTTTGGTCAGACCATACCTTCCTTTAACAGAGAAGAAAAGCTTCTCTTTTTGTTCTGATGCCAACTTAAATTCTAGGCTGAGATTCTTGTTAAGTTTAGTGATAGCACCTCAGTGAATACAAAGTACAACTTGGTCCAATTCATAAAGTAGAGAAAGATGTGGAATTAAGTCGTACAGCCATTTGGGGTACGGTTTGACTGGTTTTACACTTATTCATTGATCTGGGGCTGAGCACGTGGTAGTGGATTCACTCTAATTCTTGCCCCCTCTCCTATACAATTCAGGCCATCACAGAGGCTGTGTGTGCGCGCGCGCCTGTGCCTGCACACTTGCATGCCTGCCCAGGGAGGTGAGGTATTGGTTGGCTGGAGGACTAGGCAGAAGAGATCAGGTGTTACCTCTGTGACTTGTTTACAACCTCCAGCCTGGAAGTCTTATTCCATGGTGGAGGATGGTGAGGGCAAGTGGTCAAACCCCGGCTTTCTTAAAGAGTTGGAACCTGTGCTATGTACTCAGATTGGAGAAGCCGACAGTTTATAGTTTGCAAGAATTTAAAAACTGTCGTAACCTTGTGTGGTTTCACCTTGAAACTGTAATTAGTATGGAAATTGGTAGAAAGCTGTTAGTTTATGTGTGTTAGATACCTGTCCTAGCCTCTCGGGCTCTAGGGGGGAGATGAGTGGCAGTTTTTCTAGGGGGTCCATATGTACAGGAAAAGGAAAAAAAAGGAAAATTTGAGTACCACTAGGTGATTTGGTGTGTGCTAAGTATTTGCCTCTTAGGGGTTGCGGTGGCTATTGAGAAGTTTCTAACTTAAACTGCTTGAGGATTGCTGAGCCAAGACATGATGTCATCTTTTAATTTTGTTTTCAGACCTTAACGTTTATCTACAGAGCGGTTGTAAATCAGATCTTTCCAGCGGCCTTCTCCCCCAGATCTTTACATTTGTACCGGGAGATCAGGTTTGCTTTGACAATGCTAAGGTGTAACAGGAGCAAAAATCACCACCACATTTGTATTCACTGAGTAACTTTTTCCTTGGTGATGACTTGGGGGGCAGAGGCGGATGGAGATGGGGCCAATTCCGGGGTTAAATGCGGCCGGCGCTGACCTGCGGTCTACGTGACGAAGCGCGGAGCGGCGGTAGGGATTAGACCTGGGGCTTAGAGGGCGCCGGAACTGCGCTTTCTCCACGTGGCCGGGTGGGTCCTTAAGCTTCTCCTCTCCCGTGGAGGACGCGGGTGAGCCGAGATCCCTCCTGTGAGAAAGAGGAATTCTGTCTTACTCGCCAGGCCAAGAGGCCAGCGAGGAGGCAGGCTGACCTTTTCTTGTAATCGAATTACGGCTGTTCCCCGAATTACAGGCAGTCTGGAGTCAGTGAAATCTACATATTAACAGAGGGACATGACCCCTAAAGGAAGGTAGAAGAGGGCTAAAGCGCTCGCTAGTTTACCGTTTGCAGGGCTATTCAGAGCACAATAAAAAGCTTCAGATCTCTTTTCCAACCAGCCAGGGGAGTGCTTGAGTCGCCCAGGACTTTTATTGCTCGCTTTTGAAATATTACCCTGGCTCTGAGCTACAAAGCCGCAGATCCAGTCCCATTTGTCTGGCGAGGGCGCTGCCCCAAACCAGTGCTCCCTGCTCACAGCTCCAGTGACGGGAACCCTGGGGTTTAACACTCCCAGTGTCTCGGACGGCGGAGCCCGAGCATCTCCCGGTGAAGGCCGAGTAACTTTCCAGCACCCGCTACGTCTTTGCGCCGGGGGAACGGGGTTGGGGCTCTGCGCAGGGGCTCGGCGAAGGCCGCGGGCACGTCCAGAGGGTCTCCTGTGCCTAGGAGAGGCTGGTTTCGTTCGATTTCAAAATAAATGGGCACAGTATGGATTTTAAGAAAAAACCCGGATTTCAAAAACTTGAAAACCAATTGAGTCTGTGGGCACCAACAAACGAAGACTATTGCAGGAATCGCTTCCACTATGAAGTTCTTATTTGTTAAAAACAAAAACAAAAACAAAAAACAGAAAGCAGGTTGTATGCTTTCCACATCTCGTTTGTGAAATAATTTTTAAAAATCAGTGTTTATTAAATCTTTTCAGTTGCCTTAAACCCCTTTTGTGGCAGAAGTTTAGGAATAAATACATTGACTACTCTAAAAATATAGAATTTTTCCTTGCACAATCTCTGAATCTCCTCCCACTCAGAAAACAAACAACACAGATTCTTCCTGCAGTCTCACTCCTTCAACAAGTATTTCCTCACAGAATAGCATAGCTCAATAATTTTAAAATGTTTTTGGCACTGTTAGGAAACTCTATATAGAGCATTACAGCTTTTTGTTTTCTGAGTTTTTATACAACTGAAAAGACCTTTTAAAGAAATAACTCGGGCTGTAATTCGTTCTGTTATTGCTTCCGGAGATAGAAAAGAGATCCTGTTTGCTTAAACTTGTATTGTATAATGAAAATGTAAAATAGGCAATTAAATACTCGTGTGGATGAGGGAATTAAAGACAAACACTGAGTGAAAGTAGCATTAAGCAAACTACCAATCGTTATGCCAGTGATTCTCCCAAGTATTGAGTCTGGCTTTAAGAAAGAATCAGCAGTAGAGGTGCTACTCCTTCTCTTACTCCAGTTTCTTAGTAGATTTATTGGAGCCATCTCAGAGAAGCCAATGATCTTTCCCATTTCAGCTAATATCTGAATGTCCAGAGGTTGCCTTGCTCCTCTGCGTGCATACAAAATTTAGAGTTGAGAGAAGAGTGCTTTTTTATGTCTCATTATTTTGAACTCACTTTAGAAGTGTGGGTCCAATTTGCACTGGTACTGGATTATGTCTCTGTGTCCCCCTCTTCAAAATAGGGACAGCTCAAGGAAAGAGAAGCTGTGACATTTTGCTTTTGTTTCATTTTGATAGTTACTTTTAACATTAGTCAGTGATGGACTTCAAACCAGAAAGCTACTTAAAATTATTCCAAGACTAAATTTTAATTATTTCACTTATATTGATTTAGTGAAGAATCACTTTTACACAATTTATTATGAATGAATAGAATAACAGTGTAATCAGCTTCACTCCTTGGATCAACATACTTTTGTAATCAAGAATTTAAAATCAGTTATAACATTCTATTTCAAATACTAGGTTTTAAGTTGCTAACTGTAAGTACAGTTGAAAGACTATTTGCTATACTGCTTTGAATTAAGTATAATATTATTGTATGTTTTGATACCATCTTTTTATCAGTGTGAATTAGGAGACAAATTAGTTAAATAAAAAGAAAGTAAAACATATACACATCTCTTCAATATGAAATATGGGTGGTTTATAGTCATACCTACTGAAAAAATTTTAATGGTATCTTCTACATTAGATACCTCAAAGTGACATTTGAAATTCTGAATATAAAGTTAATTTAAACTTGTACAGTATTTCATGAACAATAAGAGTGGGGCTGTTTTAAAATCAAACCAATAAGGATTTGGTGGAATTGTATACCAGAGAGAATTAGAAAGCAGAATAATTTAGAAGTTTACTGAATTAAAAAAAAAAAGAGGCTTTGTGAAAATGTTATATGAGGCCATAGAAGTCTTATCTCTTGGTTACTATATTTTAAAATAGTGGCTAAATCTATTTTGCCACTTTTTCCTTTATTTAAAGAAATATTTCCAGGTGGTAATGCCAAGGCAGGAAGCAAGAGCACACAAAACCACACAACTGATTATCTTTTTTATTTGAGAATAGCTGGCCAGAGTAGGTGGGGCAGGTAGGAAAGAGGAGGGTTTGATTTGGGAATCTTGGCTAGCAAAAGGGATTTGTTTTTCCTCTAAAGCATTAAGCGCTGCATATACCTGAAAATTGATTACACTGGGAAAAGGATGCCTTCGCCAGAGACATTAGCTTATATTGATATAATATTGTGAATGACCTGTTCATACAGGAACTTACAAAATACTAAAAAATGATAGTAACATGCATGGAAGCTCTGCACTTGCTTTTATCCAGAGAATTTGTTTATGGGGCACCATAGTTTATTAAGACTTGCGTGCTTCTTCCTGGTTTAATGATGCTAAACATTCAAATAGCATTCGCTGTGTTAAGCCTAAGTAGAGCATACACATTTTATTAGCTAAGAGGTGAACAGATTTGTCCAATTTAGTATTTGAAACATACTTCAACTGTTATGCTTTGGATTGATAAAAAACTGTAACAAATTGTACAGATACTAACACTTATGGGTAGAAACAATCATTGTCCTATTTGTCTTCACAAAAAAATGATTCTTTCCTATAATTTGTATCCTTTTTCTTATATTTCATGGTTTAGATGTTGAAACATTTGTAGCAGACGTACTGAGAGGGGAAAATTTATCCAAGAAAGCAAAGGAAAAGAGAGACTCTCTTATTAAGAAGATAAAAGATGTAAAGTCTATGTAAGTCACTTACTTGCCTTTTATTACTTATTTCTTACTTATAAGAAACGCTGTAATTAACATTTTAATGAAGGACTGGTTATTGTGGGATTAATTTTTTTATGTTCTAATTTAATTGGTTTGAAGTAGTTTTAAAGGACAAACTATATTTCTACTATAATAGTTTTTAAAAACAGACAGGCTTATCATAATACCGTTTTTTGTGAAGCCTATTGATTATGTATTTTTCTAAGCATTCTAGCAAAATCCAACTGTTTATTTTAATTATTTGAGGATATATTTGGTCTAACTGATAAGACATAGGTAGGTTGAGAATTTTAACATAAATACGGAAGATACCTCCAGACGCTCAAATGAATAAATGTAATTTAAGTTGTATGTATTAAAGATATATTCTGGTTTTACTACTGTAACTTAAGTCTTTAAAAATACCTTTATTATAAATCCATAAGCCTTTTGGAATTATCATCTCAGGATAGGAAGTAGTTTTTTCTCTAAATCTATATTTACAATATAGATTTTAAAATAGACTTGAATTATTGCCATTGATTAGATCTTGTTTTGATTTGTCAACCTTTATTTTAAAATATAACGTTCTTGCTTTATTTTGCAGCTACCTTCAGGAATTTCAAGGCAAAGGTAAATTTTCAAGTTTTGTCAAACTTGACATTTTTTTTTCCTTGCAGAGATTTTCAATAGGAAAATCTGACACATACTGAAATTTGATAGTTGGAGTCAAAATTTAAATTTCTGTGTTGTATACTTAGACTTTAAAGATGAGAGTGCTAGCTCCCCCTGCTGAGAATAAAATTAAAAAACATATCTAGAATCTACTCTGCACAATCTTCTTTTGCACAGTCTTTCATGCAGAAATCTATGTTTAACATGCTTCAGTTTTATGGTTCTTAGAGTTCATTGTGACAGAAGTTTGTTAGGAAAGGTATATACGTGCAGTTACACACGGAAGAATTTTGTGAGGCAGAGGCGAGATACCAACCTAACACCATTTAACCCTGTAGACATTACTTTATAGTGGTCATGGGAGCAGGAGGGCCTGTGGCTGGGTGCTCATAGGTAATGTTTCGAAAAGGTAATTTGGTTTAAAAACAGTATCAACTTTTGTTTGAGAGCATGAGTAAAATCTTTTTCAAATGCTGGTTTTTATTATTCTTGTGATTCTTTTGATATGAATAAATATATGCCATAGGCATTTTCAAAGAAGGGGATTCAGTTTCATTTTTCGAAATATGTGAGAATGCTGGTAAGCTGATTGTCTTCCTTTAGATTTGAGAGACAGCTGCTTAGCGAACTGAAGACCAAATCCAGAAAGGCGTAGGAAGTTTCTACTATTTCATGTCTTCAGTTCTGCGAGGGAAACTTGGTATGGCCCTCACTTCCATGATGCTAATTCATAGGTCATGACCTGAAGCCTGTGGATGCTGGTATGAGGGTCACAACATGAGGTCAGTTAACTATGTGAAGCTAGGCTCTGAGTTTGGGGGAAGCAGTGTGGCATCTTCTAACTGGGGTTAGCAGATACCACAGAGTAACTCATATCTCTGCCAACGGATAAGTGAGAGAGTAATGACGGTTTCAATAAACCAGCTACTTAACCAGACAAACCTAAAATCAGTTAAAAGGAAACCACAGTTTCTTTTCACATTAAGTCATCACAATTGTTGTGATTAGAGGAAATAAGAAGAGATTTTTTTCCGTATTAAATTTTTTAACACTGTTAAATAGAGGGAAGAGCAGGAAACTCCTCCTCTCCACAAGTACCTACTTCTTTGTTCTCTATAATGAATCCTAAACTGTGGGTTTAATCATGTTGTATTTTGCTTAGTTGAGTACAGAAATAATGAATCTATGCATTTGAATTATGATAACTTTTATACAGTGTACTGTTTATAGGGGAAATATTGCGTATCAGATTCTGCCTTTTTTCTTAAAAGGCACATTTTGTTCTAGTGGTTACTTATTGGACTCTCACTGTGACTTAATTATTTGTACGTTAAACATTTTTAAGCTAAGAAAATGTGATAGTATAAAGTCATATATGTAGAATTGCATATGATTCAATAATAGGGTAGGAACTTTCCCTTTGGTATTCTGGTTTAGGACTTGTTCAGGTGTGTGGATATTAAAATTACATTACTGAGATACATTTTTTGTCTCTAAGGAGAATGGAAGTTTATATAGTATTTGATAGAAATTGAAAAATGAGCCTAGAATAAGAGTGCAAATAACACAGAATTCAGAGATTCCCCATAATCATTTTCCTCTGAATAAGTCATTTGTATTTCAATACTGCTGTATTGAGTTAACTAATCACCAAGAATGCCTGCTCAAAAGTAAACCTGTGGATAAATTAGATGTATACCTTGGAGAAATATGAGAAGCTGAGTAATTTTATGCCATTCTACCCTCAAAATATAATTCGACTGTTCTAAAAAGACTATTTCTGTAGTTTATTAGAAATAGTAAAGGGAAGTTAGTACAGGCTTAATAGTTGAATAAGCAATTGCTCAAAAGACATATTTTTTAAAAACAGGAATTTATTAATAACCAGATCTCTACATTGAATAAATTGAATTCATCTAAGTATATTTTGATAATGCTGCTTTTCTTTTTTTTCTTACATTTTCTTCTTGGGGCTTTTGGAGTGTCTTCATCCAAGGAGACCTGGGCAGAAATCCTTTTGGCTGTTTCCCCCCTCTCTCTTTCTCTCTCTCAGGTCAATATAGGGTCACAATGAGGTGACCTGAGGCTATTTTCCTGCTTTTTACCTTTATACTCCTATTTGTTTCACATAATTTTTTTTTTTACATGATGGTTAAGTACCATTTTAATATCATTATTGGGAGAAAAAAGGACCTGGAAGAGAGTTCTTAAATAAAATGAATTAATTCACATTTATTTATTTCAAATAAGTGAGTTATTAGTTACTTTAATGTTCACAGATGTCTGTTATCCTTCCTTCCTTTCCTCTCACATCTCTTCTTATAGTCTTTAGATATTGTACATGACAGAATAACTATCTAACCCTAGTTTTTTATTCTTAGTTACAATGTAGCCTAGTAATATAAAGTATACTCCTAAATACAGGCTTCATGCACTAGATTATGCTTATTTTAGAATTATTTTACAATTATGATTATTTCAGAATTTGTTCTCTGTCACATCATAAAGGTCATAGCGCTCTTAAATGTGACTTGAAATAATTATTTTGGGGATGAAAATATATTACTACTTGAGTAAAGGTGTTACTGACTGAGTATAAAATAGAATTTTCTAATATATATTAGGTATATGATAAACAAGTTTTACTTGTAGTTGTATCTTGCCCTTATATTAGGCTTGTTTTACTCCAGTGATGATTTTGCTATTATTATTTTCTTTATAGAATAAGATAATGTGAAGATACCTATGCATGACACATAGTCAGTGTTCAATAAGTGTTATATTAATGTGTATTCTCAGATTCAAGTTCATTTATCAAGAGGATTTAGTAAATCTTGATTTATAATTCAGTTTTCAAATAAATTTTGAGGAAACCATAAATTACTAAAGGAAGGGTATGCATATTAACATGAGACAAATATTTCAAGAGAATATTTTTCAAATATGGGTGTCTACAGCTTTAAAAAAATGTGAATATATTGTTTTCAATTCTCTTTAGATGTCATAACTAAAAAGCTCTCATTTTCTCCTTTAAAATATTTTTCCTCTAAATTAAAACATTTATTTAGCAGATTTTATCCTAAAACTCCATTGATATTGTTAAATATGAATAGGTTTACTTAGAAAGCAATTTCCTTTGACCTCATTGGTATTATTAAGTTTATTTATGGACTAAACTAGTTTTTTGAGTATCAGGGCTGTTAGATAAGAAGGGACCCATTTTAGTTTGTTCTGATGGAATCCTTGAGAACAGCAGAAAAGTCAGAGGTTTGGATGACGTTTAACTTCGTTTCCTTTACTCTTCCTAACATAGTATATGTTCTGTTGCAAGTTGGCTCCCCAGTGAAATCTGAGCAAATAACTTGCAGCTCCCTTACCCCCACCCCCCATCTCTGGCCTTATACAAATGTGTTAAGCATGTTTGAGATTACGGGGCCTATAGTAGTAGAAGTCTGTTTCAAAGGTAGTACTTGAGGAATGGTGTCCTTCATTTAAAATTCTGCCTCACGTTCGCATGCCGTAAATTAGCCCTTCTATGGTAGAAGAGTTATGAAGAGAATCTTATTTGTGGTGACTCAAATCTTTCAAATTTTTAAGAATTAAACTACAGGTTCCCTTAAGAAATGACAAGTTAAATGTTTATGTCCATTCATAGCTGTATATTATCACTTGAGAAATTATTTTGGACAAGTGAACTGAGTAGAAAATTAGAAATTAATATTTTTGACTCAAGTAACTTTCCCCACCAAGTTTACATTTCATTCTCTGTAAAAGGGAATGGTTATCGTCTGAATTTTAGGTATATTATTTAGTTTACTGTTTACCTGATTGCGTTCAAAATAGAACTGTATTTGCTAAAACAAGCAGTAAATTGGTTAAATCACCTTCAATGGTGGGATCATGACTGTTGAATTGCTGTTGGGCTTTATCTCCAGGCATTTAGGAAATGTTAATTGACCATGAGCCATATAAAAAAGAAGGGATAATAGTAATTTGAACCCAACTATTAAAAATTTAAAAATATTTTTCAAAGAAATATGCTGCTGTGATACGCCTAAGCCTTGATTTTGATGTGTTATTTAACTTGCCAATGAAATTACAGGACAAGAAGTCTTGGATCATTGTCTTTTAGACTGTTAACTTTGTATCATTAATTAAACTTTTGAAAGTTGTGGGATAAATCAAATGCTTTTCTAGGGAAACAAGAAACAGTATTAGTGAGCAACAACCCTATAATTATCCTTCTGAGTGCATAACAGGGACACATTCATGTCTTTTCTTTGCGCAATAACTTTTACAAAGAAGTATTTTTAAACTGATCATTAATTTTATGACCATAGAAATGAGATGCAAAATTTATGCTGTTGTCATTGGCACAGGCTCAAGGCACCGCTGACATTATGTGTGATGGTAATAGAATGGCTGCCAACTAATGATTCTGTAGACATTTCATTTGAGCATGCTTTTCTTTTAGATGTCTGATTAGGATGTAATGCTTTCAATTATGTCTGTAAATTGTATTGGATACGTTTACCTGATGCCCATTGTTGCTTTGGAGTTCAGTTTTCTATTACATAAACACAAGTTGAACATTTTCCTTTTAATTTATCGAAGTCTTTGCAGGTATAGTTGCAAGTACTCAGCCCCTGGGGAGAAAAAATGCTTTGCACTGCTCAACAGCGACCCCTGTGTTCAATTAAAGCTCCTTATAATATAGCAGCTCTTTGTTGAGTTGAAAAATATAATTAGGGAGGGGGGAAAAGGGGTGGATCATCACTGGAACAACAGTAAAATGAAGAAGACTATTTTGAAAAATGATGTGTTTTTTCAACTTAATGCAAGTTAAAAAGGGAATAACCCTATACAGATGCCACAGGGATGCTTATTCTTTACTTTCTGAGTTAAATTCAAGGAAAGCTTTAAAAAGGGGGGGGGGGGCGGGGAGGGGAGAAAAGAGGCCAGTAGCAGTACTTAATTTATTTTGTCTTAGATAAATATAAATATCACAGTATTTTTTTTAAAAAAAACCAACATTTGAAATGAACTGCAGTTCTTAGAATGGGTAACTTGAAGGCAATTTCACTTTATAATCCAAAAAGTGTTTTTTTTTTTTTCAACAAAACCAAAAACCATAGAGGTCTTTAACATGTCACTGACTAATTTGCGTAAAACGGTCTTAACTTACATTAAATATTGTTGAATTTATAGCTTTAATAATGATGTTTTTGCTGTGTGTGTGTATGTGTACATACATGGATATATACACAAAAATATATAATGGATATTATCAAAGGATAATAAACTAATTCTGATTTTCAAAACTTAAAAAATTGTTTTTGTTTATTTCCACTCAGAGTTCAATAGATTTAAGCATGAGCATCTGAATTTTTTCAAAATCCTTTCCATAGAATCATTAGCTTTATTGTTGTATTTCTGTATTCTTAATAGTGTAATAGGCTAAGTGCTAAGTTATGGTGATGTAGTCGAAGTGTGCTAATCCTTTTTTTTTCATAGCAAGATTTATAGTTCATGATTTGAAATATCCTTAGAAAATTCATAACGTAAAAATTCTTACTTTATTAAGAATATAAGGATATTCTAGCAAATTTGAGCAGTTGAGAATTTCGTGATCTTTACTACTGTGTATTCCATGAGCTGTCATTTTATGTTCAAACATATTTTTACTAGCACTTTTTATGAGGTTCTCTCTTACCTCATATTTTAAATCAGACCACTCTTCTTTCCATAAGAGAAATATTGTAAGGGATCACTGAATGTTCTGAGAAGTACTTTGAACATCTTGAAAGAAAGAGAAATTAAGATCTGAAGAATGAGTAGTATTTGTACATGTTTCTTGGAATTTTAATTGGGGAAGAAACATCACCATGTATGGTACACATAATGGTATAATCACTAAGGACAATAAGATAGTCATCTCTATATTCTTCTCTTATTGTCTTGATGGGAGATATCTTTACTTTCAGGGTAGGGTAGGGATGATGAATGCTGATAAAATATCAAAATTTTAAAAAGTAGATATGAATATTGGTTTTTATTATTTTGAAAGTGTTGTCTTGAAAGAGGCTCTTTCCTCTACCAAAAATATGGTGAAAGTAGGGTGCAACCCATCAGATGCATGTCAGAGGATACAGATATCCTTTTGGAGAGCCAGGTAGCTTTAATCTGGATCTGCCTAGCAACTATGATCTAAAAGTAATACTATAGGCACTCTAGGATTCCTATGGAGATTTTTCACTATGACTTTTAGGTGAGGTGGCTGGTTTTCTCTTGAATTTTTAACAAGTAACTTGAATTGTTAACAGATCATTTATATGGTATTAAGCATACCTTTTCCCTTGTTGTTCAATATGGATGAAGAATGAGTGCTTAGATATAACTGGGATATAGCAAATGTTTGATTCACTCTTTTAAAAAATTATTCTAAATGAGTATATGGCAAAAACCCAAACCACAAGATTTTATTGTGGGGATTAAATGACTTCAAGCCAACCAATCAGCCTAAGATTTGGAAATCATCTAGAAAACTAGCCAGAACACAAGAAAAAATAAAGTAACATATCACTGAATGCAAAATCGAAAGTGTCTAGTTTGTAAATCACCTTGTTTGAATTTAAAAGGTTTATATGAGTTTTAAAGCAGTTTTTCCATAAAAGATTCCTGCTCTTGAAAACACAACTGAGTATTTTTAATCTATTCTAATGTAATCTGTGATTTTTAATGAAAACATAAAACATTCATATGGCTTTGAATTATCAATTTCTCATCATCATTTTTCCAATTATTGAGTAGGTAAATGGAATTAACTTGAATTATTTTCTCTGTTGTGCTTTCCATGCTTTTTTTGGTTGCTGTTATTGTTATTTTGGTTGTGTTTGTTTTGGTTACCCACTATGTTTTAACCTGCTTCCACTTTTTTGAATTCCTCTTTGTAGAGACCATCATAATTTTGGAAGTTGTATCCTTTTGTAACAGAAAGAAGCAGTTGTGTACTGACTTTCAAAAACTTACTTTAGCTAAGTTACAGCGAATATACATTAAAATAGGATCTGTTTTTATCTAGTTCAAAAATTTTTCTTTGGTTTTCCATGAAAGTGACCAAATTTAATAGTAAAATTTACCTCTTTGACAAAGTAACACTTTTAAAGATGGCTAAATTATAAAAGACTTTTCTCTGATTAGTTTTTGTTTTTTTTATAATATTTTTAAGTTTAATTTTTACTTTATATTGGGGCATAGTTGATTTACAATGTTGTGTTAGTTTCAGGTGTACAGCAAAGTGGTTCAGGTATACATACATGTATACATATATCCATTCTTTTTTTCTCTGATTCTTTTATAGGTGATATAGAAGATGGAGAAGAATATGATGACCCTTTTGCTGGGCCTCCAGACACTATTTCATTAGCCTCAGAAAGATATGATAAAGATGATGAGGCCCCCTCTGATGGTATGTGACATTTTCCCATAGAATATACCTCTTGACACTCTAACACAAAACAGTGCAATGTGTAAAGGTGGTGGTCTTGTCAGAAAGCAGATAAACACAGAGGCTTCAGTTAACTCACCTTTACCAGAACCTTTTAAGGAACAGAAGAGCTCTCTCTAGTGGTTTTCCTAAGTACGTAGTTCTTTCTTTTCCTAGGAAATTTTCTTTACTTGAAGTTTTAGGAGAGTGCTTGCATCATCGTATGAACATTATCAGTAAGTTTGTTGGTTAATTTGATATGATCAGACTCTTGCTTAATTTTATTGTGCTGCTTAATGGCTTGTTGTATTTCATTATTTTATAAATAATGAAGAAGGTTTTTGATCTCTTTTTTCCTGAAAACTTCATACAAAATGAGTTCATAAAATATTAAATTAATTATTCCTACATTGCCTTCTCTCATTGAGACAGGTTTCCATCAAATGCGTCTTTTAATAATACATTTTCATTTTTCTGATTGTCATTTAAAAATATCCTATATTACACAGTAATATTATAGTTTTTTATATTAATTGAAATGGTAATAAAATTGATTATTTACTTCTTATTAATTTTTAAAAACTTGCCAAAGTTATGAAACTTGTTTTTAGTGTAGCATGTGCTTTCTCTGTTATGCCACCCAGTTGAGTGCATCTGAATTATAGAGACCTATAAGGGTGATATATAGGTACAAATTAAGAATGTGTATTGATAAATTAGCCACGCATATTAATTTGTGGCACTCAAAGCTTCACATAGACATAGAAATGAATAATGCCTTCTGCCACTATATGATTATCAAACTGTGCAGTTCCATCTCTAAATACAATTGCTGAATGAAAATATGCTTCCTGCAACAGAGCACTCCACATTTTATGTTATCCAGATTATTCCCTTTGGAAACATAAATTGCTTTTATGAGGTATAAAATTATGTCTACTGCAGAACAGGGATAAGTCAAGTACATGCATAAGTGATAAACATTCTAACCACTGATTGAGAACAACACAAGCTATTTTTTATATTCAGAACTTTGTACAGTGTGTAGCAACAATAATCATATCCATTTTATGTTGAATTTTACATTTTGGCTAACATTTAATGTCTATTTTTAAAAGGAAAGAATTTATTTCTCTTAGATTGTCTATTTTTTTAAAAGATGCACATTTTTCTTCAGTCACACTTATTATCTGAAACAGAGCATTACCCTTTCTAACCTGATCTTCAAGAGCATTTCTACTAGAAAATGTTTTATAATCGATGAAGTAATATTTTCAGGCAAAACAATGAATTATTATTTGAGTTGAACTATTTTTCAGACACATTACAATGGTTTGTTTTGCTTCTCTGGAAAACATTGGTAGATAGAAATGAGTATGTTTGTATGTATACATATATAGATAGTACTTATACTCATGATAATATATAGATATGGATACATACACATACAGAATGTATTCATAGAATATATATGCTCAGGATTTCTCAAAGTAGCATAGATATTTTGATGTACCAGGAAGCATTATGTGCCATCTTGAAAAAATTACAACCTAAGAAATCCAACAATTAAATATATGTGAGAGCCAGTGATTTGTTAGGAAAAGTGAATTGCTATTGTATTTCATGTAAATAATCCTGTAAATAATCATTTACAGGATTATTGTCTTTTTCTTATGAGTAAATAATTTATTATGTTTGTTTTCATAACCAAATATAAAGAAAATACATTAATAGCATGAAAAAGATTTATTGCTAAAACATTATCAATATTTGAATATTATTTAATAAATTATATTTATGTGTAACATTTAAATTTTTGTTAAATATTGCATTTTCATCAGTGTTTATGTAAGCAATTCTTAGATTGAAATTTTAACTTTTAGTATTATTCATTTTTGGTATATAAATAATGCTATTTTTGATAATTTTACATTTTCTTCTAAGAATACTCTAAATTAATTTTAAAACTACCACTTGAGCTTTTAATTTCCACTCTAAAATATCATCTAGTCATATTAGTTTATCTTCCTGCAGCTTAATCGTTATATGTGTTCTCTTTCCTTTGCTGAACAAATTTTCCTTCATTGTGTGACCTTAGTCTAATGATATATTAATTATAAAATGATAATGCATTTAACAAGTATAACTAAATTAGCACAGGTCACCAAAAGGCCTTTTGTCAAATCAGATTGTTGTTTTGTCCTTTTGACTTTTACCTTATGGTAGGCACTAACAAAGTATCTGAACTTTGATGGATTATAAACTACAAACATGATATGTATTTTTCATAATGCTAATGTAATTTTCAAGGTACTATAAAGGTCAAACCTGCACATCTCTGTGTGCATTCTAAGTTTGTCTTTTCCTTTAATATTTCTTTTTCTCTGTTCCTCTGGTTCAAAAGTTCATTCAGTTCCCAAATGGCTACCTAATTTTCCAGTTATTCCCTCAAGCCATATGTGTTTTGGTTTCTTTATGGTTTATTAGGTACTGTAGGAAAGTAGCATAAGTTATATCTTCTAATGAAATTCAAGCACACTTCAGTGATGCTTCGACTTGATTGCTGGTAGCAATTAAATCACAGCCAAGGAGAATAATGCATAATCTCACAAGGTCCAGACACCCTATAGAAATTGAAAGGAAATGAAAACAGAAAACAAAAACAAAGTCTTCAAACCCTGCCAGACACGCAGTTTCCAGCCTGCCTTTTTTTTTTTTTTTTTTTATTGGCCAACTGCCTGATTGATAGCAAAATCATAACTTGCTGCATGCTAACAGGCAGAGTTCACTTGTAGGTTATTGTGAACTGATAAAGGGTTAGATGGAGTTTTGATTTTCGCATTGGACCTTGGTACACCAGATTAATGGAATTTCAATGAGTGACTAGAGTAGCCACAGCTTTGTCAGAGAAACAGATGGATATTCTATAGTCATGTCTACTCATTAATACTAGTTGCCTGAAAGGTGTGCTGCTTTTCTATACAAAAGAGTTGATATAATTGATTTTTGAATAATGCATTGAAAACAAAGTACCTTATTGATGACTAGAATCGTAACATAGATGGTGACAGATTTTTGTAACGCTTGTAGCTTAAAAATATTGTACTTTGTAATTTTTTCTTGTCTCTCTTTGGAAACACTTTTTTGTTTTTATTTTTTGAGGGAAAATACATTTTATAAATGATTGTATGACTGCTGTTAGTTTCATTGTGATTTGGTAATATTTATAAAAATTATGTTTAATAGAAATTTCATTTTATTAGCTTTGTACTTTTATTTTTTTCTGAAAAACTTAAAACAAATCATAATGGTTTCTAGACTATTGTAGATCACTATTAGAAGTTTTATGCTATTGTATGGCTGGATATATTGAAGTGTTAGTAGAAATGGTGCATGTCAGTAATCAGATAAAATTAGAGATAATGAAACTCAAAACCTTAAAGAATATCCCTTGTCATACATGTTAGAATGTTTGTTTAGGCACTAAGATGGTAGATGCAGGGTAGCTTTTAGATACAATATAACGATTTGGGTTTCCGTTTTTCTATTCTGAAATCATTTTTCATTCATTTTCGTTATTTGTAAAAGCAAGCATCTAACCGTGTAGCATTGTGGAAAGTCCCTAAGGTAAGGTGAAAGGATTCAGTGAGCTAGAAGACATACATGGGCTCTGCCCATCGATGATAGGTTGAAGGATCACAGTAGACATTTGTTACAAATCTGATTCAGTCATAGACCATAATCACTTTGTGGATAAGAATCTGGAACCTCTAGGGTGTGAATATAGGAAGACTAAAATGAAGCTAAAGATACAAAACAGTCATTTATTGTCCTGGTGTCTTCTTAACTAAAAATTCCCAAGTAATATAGGTTACTAAAAACTGTGAAAAAAAATTAAATAAATAAAAAACTGTGAGCATTACAAGAACATAGGTTTATATGAAAAAATACTGGTTTATGTATGGAACTATTTTTAAAGTTTGAGATTAAGAAAAAAGGCTATGCTCTTTTGATCATAATTTATAATAGTAGATGATGTTTTCTTCTTTTTTGGTATTCGTTTTCTTTAAGGAATACAATATATGAAAACTTGAACTTATAAAACATGTAGATCACTTATTCCAAAGGATTACTTTAAGGATTATCTCCATGATGCCTATAAATAATGAACTCTTATAATGCATCTACAACAAGCTTAGATATAAATCCATCCATGTGCATAAATATAAATTTAATGGATAAATGTTTACACATTACACATTTTTTTAAACACCTTTATTGGGTATAATTGCTTTACAATGGTGTGTTAGTTTCTGCTTTATGATAGACACCGACTTTTGAGGAAGATTTTTTTGTGCGTAAAGTTAGGTGTAGCACTAATCAGTTCTAGTAAGAGCCAAGCAATAGATGTTTTACTTTTCTCTGGGCTCCAGTAGAATGTGAAATAATATTTAAAACCAGGAAAAACAAGGTTCTTTCAATTACTTCCCATTTAGGGTAACCAACTATAGTATCATGTGGTTTTTGATAATAAAAATCATATTTTTGTATTTTATTCTGAGAATTTAGATTAGTTTGCAACTTACACATATCTTTGTATACATAACATATTGTTGCACTTGTGTGGTTTTTTTTTTTAACTTTTTTTGGGGTTCCTTTAATATACCAATTGCTAGCTTGTGTTATAGCAGTATAAGAACAATGATTATTTTAGTCCTGTAATGTGTATAGCCTAGCTTCAGGTACTTTGGTAGACGTGTGGGGTTATAGTTTGGAGAAATGATAAAAAAGTAGAAAACATGTTTTTACACTCAAGATACATATTGTGTGATTGGAGATATAAAGTATACACAGATGTAAAATATTTTTATGATTACAAAGGCATATATGAATAAAATAAAAACACATAGCCATTGAGAATCATCTTTTTGATTTTTATGCCATTGAATGGGAAAATACATCACTATAAAACAAAGTGGGCAAATAAGACTATAACAAAATGGGCTAGATAAGAAATATTGCAAAGGTAATAAAACTCAAATTACGAAAAATAATGCATTTTTAATACAGTAAATTAGCTGTTATTTACACAATTCATGAAGAAAGGAACAAGGTACCTTGGCAAGGTAATGGGGAATTCAAAGATGAAGAAAAAAAATTCCTGTTTTCAAGAGACTTGTAATCCAGTTGGAAAGAGAAGATAGCCACCTATCAGCAATCTAAGTTCTAACAAGGCAGATTCCGAAAATAGTAACTAGTATGTGTTAAAATATTGAATTGATTTGGCCTGTACCAAGGCAAATCATTGGTATCATTGATTTTCTTCCCTTATTTGTTGACTGAGTCAGTCATATGTTTTGGCATCATGTTGAATAAACCAAAACATAAACTTTATGCCTACGTTCTGAGAGGTTGTAGAGTAAATTGTAAACGGAGGGCCTTTTTTTAAAAGTGAGTTTTGCATGGTTCCTGAAGTTTGCTAGAGAGAAAGTGGGAAAATCTGTTGAAAAGAACATTTAGAGTAGAAGTCCAAAAACCAGGTTTTCATACTGATTGGTAATCATTTTGTTGTCAAGGTCAAGTCACTTAGCCTCTCTGGATTTTTACTTTCTGATTTGTGAAATGAAGAGTTTGGACCAGGTGATTGATTAGAAGTTCCCTAGATCTCCAAATGCTTGTGTCCACATTTCAGAATTAGTAAATTTAATGGTGGCACAGAGGTGATTTGCCTGGAGAAGGTAATAACCAGAGGGGATGTTGAATAGGAAGGAGCGCAGTGGGTCTTAGAGGTAAGCAAATGAGGGACAGTAAGAGCTGAATACCAAGTTAAGGAGTTTATCTTTGATCTGGTAGTCAGTAAGAGATCCCTGAAGCAATAGACTGATGTGATGAGTGCATATTTGAGGGAGATGGTCCTGGCAGTTAATTGTTGGATGAGTCAAGGCAAAGAGACCATCTAGTGGAGGCAGCAAGCTAAGTGTCTTGCTACATTATTCTGAATCTTGACAGCCTCTCTGTGCGGTAGATATCATCACTATTTGACAACGGAGGAAATTCAGGGATAGAGAGTTCAAATGAAGGTCATCTAAGTGGCAGAACTGAAATTTGAATTCATGTCTGTCTGACTCCAAGGACCGGGCTCTGCTCTCAAAACCACTATATTTTGCCTCTTCCCCAGCTAAGATACTGTTGCTTTTGGTTCAGAGGGTGTTGAGAAGAGCCAGGGTTAGAGTAGTAGACATTGCACTGAAAAGGAAGGGATTCTTTTAGCCCCTTCCTACCCAAAGTATGGACTGCAGACCAACTGCAACAGTGTCACCTGGGAGCTTGTTCAAAATGCTAAATCTCTGTCCCCACCCATACCTACTGAATCTGAATTAGCATTTAAACAAGATCCCTATGTACACATTAAAGTTGGAGAAGCTCTGTTCTAATTGTGTTTATTACCTTGGGCTTTGTGGCTGAAAAGAAGGGTGAGCCATTGCACTTGGGCTGAATGTGCAGGTGTGTACTAGGCATGGCGCTAAGCAATCCCTTGAAGTAGGTAAAAAAGATTCTTTACTTCCTGCACTCGTCTGTGGTCCCTCAGCACACTGCACAGGTCCCCTTCCCGACACTACTGTCTGTCGGTAGTTGTCCCATTTTTGAATCTGTTTCCCTCCTCAAATCAAATTCTCAGTTAAGTACATTGGAAAGGCTTTGATAAATTACCCCTAGGAAAGTTTGCATGTTAATAGAGGAATACCTTAACCCAAGGGAGGTCAAGTCCCACTCACAGATCTTTAGGTATCAGCACTGGGCCAATGGTAAAGATATTTTTGGCTGTTGCAGAACACTGTATCTTATAAAATTTAGGCACGTAACAGACTTATCTTTCTTGCTATATATATTTGGATTTGGCCTCTGGTCTTTGTTTGGAGAAGTCACTATGTATAGCTTCCTGTTTTCAGTTGTGTGTCCTGTTCGCAACTGCACCAAAGTGTGAATTAAGAGTTTAAACGTTGAAAAGCAAAGGTTAAGACCATAGACTGACCCACTTGATTTTCGAGGAAGGCATGCTAGCCTGGCACATGATTCCGCAGAGAGCTCCCTTCCTCTGAGACAAATTCCTTAGAAGTGACTGTGCTGGTGCTTGAGGTAGCATCTTAGGAAGGAAAGGGGATTGAACCATCTTTAAGTAATATTTATTGAGAAATATGTCTGACACTGAACCAGATTCTTTCATCTACATTATTTCCTTTAATTGACTCAGAACTACCCCACGAGGGAGACATTTTCCCTATTTTGCTGTTGTGGAAACTGAGACTCAAAAAGTTGACTATCATATCCAACTTAGAAGTAGCAAACTTCAACTCCTTTGATCCTTCTATGCCATGCTCCTTAAAAAATTAGACTAGTTTTTTTCCTACTTACAAGAGACATACATCTGGTTAAAAATAAAAATGATCGGAAGGGTATACAATAAAATGTAAAAGCCTCCTTTTCCACCCCGCCCTAACCCCAGAGGCAGCCACTTGTTACAGTTTCTTCTCTAGCTACTATAGTAACTTTGGGCACACTACTTCTAGTTCTCGTCTGATCAACCTTGAACAGAATCTGTTGACTCCCTCTATGATGGATGATTCTGCACACCTCCTTTCCCACTTCTGCCTCCCGATTTTTTATTATTTTATTTTTACTTCTTTTTGTGCTTGCTTTTGACTTAAGTAACGTTCTTCTTATTTTGCAATGCACCAACCTCAGAAGGTGGCTATTGACTCTTTGTTAGTAAGTATGCGGAAAGCAGTGCAACCAGCTTTCCTTCCATCTCTCTTTCCACTCTTAAATTCCAAATTTGTTCATTAAATTATTTTTGCATTGTTAAGATCTATAATATTTATGTTTGATTCTCTAACTCTAAGCTGACTGTGCTTTGTCTACAAGTTGCATTTTAATCATTGGTCCTTTTCCTTCATGTTATCGGTTTCCCTCAAAGGTCTGGACAGCCTTGGCTATTGATTCCTGTTTATGAGCATAGTGTAGGTAATTTGTGAGGGGTTCCTTTGCTTTTGCGTGTCTATATCCTGAAAGCCATTTCCTTTGAATGGGAGGTGTGATTGGGGGTTGTGAGTAAAGTGGGCAAGGCTTGCTTGGAGGCAGCCTGCCTACATGTTAGTGAGGAGCACAGAGACAGACTGGGACCCCCAGTTGTCAAAAGAAGTAGGACATTATTGAGGCAGAAGTTGAATGCTTTTATTTCATTTCTAGTTACAGGTTTTTAACCCCTTTCCTCCTTTTTTTGGTACAGAATTGGGGGTAAGATTAAAGCAATTCCTTTATTAAACCTTCTAAAATTATGGCTCTTGAGAACACATGCACTTATTAGTTAAAGAGGATGACTTTGATTTTATAGAGTCCATCAACAGTTTGGGGGTAGAGTCTAGGATTCTTTTTCTTTTTTAAAAATTAGCTATATTGAGATGTAAATAATATAACCATAGAATTTACCCATTTAAAATATACAATTCAGTAGTTTTTAATATATTCACAGAGTTGAACAAGCATCACCCCGATTAATTTTAGAAAATTTTCATTGCCACAAAAAAGAAACCCTGTACTATGAACAGTCACTCCCCATTTTCCCCAAATCTAGGCCCCCCTCCCCACCTCATGGGCCTAGGCAACCACAAATCTACTTTCTTTCTGCATAGATTTGCCTAGTCTGGACATTTCATGTAAATGGAATCACACAATATGTGGCCTTTTGTGCCTGGCTTCTTTTACTTAGCATAGCGTTTTCAAGGTTCATTCGTGTTGCAGCACACAGCAGCACTGCATTCCCAATAATGCTTCACTTGTATGGGTATGCCACATTTTGTTTGTCCATTCATCAGTTGATGATTTTTTTTTAATATTTATTTTATTTATTTATTTGGTCATGCCAGGTCTTAGTTGCGGCAGAAGGGCTCCTTAGTTGTGGCATGCATGTGGGATCTAGTTCCTTGACCAGGGATCGAACCCATGCCCCCTGCATTGGGAGCACAGAGGCTTAACCACTGCGCCACGAGGGAAGTCCCTAGTTGATGATTTTTTGAGTTGTTTCTTCTTCTTAGCTATTATTAATAATGCCACAGTGAACATGTGTGTACAAGTTTTTGTGTATGTCTTCATTTCTTCTAACTATATACTGTACCTTGGAGTAGAACTGCTGGGTCCTATGTTAACTCTAAGTTTAACTTTTTGAGAAATTGTCAAACTATTTTCCAAAGTGCCATATACCATTTTATGTCCCTACCAGCAATGTGTGAAGGTTTCCACTTCTCCACATCCTCTTCAACACTTGTTATTGTCTGTCTTTATTTTAGCCATCCTAGGGGGTGTTTAGTGGTATCTCATTGTGGTTTTGATTTGCATTTCTCTAATGACTAATGATGTTGATCATCTTTTCATATGCTTATTGGCCTTTTGTACATCTTCTTTGGAGTAGGCCTAGTCAAATCATTTTTCCATATTTCAGTTGGGCTGTCTTTTTATTGTTAAGTTCTAAGAGAACTCTAGCTACCAGTCTCTTATGAGATATATAATTTGTAAATATTTTCTCCAGTTCTGTAAGAACTTAAGTTCTTAAACCTTAAGGTGTAAGTTCTTAAGGTGTTCTTAACTTGAGGCTAAGTTATTTCTCAAAATACTGTGTTCTTTAAAGAATTGTGAGATTAATATACTAATTGAAACAGGGACATATCCTGGCCTACCTTTAATGTTATTGTTGCTTAGTGGATACTTTAGAAACTGTGCAGATGGCAAAAAATAATTTTCTTGCTATGCTTTATTCAGCTCAGTGAACTCTCAAATTCTATAGCCTTTAACATAATTTAAAAAAGAATTCTTGCTTTGTGTTGTTGCAGAAGATATCAGTCCCCTCATTTAGCAATATCATCTATGCCTTTTGAAATGTAAATGCAGTAAGGTTTGCTGCATTACACATATAAATGAATAATCATATGGCTCTTCTTTCACATCAGTTTTACTTTAACAAATTATTTCAGAGAACATACAGTCCAAGTAAATTATTTTGTTGATATTCTGACTTTTTTGGGCTAGATTTTGTTAGTGTATAGTTATGGTGGTGGGATCTAAGGGGTGCTGGGGTGATCATCTCAGAAAAATGGTCACTATTTTTAGCTTTCAAGAAAGAAGTTGGTTTGTTTCTTTGAATTTGTTTCTTCTCCTTTGTAAGGACATGTGTGTGTGTGTGTGTGTGTGTGTGTGTATGCGTGTGTGTGTTTTGTGTTGTTTTTCTTCCTATATGTCAGTCACTAAACCTAGGAGTCTTGCCAGATAAGGGAACTGAGACGTAAGGGAGCAATGTGAATTATCTAAGCAGTGCTGCTCAGTGTGTAGTCTGCAGACTGATCTGAGTCTGTGATCTGTTTGCTACTGGTCTGCAACAATGTAAGTACAGAAATTGAGATGAAGCACTTAGAAATGTTTATAGCATTTTGACATTCCTGCATTATCCAAATACGTGATCATTATTTTTTCTAGTAATTCATATTATGTATAAAATACATACATATATACCTATATGTATATACATATTTTTAACCAAAGTATTAATTTGTGATGTTGTGATGTCTTGTGGGGGAAACTGGTCCTTTATCACAGTTAGAAGAATTGATCTAGGGTCAGAGAGAGAATTAATTACAGTAGTCTCAGTATCTTCATCTCCCATCCTTCTGATTTTTGGTTATTTTTTTGGAAGTCTTATATCTTTCTTATATCTTATACCTTTCTGTATATCTTCATCCATAGTCACAGTCATGTTTTAATTTATATATTAGGTCTATTTTCACTATTGAGGAAATTTTAGGGATTCTAATTCCATTTTTCTTGATATACTTTCAAGTTCCAATGTCATAATGAGATATTTAAATATATTTTATATGAAAGTTCTGAGAGCAGTCTCCAAGTTTGGCTGTCATTGAAGCAAAGATGCTGCCTCGAAGCTTTTCATTTGGAATATCTAGAGAAAATGTTAATGTAATTTGGATACCATCTAGTTATTTTCCATGCGTAAAAAGCAGAAAAAGATAGTGTAATATTTAAAGACTCTCAGAAAAGTAATTTCATCTCAGAGATGTGCTTTGGTGTCAATTTGTTTAAATGTCTTCAAAAGCTCCTCCTCACTTTCTAATACCACCTGTAAGCCATGCTATTTTGAACATGCCCATCACTTTTTTTTAAACACCAAAGGAAGTTAATAAAAAATAATATTTTAATATCAAAAAATAGTAAAATGTCTTACCATGGGGAAAAAATACGCATATATTTCTTTCATTGAATAGGACTTGTTTTGGTATTGGTGTCCTGGGCCCTATGTTCTGGGATAAATGTATGCCATAAACTTCTAATATGCTTACAATAGGATTTCTTTATAAAACAGAATGTGTCTTTTAGGAGGTGAAGAATTGATTTTTTTAAATATAAGTAGTGAGAGAGGGTAACAATGTTGTATGCTTTAGGCAGAGTGCTACATGGGATAAAAGTTTAATTCAACAAATTTTACAGTTAATTTTGTTAGACTGGGGTATTAATAAGACAAGTCACTGCTTTTAAGATGAGCAGAGGAAAGAGAGTTGACCAACTTACTGCTACTTTGGGTCATCAGTTGTCATATTTAACAGAGGTAATAATGGGTAAAGCAAGTAGGTAATGGATTAAGCAAGTAGAGATAAGAGCTGTGAGGAATGTCTCAGAAGACAAATAAAAATTTGGTTTGCTGTGGGAGGGGAGCTGAAGTGGGGAAGAGAGACAGGGATGGGCACCCTTCTGGGGAGCACACGCATAAGAAAGACCTGACTAGAGGCTTGTTGGTCACCTTGACAGTGGAGGCAAGGGACAAGGAAGAGTAAGTACCCAGAGGGGATATGGGGAAGGACCAACAGTAGATTTCACCATGAGACCCAAGGTGAACCCTGACATTTAGATTCTTTTCTCAAGGATGTGAGGCCATCTATAAAAAGGACAAGAAACATTAAGTCTGTTGAGCTTGAAGGAGTACCGAGAAATTTAGTCAAAGAAATTTAAGAGGGAGTGTGAGATATGGGATAGAGATATGGAGAATCATTGATTTATTTGCCTAAACATGTTGAATGTCATGAGAATGATAAGACTTGCCAGAGATTGTAGAAAGAGATAGATTAGGAGGTTCAGAATAGAGACATCTGCCCCAAGTTTCCTCACAGGTAAACCAGGAAAATTGTTGCTTTTGCTTCTAAACATATGATCTTAATTTACAGAATTTTAGAAGCCATTAATTACTTTCATTCCTTAATGTGATTATATACATACAGGGATACATTTTATCTTGAGTTTTCTTCAGCATTCATTTGAATCCTGGTATGTTGTTAGGCTTTTCTTTTCTCTTTGTTTTTACTGTCTAATCATATTTCTCCTTGTAATTAAGGAATCATATTTATTAACTGTGTTTTGCCCTGGCAGTCTAACCAATATTAAGCATTAGTCAAGGCAGACGGGATATACTTCTGGTACCCGAAAACTAAATTTTGAAGGGCTTTAAAGAGGATAAAATGTGTACTTCATCATATCAAGGATCAAATTGTATTGTGGTTAAGTGCACAGACTATGGTATTACATGTACCTGGGTTCAATCCTCGCTTGACATTTTGACTTTGGAAAAATTATTTTCTCTCTAAGCCTTAGTTTCTGGGTTTATAAAAATAGGGATAATTGTAGTATCTCATAGGATTATTGTAAGGATAAGTGCCTGGCACATAGGACTTGCCCATTGTTAGCTCTTGGCTATTGTAATGTCACAAGATGACCAAGTGATTAGATGAATAACTTGGTTTTAGTATATATTTTCTCTGGAATTTTTTCTTGTTTTTCTTTTCCATTATAGTTTATTATAAGATACTGATATAGTTCCCTGTGCTATACAGTAGGGCCTTGTTGTTTATCTATTTTATATATAGTAGTTTGTATCTTCAAGTCCCAAACTTTTAAGAATACTTGCTAGTGGATCCTATTTTGTAAATGGATGAATTCTTTTTTGTGACAGTCATTCCCTGTTTTTAAAATCAGGTTGATTTTTTTTTTATTTGATTTTTTTCCAAAGAAATAAACCTGTATCATATAACTACATGTTTCATAATTGAGTACAATTAAAGTCTTAATATTGCTGTCTTGAACTATGTCAACTGGAATTCTGGTATTTGCAAAGTTATCTTTTGGGTGATAAAAATATATGAAATAAAAGTTAGTGTTTTTATTATATGTAAAATATTTGGATTTTATTTACTAGTAGCTTCTTTAGTTTAAAAAATTTCCCCAATAAATTTTGTCCTGCTCTGTTTTACTATCCACTGAGCTTTTATAAGGTATCTCTCATCATTTTTTTTCTGTTGACATTTTTCTGACTAACATAGAAATACATTTTAATGTATTTTTATGAATCTTTATGGATACTGGAACCTATTGACCTGTGTGAATACAGACACTTCTGTGAACTAGCTGTTCTCCTCTGAGGCTTTAAAAACATTGCTGGTCTGTTATTTAGTTCAGAAATATGAAGGTTTAACAGCTATTTATCCCAAAATTACAGTGAGGGAATGTGTCCTAAGAAGTTGAAATGCTGATGTACATTTTAAGTTTTATAACAGTATTTCAAACAAGCTATTGGAAGTATACAAGCACAAGTTTAGTTAGATGAGGAAAAGTGAGTTAGGTATAGTTTAGATAGGGCATATCCTCTGTGATTAATTTTTCTATCACTGTGGCTCAGTGCCCACAACAGGGATTCAGATAGTGCACTGAGCAGCTCATGTTAACAGTTCATTTCCTAGCCTTCTGCAATATGCTAGAAAATGTATTAGAAAAGGTTTCGGTGAACATCGATCAAATTAGTGTGTACCTGCGATTTGACTAATCCTTTTCTAGAAGCCTTGTAAATTCAGTCCCTGCTTTTATACTAACAAACTGATTAACCAAAAAACATCTTTGCTTTATCAGATTTATTTGCTAATGAAATGTAATTGATCTGTTGCTGATTGGGTTATGAGACTAAATCCAAAGGCCATCTATCTATCAGTGTAATTGCTAATATATTAAATGAATCAACACATATTTATATTGTAAAATTGTATATTCTTAGGATTTAAAAATATCAATACTGTTAATTTTTTATCTTTAATATTTTAATATTCTTATTTTCTTATCTAATTTTCTGACCTACTCAAGCTAGAGTAATACAAAGCAGCTGTATATATTCATAGGTGATGATAGGCCAAGGAAAGATGGTAATAAAAAAACAAAAAAGCTCCCTCAGCATAAGCTTTGCCAGACGTTATTAAGTGTATAACTGTCTTACATTTCAAAAGTATGACTTAACTGATATTGAATTTCTCATAATTGCATAAATTGACAATGTGTATTATCTTTTCCCTATCATGATTTGACTTTGAACATGTCTTGAGATGTTACTGTTTCCTTAGCATTCTTTAGATATCACAAGTGGGAAGTACTTTCTTTGTGTGTGTCCAAAAATATAAGTGAAATAATTTTTTATAAAACATGTACGTCGATTGTTTAGTCATGAGACCATTATATGTAACCATTATCTATCCATAACTCTCTTTTTGGAAAACATGCAGAATTTAAAAAAATGTCATTGTTGAATGTAACACAAAATAAAAAATAGGAAAAAATAGCTTTATTTTTCACAACAAAGCTATAACTAAAATACTTTAGTATTTGTTGTCTGTGGATAAAGTTATTGGTGTACTTTGCTAGGGCCTATGATGAAAAGCTGAGATTATCTTTTACTTTTTACTATATATAAGTTTATCATTCCCAACTAAGATTGGGACTATTTAAACCTTTGGCAGTTCACTGGTATGGGGTATTTAGAATCCGTTATTAGGCTATGATAGGAAGGATGTGGTGAGTTGGTGGTAATTGATTTATCCCCATCGTACTGAACCTCCCGCTCTTCTTCCACTTTGTCCTCCCTTGGGCAATAATCACAGTGTCGAACTGCCAATCTGTAGACTTAATTTCTTCCAGCAGTACCATCTGGCTCCTTGGCACCAGAAGTTATATTGGTTCTTTGTGGTTGCTGCTGAATTTGTCATATTGTTAGACAGCTGATGGGACGCTTCTTGCTATTTGATCCTAAATTTTCTTTTAACTAATTATTGATTTTTATTTAGAGACTCTCCTTTAGCCATTTCTTAAAGCATGGAAGAATTTTATTGTGAAAAGAATAGAATGCACCTAAACAAATGCTGTGTGTAAGCCTTGAGCTTCTCCTCTCTGTATTGTATTCTGTCTAGTTCTTCAGTGGCCCTCCCTTTCAAGAGAGATTAATTTAAAGTTAATTGTAGAGGTTTTCTGTTTCATTCAAAGCCTTGTATCTCTGGGTAAAAGTTGAATGTATATTTAAAATCCTGTTATGACTGCCAATGTTTTCCAATAATGAATATTTAGAAATCCCTATCAGTGGCACAAATAACCTTCTAACCTCCAGCAATACTTTATCCCCTTCTTAAAAAAAGTGGCCATTTATGTATATCTTGTGGATTTTTATTGGTAGGTGAGATGGTTTTACTGTCATCCGTAATAACATCCATAAACAGTTTTTAAAAATAGCTATGAAAAGCACATCTGAGTTTCAGTAATTTAAAAAAATTGCCTAAGCACACAGTTCTATACACTGAAACATTTTTTTTCATATTACATAGTAAACTAGACATTTTTGATGAAGGCAAAGAATTATCTGACCTGTTTGTTTTCTGATGTAAAGATCATAAACAAAAATAAATTATTACTGAAACTCTCAAAGAATATGCATGTAAAGCAGTTCATTTTGACAAATATTTACTGTATCATATTAGATCATATTCATTTTTAATGACACAAGATACATCTTTTAGAATGTTTTTAGAGGTGTCCATTCATATAAAAGTATATCTACTGAGTTGAACTTTTAATTAGATGTTACATAATCTATGTTGGTTATAATAATTACAGAATGCTATATGTTAGAAATATTTACTTCAAATTCTTATTGTTGCTGGTATGTGGGTGTTTAAAGTTCTTAAATAGAGATTCAGCTGGGATTATTTTAATACCACTATAGGGGAAGTCTACTAACTGAAAACTGAACTTTGCAGAACATTTTCATTTTATGTTAGATAAAATATACAGCTAAATTGCTGTAATTTGGTCATGTGGTGATGTTAAATCCAGTTGGTTATAATTGTTTTAGTTTAAAGTATATAGAGAAAAGGAGCAATAAATGTCACTCTGTAAGAAGAACTAAATCAGTTGTCAGTGAAATGATTCATGTGTTAACTGGGATAGTTAACATGCATCTTATTCTACTGTCTAGCAGGAGGAGGTGGGCTATAGAAAAATGAATGCTTCACTAAATAATTTACAACAATTATATCAAATTTTAATAACTTCAGCTAAGAAGGCATATATATGATTCATGTTCTCACTATCACCTACATTAGAGATTAATTGTGCTTTCTTCAAACAGAAATGTACTCTTATAAATGTTTTTAATTGGTAAATCATGATCAGTTTTATCTTTATGGAGTAGCATTATTTGATCAGTTTTTAGCTATAAGTTCATGTGAAGCTAAAATATTACAGCTAATCTGTTGTCACAAATGCCAACTCATTAGAATTTGCCCCTAATATCAAAAAATGCCCTGAATTGTTTGTTGGCTTTATCTTAACTTAAATATGTAAAGGGGGACAGTAAAGCATTTTTCTTTGGAATCACAGGGAGTTCAGTGACCTTTCTGTGGCAAATTATGTAGAAAGAAAATATTTATATTCATTTAAAATAACCTCTGTGAAGAAATAGTCTCATTACCCTGTTTGATCAATTTCTTGTAGCCTGAGCTGTAGCATGCTGCTATTGCCATTGGTTGATGGAATACACTGAGTAGTGGCTAATGGTGATGGTGCTCATCAGGAAGGGTTCAGCCAGCGGTCAGCAACAAATAATTCAAGACTGTTTCTAAGTTTGTGGCTGGTGGAATTTGCTTCTTGCTCCAAGCCAGCGGCATCGCTGAGCTGGGCTATTTGATTAGAAGAGAGGCATATTTGCTTCTTAGCAACTGCACATTTGCACAACCCATAGTCCTCTACTGCCTCCAAAGGTTTTCCTTTTGTGATGGTAGAATAATACTTTATTGTTGACTGACGGACAAAAGAGATTCTAATACAAGGCAAGCTGATAACCATTTTTGTTGTTGTTGTTGGCTTTAAAATGTTGCACCTACACATAACATTTTTTGAAAAAGTATAGAATAAATGTATGCATAGTATAAATAGGCATGGAAAACCCCAATGTGTTAGAATTTTAATATGCATATTCGCATGGAGGTTTGCACAGCATGAGCACAATTGCATACTGTTACTTTTTTGCCCAGCAGGTTCAATGATGGGAAATCAATTCTGACCCTAGTGTATGTATTACATATATCCATACTCTGAGTGTTTGTATCTCCCAAGTAGAATTAATGCTAGAGAAAAATTTAACAAACAGTGTTGAAAGATAAATTGTTAGTAGAGTTTTAAATGGCTTTGTCAAATTTAAAAACTATTCTTTATACAAAGTAAAATAAGTCAAATTTAAAATCCTAATACAATGTGGGTATATAGAATTTGGAACATATTTCTCACAGGAGTGAATCTGCAGAAGAAAATGTGTCTTTAATAATAAACAAAGGTATTTATAACCCAGCAGTTAAGAAACAAATGAGAATAGATAAATTTGGGGAGGCCAGTCTGAGTTTTATGACCCTGGGAAACCAGGACCAGAAAATCCTTTTTTTAAAAAACATGGTTTTATGGATTATCTCAAACTGTATGGTTAGGACTTGAGTTTCAAGATTTTAAGGAAGATGATGTAAAGGGCGATATGACCATAGATAATGTTACTCTTGCATTATTTTTTGGTAATTAAAAAATACCTACTATACTTTAAAGGAAAAATGCAAAAACCATTTGAACCTATATATTTTGATATATATAATTTAAATCCATTGTTTTGTATAAATTGTTGACATAATTCATGGTAATGCATATGTAAGATTCATATAAGGTTAAATTTTTAAGATTAATATAAGATTACATTCTGTGATATTATATTTAGACCATATTACCTTTTTTTCCAACTTAAGGAATGTTTTTTCTATTTTTGTCTCCTAAGGTTCATAACAGATATGAGAGTTTCCATAATTTAAAATGAACAATGAAAAAGTGTAGTGGTGTGAAATTTTCCAGTTAACAAATCTTGAAACGTGTTTTGGGATTTAGGGAAAGTTAAAGCAAGTGCAGACATTAACATAGACATTAAGTGTGTATGGGCAAATACTCTCATTTCCCAATAAAAGGACCTTAGGGCATATCAGTATGCATAATATGACCATCACTGTATTTCCTTACTAATAAATAGCCACCTCGGTGGCAACCTAGAGCCCAAAAAAGGGAAAAGGAGTGAGGCTGAGTGATTTAATATTGCAAAGCAGTAATATGCCCCATCGTATCAAGCAGCTGTCCCTTTGCAATTTCAGTTAACATCTTTGGAACAGTTTCTTCAAAAACAAACTGGAGGTCTAGGAGGAAATGGAAAATACTTTTAAGAATGGTTTTAAATTGTTTAAAAATTAACATGCCTTCAAGTGAATTGCCAAAGTTAGGATGTGAGTTATATGAATTAAGATTATAGCTTTTATGAACATTTTATTTATAAGGTAAATTATAGGACTTTGATGTAATAAGGAAAATGTTCTTTAAATTACTAAACTCTTTTGCAAATACTAGTTGCAAAAATGGTATTTTCAAACTCTAATCTACTACATTAAAATCACTTGTATTCATTAGTCTATATAATTAAGTGGCATTTATTGCCAAGCGTCCTTTCCCCTATTAACAATTTCTCATTTGGGGATACATAGTAAAAGTTAGTTTTCTTAGTGGGACTTTATAACAATTGTCACCTGCAGATGGGGGCATCTATTTTATTATTAACTAGGTTCTTCCCTCCATCTCCTTGCAAATATAAGAAGTACAAAGATATCTTTTTGGACTTCAGTTTTTACACATAGGTTCATTTGTTGGGGAAGAAGATAAACAGGGACAACGAGAGGTTTCTAATGCTCTTCTTTAGGTAAGGAGGATATAGGAGTAAGGAAGGAGCAATTTGGTGGGGTTGAGGAAAATGATGAGATTTTATTATCTGTTCATCAGAAATTTTAGTACTCATGTGGCTTCCTTAGATCTTTAAGGTAAAAATCTCTAGAGAAATATATCAGAATAAATTTCACTGGCATGCATGGTGAACTATTGTTTTATTATTGTAGAAGCTATGGTCCAGAGAGATTAGGTGATTTGTCCAATGCCACAAAGCAAGTAATGGTAAAGCTGAGGAGGAAATTTAGGTATTTTTTCCTCCAAAACCTATGATCTTTCTCTCGTGGGGCACTAATACCTGTCCTGCAGGCTAGCAGTGTTTAGAACATTTGCTTTGGATGCTGACAAACAGGAGATGAAGTCTCTGATACTAGCTTTATGACCTGACCAAACCACTTGGCTTCTTTAAAGTTCATTTTATAGTTAGATTGAAGAAATAGTCACTTTAAAGTTCATTTTATAGTTAGATTGACATAAGGATAATAATATCATGGGGTTATTTGAGGCCCATGGAGTTATTTGAGGCCCAAATGAGATAATCTATGTGAATTTTCTTTATAAATCTGAAAATACTTTAAAGAATTATTGTTTTCCTAATTTAATGGTGCAACTACCGTCTAGATGGTTTGAAGAAGTCGAATTCATGTTTGTTGATTTTTAACCATGGGAATCATATAGTCTTTTTAGTTCTGTAAGGGACTTAGAAAGTCATTGAGTATGTTACTTCCTCATCTTGCAGGTGAACACTTAAGACTTAGAATGCTTAGTTGGCTTCTCAAGGTCATTATCTCATCACTACTACTAGCACTGTTTATTGGACTTTTATGTACCAGGCACTGTGCTGGGTGTTTCCCATGTTTTATTTTGAACCCTCATAACATCCTGGTGTAGGAAATATTATACCCATTTTGCTGATAAAGAAACTGAAATTTAGGATGATCACATTGCTAAGAAGTGGGAATACGAGAATTCACACCAGAATCTCTCAGACTCCAGTGTCTGTGTTCCTAGTACAATGTCATCTGCCTCTCTAACACCCGATCCCAAACGTTAGCCTCCTGACTCCAGTTAGTGAAGTGTGATCTCCTCACACCACATCTATATTTTCTGTGAAGAGTCTGTTAGTATTAACAACTGTAAAATTTGAATCATTTAAAAGTCTTTTCTTTATCTGCTTTAGAAAAAAAAAAGAATTTTTTTCAGTTATGTGAGAGAATGCTAAAGTGATAGGAATCATACGTTGGTTTTGTTTGATGGAATCCTTTTGGAAGGATAGGTATGAAAACATATTAGTTGACATAGATATTAGTAAAATAAATTTCATTTTAAAGCTATAATCACCATTTATTGTTTTTCTTAAAGAAGGGAATAGTGGCAATCTATACAGTGGACTATTCTAAAACTAGTAGGATAAAGTAGATAACTTTTATTTTCTCCATGGAAAATTTCTCTTCTTAACATAATTTTGCTTAGATTAATAGTGAAATCAGTTTGTATATCAAAAGTACAAAATGCCTGGGGAATCGGTGATGGCAACTTCAAGATAGTCAGTGCACTGGGAGAAACTGGTCAGTATAAAATATTTTAAAAATGGGTAAGACAATAAACACCTAATTGTGGGTTGATTTGTTTTTCTAAAATGGCATTATAATTTCTCCTTCAAAAATAGTAAACTGGTATCCTGTGATAATGCATGTTTAGGGGCCTATACAATGGGGCTACCTTACAGTGAGATTCCTTTATAAGGATGTTCTTTTGTTACTTCAGTAACTAAATCTCTTTTTATGATATCTAACATCATCTACCTTTTAATGAATGAATTTTATTTTATAGTTTATAGTGTTTTAATCAGGGTAGAGTATTATATAATTGTATATAAAATTGTACATTTATAGTAGACATTTTATTTTATTATTTTATAGTATAGTTTCTAAGTAACAAAATCTTGAGATAAATTAAAAAAAATAAAATAAAACCTAGAATATGTGAATATTTCAAGAAAAATGTGTCCAGAATACATAAGGTTGCTAATAAGTATTAATGTTTACCCTGTTAGGAAAACACAAAATAAGACAAGGTCCCTGCCTATGGTCATATACATTAGAAACTATAGAACAAAAGCTAATGGTGATGTAATATAAACTATAACATATATGGTTAACCTTTGTTTAACCAAAAGTCAGTTAACCAGTTTCTCTTTTCAATACCACTTTTAAGTGAAAAGACAAATTCATATAAGTACGTTTTTTAAAACTCTCTGTTGGGTCTAGCCTGGAATTTGTGTATAGTCAGCTCAATAGCTAAGACCGTTTATTGTGAAAGCATAGTTTAGTATAATATTTGCATTCATAATCAGGACTCAGAGACGCTGTAAGATCTAGAAATATAAAAATACAGTGTGCTGGTAGACTTTATATGGAGATACAACAGCATGAGCAAAAGTTTGGAGTTATCCATGAGTATGATGGGGCTGCAAAAAAGGGGTTCAGTAAAGCTTGAGATATAAGGTACTACCATGTGAATTAGCCAGTCATCAATGGATGACTTCAAATCCTAGACCCTGTTTAGATTCACGCAGAAGAGAGGATAAAAATCATGGTGTGGGAAGATGATCTGGTATTTTTATGAAACGTGGACTGTTCACAAGCAATAAAATAAAAAAAAAAAACAATTTGGACTACATCAAACTGAAAACCTTCTGCACTGCAAAGGAAACCATCAACAAAATTAAAAGGCAACCTACTGAATGGGAGAAAATATTTGCAAATCATATATCTGATAAGGGATTAATATCTGAAATATATAAAGAACTCAACCAACTCAGTAGCAAAAAACCCAAATAATCCAATTTAAAAATGGGCAAAGGACCTGAATAGATATTTTCCCAAAGATATTCTAATGGCCAACAAGAAGATGAAGAGGTGCTTAACATTGCTAATCATTAGGGAAATGCAAATCAAAGCCACAATAAGATATCAACTCACACCTATAAGAATGGCTATCATCAAAACAAGAAATAACAAATACTGGCAAGGATGTGGAGCAAAGGGAACCCTTGTGCACTGTAGGTGGGAATGTGAATGAGTGCAGCCACACTGTGGAAAGCAGTATGGAGGTTCTTCAAAAATTTGAAAAATAGAACTACCATATGATCCAGCAGTTCCACTTCTGGGTATATATCTGAAGGAAATGAAATCACTATGTCTAAGAGATATCTGTACCCCTGTGTTCATTGCAGCATTATTTACAATAGCCAAGACATGGAAACAACCTAAGTGTCCATTGACAGATGAATGCATAAAAAATGTATGAAATATATATATTATATATTATATAATACTATTCAACTGTAAAAAGAAGGAAATGCTGCCATATGCAACCTTGGATGGACCTTGAGGACATTATGCTAAGTGAAATAAGCCAGACAAAGAGAAAGATAAATACTGTATGATTTCACCTAAATGCAGAATCTAAAAACAAAACAGAAGCTCATTGCAAAAGAGATCAGATTTGTGGTTATCAGAAGTTGGAGGAATTGGATGAAGATGGTCAAAAGCCACATACTTCCATTTATAAGATAATTAAGTCCTGGGAATGTAATATACAACATGATGACTATAGTTAACACTGCTGTATGGTATATATGAAAGCTGCTAAGAGAGTAGATCCCAAAAGTTCTCATCACAAGGAAAAAAACCTTTTTTTTTTTTTTTTGGTAACAGGTGGTGGATGTTAACTAAACTTATTGTGGTAATCATTTCACACTATATTTATGTCAAGTCATTATGATGTACATCTTAAATTTACCTAGTACTGTATGTCAGTTATATCTCAATAAAACTGGGTGGTGGGGGGAGAAGGAAAAGTGGACTTTGAAGGAAGAACATAAAGGTGGTCCAGTCAATCAGTTGGAGGCTCTTGAAATAAGAATGAAGATGAGAAAGACCTGAGTTTTGCATTTTGATTTTGGAGGGCAGAATGTCAAATATTAGAAATGGGATAGAGGAAGATGAATGGACTAGGTAACTGACACAGAAGAAGGAGGGATCATAGAGAATTCAATTTGTAAGTACAATAACAAGGAAATTAATTTTGGCATTTAGTCATTCAACAAATACTAAGGGTGCACCTACTGTGCTCAATAATTTCTATTTTAACCTGCTGGAGACACAACTTGGAAAGGATAAACAGTTATTGAAACTAGAAGGGATGTTAGGAAGGATTATTAGATCATGGGAAAGGTAGTATAATCTTAGTAGTGTATGCATGTAAAGATGTTCCTTAGAGTCTTGGAACTATGGTATGAGATTAGAGAGAAGATGAGAGACAGAAGTAGAGTTATAAAATATGAAGACATTTATATAAAATTTGAGGTTACATTGTGAACTCATTGAAGAAATGGAAATGGAAGAAGAAACTGTCTTTGTTAAATGAGAGAAGGAAAGAAAAAGCTACAAAAGAGTAAGGATGATTAGGGGGGAATTAGTATGGCATAGTGTCATAGAGAAGGAGACAGATTCAGTTAAGGGAATAACAATCAGAAGCAACAGAGTTCACTGAATATGAGAATTGAAAAAAATTTATTAGATTTAACATGGAAGACATTAAAAGTTTACTTTTTATATGTTATTAATCTTAAAGCAATTCAAATTATTTTTTGATGCATTATTATTAACCAGAGTCCGATAGGGATATATTATATACAGTATTTCCCAGTTCTGTCCACTACAAGTCTAGAAGCAATGATACACCAGTAACATGAGCATGCTGAGCACCTAGATCTTGGTTTCTAAGTACCATTTTCCACTAAAAGAACCAAGGCTTCTTAGAGAAAAGGCGGATTCAGGACTGGGGTACAAATGAGCTTAAACACATCTGTCATATGAAGTGCTCAAAAAATAATAGGAATATATTATATAAGGACACAGGAATCAACTTGATTCCTATTTGTCCAATAGCCCTGAAGTGATTAAGATGGATCATTAGTAACACAAATTATGAGAGATAATGAAATGGTTGTTGTTTTAAGCTACTAAATTTTAAGCTTGCTATGCACAGTAGGTATCTAAACAGTCATTTACCTATCCATCCACCTATCCATCTACCTACCTTTTTACCTACCAATAACTATTAATGCACTCTGGTAACCCCAATTCCAGTCCAACACCACAGGCTACATTCTGGTCTTCTTCCTTGGCATATTTGTAACTCTCTTCTCTAGTAGTGAGAAACTAAGCTTCCATCATTCTCAATGTATTTACTCATTTGCTCAAGCCCATAATGCAAAGAAAGTAGTTTCGGAATTGGTAACCTATAACAGTAAATGCTTATCTATTTATTGATAGACTCTTGAGTTGTTTCCACCTTTTTGATTATTTAGGAAGAAGGCAAAGTCTGCACTTTTAATCACAACCCTATAGAGATGTGTAGTTATTTATTGCTACATAGCAAATTACCTAAAACCTATATATTATTTTATTATTATTTACTTATTAAACAATAAACATTTTATTATTCTCTGTGGGTCAGGAATGTGGGAACAGTTTAGCACTGTGTTTTTGGCTTGGGGTCTCTCATAAGATTGTAGTCAAAATGTTAGCTGGGGGCACAGTCATCTGAAAGTTTGGCTGGAGGTAGAGTATCCATTTTCAAGGTGACTCACTCACTTGGCTACAAGTTGGTGCTGACTGTTGTCAGGAGGCCTTAGTTCCTTCTCACATGGGCCTTTCCGTTGGCTGTTTGGGTATGCTCATAACACAGTGGACTGCTTCCCCCAGAGCCAGTGATTCAAGAAAGAGCCAAGTGGAAGCTATTTTATGACCTATCCTCAGAAGTCACATAACATCACTCCAGCTACATTCTGTTCATTATAAACAAATCATTGAATTTGACTCGCATTCAAGGGGAAGGGGATTAGTCTCTACCCTTTGAAGGGAGCAGTGTCAAAGAATTTGTGAACATATTTTAAGATCACCACAACTGATAAGCATAAAGAAGAACATAATCATCAGTAATAGAAATAATCCCTGCTAAAATTCTGCTATATATCAGTCTAGAGACATTTTCTGTGCATATCTGACCTCATATTCTATATACCGTTTTATAATCTGATTTTTCCATATTATGTACTGGGAACATCTTTCCATGATATTGTGGGTTTTTTTATACACTGGTTGTTAGTTTTTCAAATATTTGCCAAAAATAGTATTTCATTGTTGTTTTAATTTGCATTTCTTTTTTCCAGTTTTTTTTGGATATAATTGACATATATAACGTTGTATTTCTTTTACTACTAGTGATGGTGAATTTTTTTCCATATATTTCTTAATTATTTGTATGTTTTGTAAATTGGCTTTTCATGTATTTGCTTGTTTTTAACATTGGCATGTTCTTTTCTTTATTAAACATCCATTATAGTTTAAGGATTCTAAAACATCATGTGTGTTGTAAATATTTCTTCCTTGTTAATCATTTGTATTATTGATTTAAGAAAAATAAATTGTAGAATTTTAGAGTTAGAAAGGAATAAAGGAAATCTAGTCTAACACTTCTGACATAGATGAAAATGCCTTATTTTCTCTCCATCCCTCCAGACCTTTTTCTAACCTCCTCCCACTAAATCTTAGCCTATTATCTCACTTGCCCACGTATTTTGTGTTCTGCTCATGGTAAATGAATAAAGCATAAGGTTGATTAGTTGCTATTTATATTTAACAAAGAAGCATTCCTTAATAACCCTGAACAATTAAGGACTGATGATGTACATAAGGTAAGAACCATCAGGTAGTGGGAGAGATTTTGGTTTTATGACTTAAGTAACTTCCTAGGTTTTTCCAATGGTACTCTAGGTGACTGCTTCCTCTGTCTTTTTATGGGACCATATCTTGATTATCTGTTTGTTGCCCAGTAAGTCTAAACAGAACATGGGAGCTTAAATGACACACCATTGTTTATACTTCATCTCTTTCCAAAATGGATTTGAGGTGACTAGAATTTTGTTATTTCACTTCGAGTGCTGAGAATTGTATTTTGCTAATAAATGTTGATTAATCACACTATTTCTAAAGTTATCAAAACGAAGTACTTATAATAGGAAGAAAAATTCAAAAATCTACTTATGAGTTTATCCATTTTGTGATCTAAGATAAGGTTGAAGTATTTAATACTTAGATAATTTAATCTTATTAAAAAGCTTAGAGCTTTCTGGTGGGAAAAAGTGGTATGCCTTACTATTAGAATATTCATCAAAAGGAATAAATTATTTACTGGGACCAACATCTGAATCTTTTACATTTGTCCTCTTTGGCTGTATATAATTACTGAAGTGTATCTATCACAAGTGATAAGGAACTTGGCCCAGGTTTCAAAGATGGGGGAATTTGATTGCAAATGCTATGTAGGAAGAATAACATTGAATTTTCTGTGGCTTTTATCTTATAAGCCTTTAAGACTTTTTCTGTTTATATGGTAAAATATCTTTGATTTGGACACAAACATTTATCCACTTACGATCAACTTGTTTTGTCTACTCCTTTACCTACTTCTCCATACACCTAGGATTGTATGAGGCAAATTATTATAGATGATATGTGTTGGCTTTGTAGTTTCTATAAATGAAAATACAGATTTTACTAATGCCTGTATTAAAAAATAGAAAAGAATATGAATTATACCATTTCCCCCCCAAAAGAAAAAAATGGTCAATTTTTAAAAATTGGGCTTTTTCTGGGGATAGCAGCTCAGTTGATTAGAGAACCAGATGACTTTAGGAAATTTTCTTTTAACTTATTATGATCATTTCTGAATAGAAAGATTGGATGAAGTAGCTTCAGCTAATATATCAAATTCTTCTTAGATACTTAACCAGTCTCTTACTCTGTTCTTGGTTTCTTTGGAGCTCTAATTTCCTAGGGCAGGCGCATTTCCTGACAGCCAGGCAAATTAATTGTTTTTAAAGCCTAGATTTTGCGGCTTTAAAAATCTGTCAAAATTAGCAAGTGTAAAACTCGACTTACTTAATAGTAGCTCTATATTTCACTCATCTACTTTAAAAAATGAGTCATTTTTATTCTGATATGTGAGAGAATTATCAACTGTGAGAGTTGAATGTAACCTCAGAGACTATTTTACAGATGAGGAAACTAATGAGTATTAATGACTCATCCAAGGTCACACAACTGTTAGTGGCAGAAATGCTTCTATAACTTAGATTATATGTCCCTCATTTAGGGCTAAGACTTTCTATCTCTTGCCCTTATTGTTTTAACTTACTTGTCAAGTCATACACGATAGTAATCACTTTATATTGTTAAGTGAAAAATAATTTAAAAACCCAGAATTAGGAAAAAGAAACCTTTCCTAGAGAATTTGGTTGATTTCATCTACGGTATGATTTAAGTCATCTGTCTTCTCCCCAGGCTATGGTGGTAAAGTGGTTTCTCTTGTCTGGATCCTGAGCTGTGAGGAATTTTTATGTAAGGGTGGTCCACTTAAGACTTTCAATTTCTGATTCTAGGGCACAGGGTTAAGGAAAGAGCCCTCTGGAGGATTCCTGAAACTTTTTCTCATCTCAGAGAACAGTTTAATTTCTGGTCAACCTAGTTTAGTTTAGTTAAGGATAGATAGTTGGCAGTTGTCCTTTTGCCTATTTCACATGCAGAAGTTTAAAGTCAGGTAAAAGTAAGCCTATAGGACCTGGGGAGGGTTATCCTAGAAACAGCAGGTAGGTAAAGAAGTTTAGCATTTCAGAAATAAGGTCCTAATTTCTAGAAACTCCATGTCACTGCTAGTCTGGAGTAGTCTAATTGCCATTAGAGAAGAATTGGTTTCTTTAAAGAGAAAAATAATGGGGAAAACGTCTTAAGAGCTTTATTACATTCTTTTCATGAACTTACTTCTGCAGCGTATTGATTAATATGTAACTTTAAGAATTTTATGTAGACATTTTACCATTATGATTTTGAAATATGGAAAGTCCTCGCAAATATTCTTAGATTGCCTTCTGTCTGTCTGCCTTGTAAAAGATCCTTTTAGTTAAATGGACCATCCTCCTTAAAAGATGTCATTAGCTCAGATTGAAAAGACATTGCCTGCAGGGAAATCATTTAATTGAACTGAAGTGCCTTATTTCTGTAAATCTTGGAGCAGCTCACTCACTCTTATCTTCAGATTATATAATTTATATCAGATAATTTTTTCAACTCTATGAATGATAAAATGTTAAAAGTAATCCAAGGTATTTTGGTGTTTCATAGTTTTCCATTTTTACCAGAGTTAAAATTGATGGTTCTCAAAATGTAGACTAAAGTCTTATTTTCAGATAAAAAGGGTTTCAGTTCACTAGACTAAATTATTAAGGCATTTGGGTTATACAGGTCAGTGGTTCCAAAATAAATGTTTGTGACTTCTATAGAAATGAGTCACCTAATTTGCTCTTGAGATCTTTCCCCACTTTCACTCTTTTTTGTTTTATTTTTAATTCAAATTTATTGAGATATAATTCAAATTTATTGAGGGATAATTTACATACATTATTGAGCTAAAATAATGAAATAATAAATTTCATTATTTTAAGTGTAGTAGTTTGATGAGTTTTGACAGATGTGTGCAGCTGGGTAACCACGACCACAGTCACAATCGAAATAAGATACAGAACATTTCCATCACTGCAAAGCATTACCTCACCCCCCCTTTGCAGTCAGTCCCTTGCCTACATTTCCAGCTTCTGGCAACCCCTGATCTAATTTCTGCTCCTGTAGTTTTGCCTTTTCCAGAAGGTCAAATGAATGGAATAATACAGTATGAAGCCAGGGAAGTTTGGCTTCTTGCACTTAGCATAATGCTTTTATAATTTATCTATCTTGTTACATGTATCTGTGGTTCATTCTTTTTTATTATTGAGTAGTAGTCCATTATATGGATGTACTACAACTTGTTTATCCATTCACCAGTGATGGATATTTTGGTTCTTTTCGGTTTTGAGTAATATGAATAAAACTACTATAAATGTTTGTGACAAGTCTTTGTGGTATGTTTTCATTTCTCTTAGGAGTAGGATTGTTGGGTCCTGTGATACATGTATGTTTAACTACAAGAAACTCCCAGATTGTTTTCCATAGTTGTCATACCATTTTGCATTCCCACTAGCAAGGAGAGTAGCAGTTGCTTTGCATCCTCACCAGCCCTTGGTATTGTCTGTCTTTTCATTTTAGTCCTTCAAGTAGATATGTTAATGATTGTACTACCTTTTAATTCTACTGCCTACTTATCTCTATTTTAATCCTTGAACCCTAAGAATTTAAAGTCAGAAACAACTAAAACATAGCATCTACCTGCTTATTATTTGAATCTGTTTTAAAAATACTAGATTGGTTTGATTCATGATTCTAAAACCAATTATAATAATCTCAGTTAAAAAAAATCTTGTATTGAATTCAGTGCATTGTAATCATTTAAGTTATTATAGGAATAAAGCCATTATTATCAAGTATATTGGTCATGTTCCTAAACATGTGACATGATAATGCTGGTTGAAGCAACACATGACTCTTCATCTCTTGAAGTTTGCCCTGTTAAGAAATATTTTATTGAATTTCCCTGGCAGCTATATATATGCTGAAATTTAAAAAAATTAAGACAATAATTTTTAAAGTTTCAAGGTAATGTTCAAGAGTTATACCATTCTACTGCTTAAATGTATTTCTTTAAGGAAGACTTTTACCATATTTGATTATTAAAATATTGATAGTTCTCTACTTTGAAGCCCTCTGGTGTCTTAGCACAATGGAAAGTGTTGCTATACTCAAGGATTTTTATATAGCATCACTATTTAGTAATAATTTTAAGGTCCTGCCGGTAGTGGTTCCTGCTTGTCTACCTGGATTGGCACTGTTTTGAAAAGGAGATAATTATTTACATAAAAATTAAGGGTGCGTGAGTGGTGTTCTAAGATTTCTTTACAATCACCATAGCATTAATTGTTTTATCCTGGATACTTTAAAAAACAGAGAAATGCTAGGATATAAGTATCAAAGGCAAATATGAAACACAACGTGTTTTATTAACTAATATCTGAAGGCTCTTATTGAGGTAGAGATAGTACCAAATAGAACAGTGTATTAAATCACATCAGTAATTATAACTGGTAAAACCTTTTCTTAGTATTTCTTTCTGGTTTGCTCTTAAATAACTGTACCTCATAGTTAACTGTATCAAAATGTTTTGTAACTCATGTTGTAAAATTCACATGTGAGATTTCTAAAAGTTCACCTTATTAAATTTAGTTGATTTTATGTTATGTAGCTCTTCTATCAGTCATCTGATGTGAACCTCACCAAAATCAGTCTCAATAACATCCAATTTTCTCCTGGTCTCTAGTTCACTGCTAGGTCAGCAAACTTATGGAGAAGAGAATGAAAGGGCAAACTGGTCTGAAACAGGTAATAGGCAGCATTTTGTATCCAGGTGAGAAGGTTCTTCACTTCCAGACCTAAGTAATTAAGGGGGTAAGAATCCTCTGATAATTCAGCCAATAAAGGTGTTTAATGATAGAATGAACAGTTAGAGGTGATGATTCATTAGCCTGGGCACTTTGGGCTCACCAGTGTGCATGCAGTAGTACATTCTGGCCATCAGCTGGTAAGCATGCAGTCTTGTAAAGGGCTTTCTACTCTGACACTGGTCATATATCATTGCAGCTGTGCCCTTTGATTACTGGGAGGGCTTGCAGAGTGATTAATAGCCAGGATCAATGTTTCTGCCCAGCACATGACATTTGGTCACAGAGCAACCATATACTTATTCCCCTTTGGCACAGCGCTTAGGAGGAATGAAGGATGAGACCTGCCAATTTATAGCTGTGGAGCTTCCAGTTTATAAAATGAGTCAACTTTGACTGTACAAAATTATTCCCCATTGAAATAATTAGTGCAGCATTAAACACAATTAGAACTAAAACTACAGGAGCATGCTTGCTGAATTCAAGCCAGTTGACAGATGGTTAAGGCCTGATATTTAGCTGCCTATGATGACCAAGAGTTATTATTTTGCTGAGAAAATGAAAAAGCTTGAAAGTGAACAGTGGCTACTTAAAAAAAAAAAAGATTAAGTAATATGATGTAAAATCACATTTAAAATACACCAATCTGTTAGACTATTCAGTGTGACAACTCTATAAATATCTGTAACACAAACAATTGAATATCTTTGTGTGAATGATCTTTATTATTAATACAATATACATCTATTTAAAGCAGATCCTGTTTAAAGCAAAATTGGTTACATGAAGTTTACTTTAATATATGTTTTTACTTTATGATATTTATTGGGCCTTACCTTACTTTTAGTGCCACTTATAAATCCTGCTAGAATAAAAAGTTTGTCAGATATCAACTATTATTAAGAATTTATGTAGAAAAAATTGAGTTAAGAAAATTTTAATCTAAAACTTTTACTTTGGAATCTTTAGATATGTAGATTAATCTCCCTTATGTTAATTATGTCGGCATAATGGGAAAAAAATCATTTCCCAACTTTCTAGCTTTTTCATAAATTAAAGTCTATATACTCAGAGATGAATGTGTATATATTGCGGTCTTTGGTTTTCATAATACTGCTTAACTAACAGTGGTTCATATTGCATTTGAAGTACTGACATTTAGTTCACAGTGTACATATTTTACTCTTTCTACACCAGTGTTAGCTGTGCTGAGTCACTGTACATTCAGTTCATAATTACTCCAAAGAGGCTACATTGTTGTCAAGGTCTTTGAGTACACTATATAACTTTATAATTATTTCCAAAATATCTGCATATATATGTATGCATATATGTATGTGTACATGGCATTAAGCATATGTTTTGGGAATGTGAGAATTTAAGATTTGGAAGAAACTCCAAGAAATGTATATGAATAGAATTTTATTTCTCCAACTTACACACTTGATTAGGGCTGGAGTTGCATTTTGTACTCATGGTAATAAAAAGTCAGCTTTCTTACCTGATTTTTCTTACTTCAAAATCATTAAAAAGGGATCTAATACTAATGTGAGCTTGATATTTCTATGCCCCTTTATTGACAGTTAGAAACAGATAGGGCCAATTTAAATGCTGAAAATTTTGGGTTAATCACTTAATTTTTGACACGTCTGCACTTCTTTTCTTAATTTGTAATGTAAGAAAGATATGCTAATTATTACCTGGATTTATATAACAACTTTTTTTCTTAAGAATTCTAAGTGCTTCTGATTTCTCCTATAACATCTTTTCTTTACCTTTTTTCTCTTAACCCCTGGGAAGGCTGAGGGATACAAAGGTTCTGTGGCTTATTCAGGAGCACAGCCAGTGAATACAGCTGTTGTAAGAAAAGCTGTCGTAAGAAAGCAGGACTTGCCTCTAATTATCTACCTACTCTTCTGTTACTATGACTTTTTAACAATATAAAATAGTCACAGTTCAGCTTTCATGAAATCTAATACAACATCTTTAATAGTATAAATAGACCATTTTCTTTTTTTGTTCCTTGAAGCTATGATGATTCTGTTTTTATCTGTCTACACATAGTAATCTTTTTTGACTAATATAAATTTTTGAGTTAGTAGGAGTTTGAAAAGTGGTGGTTAAAAGTTATTTATGGTTGTAAATTAGAGCAAAATTCTGAGCTCAAACCAAAGAAGTTGGCTTCATTCTAATCTGTGTGCTAATCTGGAATAGCTGGACGTTGGGTACATGACAACAAAACATTAGCACAATTGGTTACTTGAAGGCCTTGGATTTCTACTCTTACTTCATGTCCTGTCCCATGTGGTATATAATAATTGTTCACATGATTAAAAATTAATTAATTATGGGGAAAAGAGATACAAAGTATTGAGTTAATTACATATTAGATAATGGCTCTCTAAAAAAGCATGATCTGTAGAAAGAAGAAATATTTTCTTAACCTTAAAAAAAAGAGAACTCCATAGCAAGAAAAAAGTCAAAGAATTATATGTTCATGGAAACAAGATGTTCTAGAACTGTCACTTTGGGGAGAATGTTTCTCCTGTCATGATTACTAAATAGTTTGTATGGTATTGCCAGTACAGTCCTTAGACCCAGGCAAGAGGGGACTCTGCTTTGGATCCTGTACTCTAGAGGACCCTAATTGGGCCCTTCTCTAGTTGTACCCATCCCCTGTCACAGGTCCAGTCGTTGGGCTCAAGGGGATCCGCCCAACTCTTGTATACATCTAATTTCACCCCACCTTACCTTCTAAACCATGCTCTGGGTACCCAGGGTCCCTGAAATCCCTGCCCAGATGGCCCCAAGCTTGTTTCCAGGACCTGTGTGGGCCTCTTCCCTGGGTTTGTCCTCTGGTAGATGGGTCATATTGCCAGTGTGAGCACCCACAGGCATAGGAAGTAGCCATGGATTTGTGCACGGAGTGTGGACAGAGCATGGAAAGGTGGGTATGTGCACAAGGCTCCTTGAGGTTGTAGGATGGAGCCAGGAGTGAGAAGGAAAAAGATATAGAGCTCTTAGGAATCAAGATTCTAAATTCAACCCTGATCTTCCACGTTATCATGATGGTGTATATGTGTCAAGTTAGAAGGATAGACCATGTCTTAGTTAATAGTTTTATTAGCTTGATAGATAACTTCTTAATATTTAGACATATGCTATGCGGGCCTCCATTTGTACTCTTGTTCTAGACCCCCAGATGTGTGGGGAAGGTTTGAGTGTTGTATCTAAAACTTAGCTTCCTCAGGATCCTAAAGGCCTGGTCCTTTTCCCAGAACTTGTGTGTATTGAAAGGGTTTAACAGGTTTTTAACGAAGGTGAAAACTATTTGCACACCTTATGAGCAAAGAGGTACATGATGCTAAGAGGAGAATCTGACTTAGTCAGGAAGGTCAGGGAGGCTTCCCTGAAAAAGAGACAGTTGGGCTGAGGTTTGAAGAGTGGCTGTATTGTGAATGAAGAACAGTGTGTAGGAGAGTGGTCAGAGTAGATACTGCTAAGAGCTGTTTCAGAGGTTTGGGAGAAAGATGACAGTAGCTTGATGTAGAGAAGTGATGACAGTAGCTTGATGTAGAGAAGTGATGTCGAGAAGTGACCACAGCAGAAGAGATGGAGATCCTTAGGAGGTCAAATCATGGGGCTTGGTGATGGATGAGCAGACAGGGAGGTGTCAAAAGTTGAGTCTTAGCTTTTGATTTAAAGTCCTGTGTTTTATTTAGGAGTTGTCAGTGATTCGGTATTTAAATGAAACAAAAATGACAGCTACACAAAGCCTAGGGATCCCTAACTTCCTTTTGAAAGGTCCGCATTGCTAAGTCTCCTTTTGAACTAACGACTTGTTGCAAAATTGATTCATTGACTATTTTAGAAGCAGGTAAATATGTAAATATCTCTGCCAGGAGCATTAGCAGCCAGGTTGGCATTTGCAGTTCCATCTTCTTTTGACAGATACATGGAATTTTTACTGATGTGAATTTTAATTATATGCAAAATGAGCAAATATGCTTTTCTTTTTTTTCCAGAAAAACTTTATCTTTTTTGTTAAGGAGAAACCCCCACAAAACATTATTTTTCCGTTGGGTTTTTGATGTACCTTACTCGGTTTAGAGCTGATGTTAATATGTAAGCTATACTGTTTTACACACTGTAAGAGGATCACATTTGTATTGACTTTGTTGCTGAGGGATAAGCTTCCATCTTCCTCTTTTATTAAAAGTATGTCTGTTGGCAGGGATTTAGTGAGACTGGATAAATACCTTGTTTTGTTGTGTTAAAACTGGCAACAGCTCTAGTTATCTTGTAAAATAAGCATCGATAAAGTTAACATCATAATAGAAATTTTTATGTTACAATGGTCTCTATAAACTTTCAATGTGTAACCATATCCTTAATACAGTTCAGCTTCAAACTCAAAAGAAACTTAGTATAACAGCCTTTTGCACTGTTTTAGCCATGATTTTTGATGTGTTATGTTGCCCTGGAGCAAATTGGAGAAAAATTGAGCCCATCGGCTAGATATTATTCCTCATGTGAAAATAAATATTGTTATTTCAACATTGAGAAGTTAGGAAAGCTGATTGTATTCACTTTGGTTTTATATATGGAGAAATTATGACTGAAAGGGTCATATATTTGTAAGTGTCTAGATTGGCAAAGTATGTCCTGCCACCTGTTTTTATATAGTTTGTAAGCTAAGACTGGTTTTTATATTTTTTAATGAATAAAAAAATCAAAAGAATAATATTTTGAAACATGAAAATTCAAATTTAGGTGCCCAGTTTGTGGGACACAATCATGCTCATTAATTTATTTAGTATCTATGGCTACTTTTGAGTTGCAACAGTAGATTGAGTAGCTGTGACAGAGCCTTGGCCCGAAAAGCCTAAAATATTTACTATCCATCCTGGTATAGATAGCCCCTAAGCAAGAATGGAAATTATTTAGGTCATTGAAAACAAATTGTGTGGTTTTGAAAGAGGGACGACAGAAGTATGAATTGAACCAAGCAGAATAAAACATCTCTACCACAGTAATAATTGCAGCAGCTAATACTTACTGAGCATTTGCTTTGCGCCCAATACTCTTGAGTTCTCTATATACATTGACTCCTCTACAGGCTGTGAGTGTGTCTCATTTTATAGGAAACAGCATACGGAGATTAAGCAACTTGTCTAAAGTCAGTCAGTGCTGAAAACAGGCTAGTTGAGCGATTTCAATTTTATTTTTGCGGTATGCGGGCTTCTCACTGTTGTGCCTCTCCCGTTGCGGAGTACAGGCTCCGGACGCGCAGGCTCAGCGGCCATGGCTCATGGGCCCAGCCGCTCCGCGGCATGTGGGATCTTCCCGGACCGCGCACGAACAGTCCGCCTGCATCGGCAGGCGGACTCTCAACCACTGTGCCACCAGGGAAACCTGAGCGCTTTCAAATTTATCTCAGTGGTTTTCTTACCAGTACGTATCTTGTAAGTATTTTCAATTGGTATTAAATTTCTTGAGTAAGAGGTATTTTCCTTAGGTTGATGCCAATTGCTTGTTCTCATTCAGGAGACTCCTGGGTTGTAACATATTTGTACTAGTAAGAGCTTAATCAGTGCAATTCATCTAACTTCAAATTGAAATTATTTCAACCTGTTTGTAGTGACTTTAGTAGATTGGATTCTTGTACAACAGGTTCTCCAGTCTTAAAACACAAATTACTTGTTTTTTAAAAAATGAACTTCAAGTGTTTTTTCCTTTGTTTATATCTAATTTATGACCAGTTTTTTCTCTCCTTTTTAAAAAACATCTTATGTCACTTTCCTGATCAAAATCCTCCAGTGGTTTCCCACTGCACTTAAAGTCAAGTTGCAGTTTCTTAACAAGGCTACCATAAAGTCTTGCATGTTCGGTCTCTGCTTCCTCTCCAGTCTCTTAATATGTCAGGCTTCCCTTCCCTCAATGTGCTAGAGCTACACGGGCCTTATTTAAGTGCCTTGAACAAACCAAACTTCTTTCTGCTTTGACATATGCTGTTCTTTGTTCCTCCACATTGTTTAGGTTTCAGCTTAAAAATCATCTCCTCAGAGAGGCTTCCTTGAGCCTCCTTTCTAAAATGAGTCTCCCTTTTTGCCCTCTGAATTATTCTCCATCCCTGTTTGTTTCCTAATAGCACTTATCACAATTTGTGATGTTTGTGATTTTTTGTTGCTTGTTTTTCTGTTCACCTCCCTCACTATATTGTAAGCTTCACAAAAGAAGGGACCATGAATCTTATTTACCATTGTAATCTCCATGCTTAGCACAGTACCCAACATATAACAGGCTCTCTCTGTGAAAGGAATGAATGGAGATCTACCGTGAATGCTACTGTTTAGTCTGAGACCTCATCATAAAGAATTACTGTGGCTGCCTCCTAAACTAAAAAATCTCTTAAGTTCCTTTTATGTTCCCAATTCCATCCTGCCAGATTACTTTTATAAAAATGCTACACTGATAGTATCATTCCCTTCCTCAAGATTCTACAGCAGTTGCAGATTGCCTGCTGAATCAAGTCCAAATTCCTTTGCTTGTGTTCTAAGGCTCTTCATAATCATAATCTTCAACTTCTTTCCCATAACCCTTTGCTTTTATTAGGCTGGCTTCTTTTACAAGCCATCAGCACTTGTCCTTTATGTTGCTGTCTTCCAATAGTCATAGAAGAAGCCCTACAGCTTCCGTGCATTTTCCAATAAACCCAGTCCTTCATCCCTAAAGTCCCATTGTAACTGTTGCCTGACCCACACTTAGAACATCTTGAACGTGTACTTGAATGGATTCTCCAATGTAAATCCTGGTTGTACAGTGATATTGGATATCCATTGTGAAGGTTTTGCCTCAATATCCAATAAGAAAGAAGCTAATTCGAACTTCAGCAGAATGTATTTTATAGAATGATATGAATCGAGGTGCTTTTTTGTGTGGTTGTCAATTTTGGGATTAGAGAAATAATAAAATTATACCATTTCTATCTTGGATATTAATTAGGATATTTGATGTCAATGAACAAAGTTGCATTTATCTTTATTAAATTTATTTGAGTATAGTTAGTCTTCAGATTTTTCTGATCTATGGCATATAGAGAGCTGCTTATAAAATTAATGGCATTCCATTCCATTAGTTCAGAATTTGTTTGGTCATAAGGGCAGGAGGTTGTATTCTCTCTGTAAGAAAAAGTGAGTTTATTCACTGTGCAAAAAACGTTGTAGGGACTTCCCTGGTGGTCCAGTGGTTAAGAGTCTGCGCTCCCAATGCAGGGGACCTGGGTTTGATCCCCAATCAGGGAACTAGATCCTGCATGCTGCAACTAAAGAACCTTCATGCTGCAACTAAGACCTGGTGCAGCCAAATGAATAAATTAATTAATTAATATTTTAAAGAAGTTGTAGAGAAAATTATTATTATAAAAATTATAATATATATATAATTATATATTTATTTATAATATAGTGTAAAGTTACTATTTCATTATTATTAGAATCATTCTTGTATCTTATAAACAGTATTCAGTGACAGCAATTACAAGTAACTCCAAATAAGTTTTAAAAGCAGGATGCCCCCATCAGAACTTTATTTGGAATTATTGATAGATTCACATTTCTAGTCACAATAAAATTAAGAACACTTAACATCACTGTGTTTTATAAGTTTTTTAAAAAAATTCTATTTTGTTACCCATTCAAATTTATTGTCTCCTAATTAATTTCAATTGGTGTATTTAGCTTTCTGAGTTTCTTGAAATTCTAGGCTTAAGTTTAGAATGTCTCAGCTATTAAGGCAGATATTACAGTCTGAAAAAATTATTTTTTTAACTGCTTTTGACATTGACAAGGCAAATCATTATTTGCTTTTCTTATCATATCAAATATTTGAAGGAGAGGAAATAAATTTATTTTTACTTTAAATTTATTTTATATACTGTAGCATATATACTGCCCTTAAATTATATTACTTAAGCACAAAATATATTCCATTTAGAGCCATTAAGAAATATATGTGTTTGATATAAAGTGTTACCTACTTTCCCAGAAAAGTAACTTGCCTGAGGGTCATCCAGCTATTGAGTAGAAGAACCTGAAGTGGGAAACACAGCCCTGTCTGGTTCCCGAGCCCATGACTTGGACCAGTGTGCTATGCTCTTCACAGACATACAGATGATCACAGTGCAAAATAATGAATGCAGTGATAGAAATATGCCCATCGACTCAAAGTTATTTGCCATTCTTAATGTCCTTTTTATGAACTTAAAAGTCTGAGTGTGTGTATAGCACTAATTTTTAGCAGAATCGTAGAATATGGAACCAGAAGGGCCTGGAAAACTGTCAAATATTGTTCTAAGTGCTTTACATAAATTGTATCATTTAATCTTCAAAACAATTCTATGAGATCTGTGCTCTTATTATTTACTTCTTCAGCTTAGGAAACTGAGGCTAAATATAGGTTAAATAACTTATTCCCCAGGGAGCCTACACTAAACCCAGCCCTGTAGTTTTCTTCTAAGCACTATGAATTCTGCTTCCCTGAAATGTTTTTTTCCCCAGCACTTAAAAATTAGGGCTTTCTTATTCACCAGTAGTGAATTTTCTATAACAAACAACTTTATACTTGTCACTACAATTCTTATAGCTTGGCAGTGTTCTGACTTAGGTCTCAGTGTTTAGAGATCAATTCAGGGTCATCAAAAGGATTCTGTATTATCTTTTGTTATTGTAAAACCTATGTAAAATGTAATTAATGGGATTGCCATGTCAAAATTTACAGCTCACACAGTTGTATATTTCTAGAATTTTATTAGTTTAGGTACATAAAACTCAGTTCATTTATAGACATGGAGTTGTAAAGCAATGGGTATGTAATATTTTACCAGGAACTTAGTCTATTTTCCTTTTTTTACCTCAAAATACCATTCATGTGTCTCTCTGACATCTTTATTACTCCTCCCTACAGCTACGTATCATCGTTGTTTGCTAGTCTCGACACCACACTCTGTCTAGACTGTTGTGTCAGCCTGTTACCCTCATTATTTAGTATTCTTATGTTTGTGTGTGTACAAAAAAAGAACAACTGCTTTCTGCAGACACTTTGAGTACTCATTTACGTTCCCAGTGGTGACCTCATTTTGAAACGAACTGCTACCCTGTGGATAAGCAGAAGAATACACTACCTGGGGGTGTGGATTGATCAGTCTGTTGTCGGTGCTTAAAGGGGTCGCAGGAATAATGAAAGAAGATTAAAGCTAAATCATTGGGAGTCCTGCACATCTGAGGAAATGTCTAATAGTCAAAGAACTGTTAATGTGTACAATTTACTGTTTAGCAAATTTCACCAGAAGCAAATTTTATTTCCTTTTTTTCTGTTATCATTTAGTTTCTTTGGAGAGCAAAATATCTCTGAAAAATCTATAATTTAGACTTTATTTTGTATTATATTCAGTGTCTAGAAAGATTTTATCAACCACTTTACTTCTTTTTCTGGCCTGTTTAGGAGGGCATTTGAATTTAACCTTCTGGAGTTGAAGGAACCGAATGGCTGCCATCTCCAGAAAAGATGTTTTATGTTAAATGTTTGAAATATTTGTTCTTTTCTTTAAATATAGAACATTTCCAAGCATTTAAAATTTCTTTTCCTCTGAATATCAAATCAATTAATGATTTCAACCCTTTGACCTCCTAGAAGTCCCAGCTACCATTTTGGTTCCTGCGTAGAGCACTCCAGATTCATTGGAGACCTGAATCACTGGTGTGTGAGACAGCACATTTGGGAATTGCAAGTGGTTTGGAATGGTGAGAGCATAGGATGCAGATGTATGAAAGGTGAAGAAGATGGAGAGGTAGGCAAGGGATAGATTTTGAAGGGCTTGTGTATCATGCTAAGAAGTTAGGCATCATGGAGCTAAGAAGTTAGGACATCATGGAGCCATTGTAAGATCTTAGTACAGAAATGACATATCAGATTTGTATCTAGGTTAAGAGCACTTAGCAGAAGTTTAGAGAATGGTCTGGAGAGACCAGAAGTAGGGAGAAGCTGTTGTGACGATGCAAGTGAGAAATGATAAAAGCTTAGACTAAAGAAATGGTGTGGGGAGTAGAGGAGGGAATAAATTCAAGAAATATTTCAGGGATAGGGTTGATAAGTTTAGTGAAAGTGAAAGGAAAGAAGTTGAAATGAGTCTGAAGCTTTGCGGTGACTAAATAAATGTGGTACCATTCATTGAGGTAGGGGTTACAGCAGGGGTCCCCAAGCCCCAGGCCACAGACTGGTAACGGTCCACGGTCTGTTAGGAACCAGGCCACACAGCAGGAGGTGAGTGGCAGGCGAGGGAGCGAAGCTTCATCTTTATTTACAGTCACTCCCCATCGCTCCCATTACCGCCTGGACCATCCCCTACCCCACCCACCGAGTACGCTGAAAAATTGTCTTCCACGAAACCGGTCCCTGGTGCCAAAAAGGTTGGGGACTGCTGGGCTACAGGAAAGAGAGGAAATGATTGGAATTAGGTTAGTCATAGTGACCAGAAAGGGGGTAACGTGTTAGTTCAGTTTTGGACACGTGAAATCTAGAAGGTGAAACATTGTCATCTGAAAATATGGATTTGGAGTTTAGGAGAAAGGTCTTGGCTAGAGTCTTCATCATATAGGGAGCAGTGGAAGTTATATGTGTGGGTGAAATTACACTGGGAGGATGTGTAGAATTTTGGAAGTGAAAACACTAAAGATGGAATCCTGGGAGGATATTAACATTAAGGACTGTGGTGAGGAGGATAAGGGTCCACAAAAGTAGATTGGAAATGGCCAGTATAAGAGGACCAAGAGAGAATTGTTTGACTTGAAGCCAAGGGAGAAGAGATTTTTAGAGGAGGGATGAGTGGTCAGTAGTATCAGTTGCTTCAGAAAGACCAAGAAAGATAAAGGCCAAAAATTGCCTCTTGAATAGAAATTAGGAGGTTGTGGTGATTTTATGAGATAGCTATGGAGCAATATGGGCAGAAGTCAAATTGTAGTGGATTGAGGAATGAGAAGTGAGAATTAGAGAAGCAAACTGCTTTTTAAAAAAGCTAGGTAGTGACAAACTGTGGTACACACATACCTTGGAATGGGACTCAGCAATACAAAGGAATGAACTGTTGATACACATGGCAACTTAGATGAATCTCCAGGCAATTCCACTGAGTGAAAGTAGCCAACCCCTAAAGGTTACATACTGTATGATTCCATTTATATAACAGTTTTGAAATGACAGAGTTATAGAAATGGTGGACAGAGTAGTGGCTACCAGAATTTAGGGAAGGGGGAGGCTGTAGTTATGAAAGCCTGACATGAGGGACCCTTGTGGTATTGGACCTGTTCAGTGTCTTAACTGTAGTATGTATATTAACCTACACAGGTGATAAAATAGTATAAAACTAAATACACACACACTCAAATGAACACAAGTAAAACTAGGAATATCTGAACAAGATTGGTGAGTTGTATCAATGTCAATAAGGTTGTGATATTATACTAGTTTTGTGAAATGTTACCATTGGGGGAAACTGGGCAAAGTGTACAAGGGACTCTGTATTATTTCTTACAACTGCATGTGAATCTATATTTATCTCAACAAAAATTTTAAAAATGTTCAAGTAGTGAAGGGGAGGAAAGGGCACAATAGCCAGAGAGAGATGCAAAGTAAATTTTGGGACTTGATCATGTTTATATGTAGCAGAGGAGGCAGCAGTGGAGAGGGATAGATTCAAGATTCAAGGGAGAGAGAACTTTCTGTGAATCAGGAGGGAAGGTATAAGGATGGGTGTGAATATAAATGTGTGTATATGTGGAAATCTGAGAGAGTTCCCTCTCAATACTGTCTGTCTGTCTCTCTCTTTCTTCCCCTCTCTCTATGTAATTTATAAAAAAAGACTCTAATCATTGCAAATTAATTTTTTGCTCAATGACTGTGAGAGACTCGGGCACCCTAACTTTCAAAAGGTCCCTTTAGAGTAATATTTAGTAACTCCTTATTCCAAATCAACATGTGTGCTGTGATGCCATTTATCCATTAGAGGCAATAACAAATAAGGTGTTTGTTAGCTTATGTTAGTAACACCCTGCTCTTTTTTTTTTTTTTTTCTATTGCAGCTGCAGTCTAATCTAACGCAAAATATTTTCAACAGTGTTAAAAATTCTATACAGATTCTTGGTGCTATCCATATTCTTTTTGAGCTGTGATTTGAATCGGTGCCACAGTATGTTTTACTATTTATAGCATATCTTGAAAGCCAAAGTTTTAGAATGGTATTGCTTGCTTACTAGGCTTTGGCAAAAGAAGCAGTGGCATAATGCACGTTCATTTGGAGAAAGAGTGAATTAGTTTGGTCACCCCGAACCAAGGGGGCTTTGAGAAGTTAAGGGACTGGTTGGCTACTCACTGGGAGAGAGCATCTTGATGGGTAGCATACATAGGCATCTATATACACACCTACAACTCGATCTTGTCCTTTTCTCCACCAAAATGCACTTCAGCAAGACAAAGAAGATGCAGTTATTTCTCCCCTCCTTTCTGCCTTTCAAGATGCGTATTGCTCTTTCTGAAGACTTTCTCTCTTCAGAGTTGGTCCTGATGGGCTTTTAAAATTTTTTACCTATAAAAAAGATTGGGATGTGAGGAGAAAGAGAAGTGTACCAGTGATAATTCTCCAACTCTGCCTTTTTCAGTGGCACTGGGTTTCGCACGTCATACCTTACAGTAGCCTTACCCCAGGAACTACTGCTTCAGTTGCATTTTATTTGGTTTATGTATTAAGCTTATACAATAACTTATTGTTTCATCACATGTTGTTGTTTTTCAGGTGCAAGATATGAGCCCTTTAAAAGCAGAACCTGTATTGTCTTTATATCTCCCCAGGTTACAATATGGTTCTTGACATATGCCAGATTTATAATAAATGTTTACTGTTCACTGAATAATGACTATCATGCACTATCAATATGGAATATAGACTATGTGAAAAATATTTTATTTTGAAATAAATTTCATAATTGAAGGTGAGGTTTAGAGGGAGAAGGAAAGGGAGAAATTGTTGGGAGGTGCCAGCACTTTATCCTGGTGTCCAATTGCAGACTCACTGTATTAAACTGATGTTTGTTTATGCTCCTTTGGAAAAGTATTAGCTTGAAGAGGCAGAGTAACTGGAACAGAGAAGAGCCAGTAGCGTGCCAAGAAACACCTAAGGAGAACGCTAACTTAATACAAATTATCTTGCCTGCATCCTCAGGAGTTCAATAAATCTCAGTTCATATAATCTGAAGTAGAAAAAAAGGAGGGTTTTTGCTTTTATATCCTCAGTGGGAGACAGGAAGAGAGAAATGTAAAATGGCACCTCATTCCATTTTTCTGGTGCCCTGGGCCAATCTGTAAGGAACAGCCATATTAGGGGGCAGGAGGTGATGTTTGTGGCTGCTGGTTTTTGTGGACCTACATGATTACATACTTGAATTAGCTCCTTTGTTTTGGGGCATTTAAAATGAGTCTAATTTTCAAATCACACCAAGTGTATTTCTGGAGAATATCATTCTTATCCAACAGGGGTGTTTTTGTTAGGGGACAGACAGTCTCCAAGACCATCAGTGGATTTACATCAAAAACTACATCCAGGCTGGGTCCAACAGGCTAAGCATTATCATTGTACCCAGCATTAGCATAAGGAAGTGTAGTTTCCTATTAGTGTTAAAAGTTTATTAATCAACTATTCTAGATTCTATGCATAACTGAATGAACATGTAGTGTAACTATAAAGTGACATTTTATATCTGCCACCAATTAAAGTTACATGCCGTGAAAATAATCGGTTCCCACAAAACAAACACACACATGGATTTAGTTTCACTTGGAATTTCCTCTGGCTGGCTGAATGTTTGCCAACTTCTTTATAAAGTACTGCATACAAAAAATTCAGTAGGCCTTGGTTTTTCTGACATTTATGTAGTGCTTACTGACTTAAATTAGAGTTTTATTTCTTTTGGAGGGCATAATTTGGCTTTATGGCCCACCAGGGTTACTAAATTTCAACACAAAATGTAAAAGTTAATCTTTGGATATAAAGGATGATCCCAGACTGTATATCTTTACTTAATAAGTTTATTTATTCAACCTGCATTTATTAAATGATTATGTTTCAAGCACTGTGCAGTGGGAAAAAGAAGATGAATGAAACTTCTGTGGTCTAGCCCTCAAGTAGCTTATGCCCAAACCTGCATCTTCCCAAACCTGTTTGTTTTCAAATATAACTTTCTCTTTGTTGGTTTTCTGTGTCATCTTTTAGCCACATATTGAAAAAATGACCTGCATAAAAGTGATTCAGCTTTTATATGATCATTTAAATTATTTTAATAAAAATATTGACTTTTGCTTTATGCACAGTACTTATGCATTGTTTTCAGAATTTACTAAATCTATGGTAGTTTTGTCAGATTTGTACATTTACTGATAACCAGCCTGTTAATTCCCATTTTATAGCTGTAGAAAGTAATTTTTTTTTTTTTTTTTTTTGCGGTACCCGGGCCTCTCACTGTTGTGGCCTCTCCCGTTGCGGAGCACAGGCTCTGGACGCGCAGGCCCAGCGGCCACGGCTCACGGGCCCAGCCGCTCCGCGGCATGTGGGATCTTCCCGGACCAGGACACGAACCCGTGTCCCCTGCATCGGCAGGCGGATTCCCAACCACTGCGCCACCAGGGAAGCCCCTATTTATTTATTTTTGATTGGGTGTACAAGGTGTGTGGTAAAGATTTTAAAAAATACCTCTGCATAAATCAATATATCTGAGTATTATTAGAATGCAGAATACTAGAGTTGAAAGGAGGCTTACAAATGATCTAGTCTATGTTTCTCATTCCACAAGTGAGGTCTAGAAAGATTTAATCTTCTAGGTACCCACTGTGAAGTTTAGGGGCTGACAGGAGTAGTCTTCTGACTCCTAATTTATTTTTTTCTTCTTCTTCTACTAAGGATGACTATGCTATTGCTATTTTTTTATTGCACATTTTATGTGCATTATGAGGTACTATACCTGGTTGCTGTACAGTTACAAAAATGTTACACACACACACACACACACACACACGCACACACGTCATGTTTGCAGAGTCTAGCAGGCAAGAATCACCTATTTCTCTTTACTAAGTATTCAATCCCCAAATTGTATTCTTTTGTCTAGCTTTCAGCTTTCTCATATAAAGAGTATTCAACATTTTCTTTTCTTTTTTTTAAACATCTTTATTGGAGTATAATTGCTTTACAATGTTGTGTTAGTTTCTGCTTTATAACAAAGTGAATCAGCTATACGTATACATATATCCCCATATCCCCTCCCTCTTTCATCTCCCTTCCACCCTCCCTATCCCACCAACACTTTCATTTATTAAAAAGAACGTTGAAAAAAAAATTAGAAACATCACCATTTGCAGTCATGATAGAAATAATTAATTCAGGCAAGAATCATAAATGAATCTTAAAACTCATGGGTGGAAAGTTTGAGGAAGAATAGGACATTTCCATCATCACAAAGAATCTCCCCATAAGATACTTATTAACTGTAAAGTGAAAAATAGTAATGTGGCAGTGGAAAAATGTAGCAGATACCACCTTACATAGGCAATGAAAAGTTACATCATCTATAATGGGACAAATCTATATCATGCACCTCTTGATATGGTGTGCTGAGCCAGAATAATGGGATGAGTTTTGAAAAAAATCATCTTTTTTGCCTTTGTATTTTTTGAATTCCTTAGAATAAAAAAATTTAGACTTTACATCTTTTATGTCTGAATCTACAAAGAAATGTATGGTATTACTAGATCACTTTCAGTGTGACCACTAATTTTCTTTTTTTGAGATTTTCTTATATGGTTTTATTAATGTGACTAAAAAAATACAAGAAAAATGGCTTTATTGACACTCCAGAAAGTAAATACTTGCTATTATTAAAATATAAATGAAAATATTTAAAGAAATCTAGAGTCTCAGACTTAAAGATAGATAACACTTTCTTCAGAACATGTGACTTCAATTGGTCAATGACACACACACTGCCTCCTCATTATGTCCTAAAGAAGCAGCTAATGCTGGACTAGCAAGTTAGTTCAGTTAAAATTGTTAAGAGGCCAGTGTTACAGGTTTGATCTTATGTGGGTGTTATTTTGTTCTCTGGCTATGCATGTAACATTGGCAAATTGGCTTGCAAGTTTATGATTTTAGTTACTTGGATGTTTTAAGTAAGAGTGTGAAAGGTTTTTGAGAGAAGTTATAAATTGCCTTCCTTTGAAACATTCAGTTACCTTCACCTTAAAAAATACTGTTTCTTAGAGGATGATTTCAGTTATATTTAAAAATATAAGCTGTTTATGAACATTACTGTGATTTGAAAAGTAAGTCAAATATTAGCTTCTCTGGGATATATTGGGCAGCATTGTGTGTGTGTATTTTACATACATGCATACATATACACACATTTTACATGTGTGTATGTGTTTGTATGAGAGAGAACATTAAAATAATGACATGTGCAGAGTCTTAAAGAATTTCATTAGGATGTTTAAAGACAACTAACAGTAGACCTAAAAGATTTCAACATGAGTAAATGTATAGTTTGCACAGTAGATGCTTTTTTTTAAAGTTATGTATAAACTGAGCTTTGCAATATCATAATTTAAATGTACTAGAGAAATACCACTATTTCAAGATGGTATGAAATGGCATTGGTGACTCTGGGCTATAAGTAATTTTTATGGTTCGAAAGAGTTTTGAAATTTATTTTTCTTGGCTGTTGGCAAACTTCTCTAGTTATCTAATGTGCCATATTCTTGACATGGACAGATCACCTATAATATTGAACTAGTATTGCTGTCTTTTTATTCACTCTGTGCGTTAGCTTCTTTCAGTAAGGCTAATTAGAACCAGTTATCTTGTAAGATTTGGTGATGTGTATAATTCTTTTTATAGCGAATGCAACTAACTAGCAAATTATTTTGCTTACTATCTGAAAAGCTGTTAGATTTTAAGATTGCATTCTTAAAATATGCAACATACCATATGAAACATTTTAGCTCTGCATTACAGATGTCACCCTAAATTTTCAAATGGTAGTTATCATTTTTAACCTATTATCATTCATTTTTAAACATTACATATGAATGTATTTACTAAATAAGGTTAAAATGATCAGACTTTTAAAACTGCAGTGTTGGCTTTTAGTTATTTTGAAGACTAGATGTTACATTAGAGTGGAATTTGATATTGAAAAGGGAAGGCCACAGAAATGCTGAGAAGAAACAATACGAGAAGACCAGGAAAGAATGGTCTGACCAGAAGCCAAAAGAGAACAGAATTTTAAGAGAGGAGTGAATGAACGATCAGCAGTATCAACTGTTTCAGAAAAGCCGAGAAGGAGAAATGCTAAAACTTGTTCACTGAATATGGAAATCAGGAGGCTGCAATGGCCTTGCTGTCAGGGAGGAGGTATTGTGGGCAGAACCAGTAGTAATTAAGAAATAAAATGGGAGAAAGGGGAACAAGGAAAAGAGAATTGGCCTTTTAAAAACCTCAGTGGTGAAGCGGGAGACGAGAGGGAACAACAGCCAGGAAGAAACGGATTTCTGGTTTACTTTCTAATTCAATACCTCCTCCACAAGCAACGAAGCCCGTGCGCCACAACTATGGAGCCTGCACTCTACAGCCCGCGAGCCACAACTACTGAGCCCATGTGCCACAACTACTGAAGCCTTCATGCCTAGATCCTGTGCTCCACAACAAGAGAAGACACCACAATGAGAAGCCCGTGCACCGCAAGGATGAGTAGCCCGCACTGGCCACAACTAGAGAAAGCCTGCGGGCAGCAACAAAGACCCAACACAGCCAAAAAAAACAAAACAAAACAAAAAGATTTAATAGTTTGGTTGATATTCCTTTTTAGATACAGCTAACCAGAAGTTGTACATGTACAGGAGTTCATGTTGTCTTTTAAAAAAGTAATTTCATTCAATATATTGGATTAGGAAAGAATTTTTTTCTATGCCTATTCTTTTTTTTTTTTTGCGGTACGCGGGCCTCTCACTGTTGTGGCCTCCCCCGTTGCGGAGCACAGGCTCCGGACGCGCAGGCCCAGCGGCCATGGCCCACGGGCCCAGCTGCTCCGCGGCATGCGGGATCCTCCCGGACTGGGGCACGAACCCGTGTCCCCTGCATCGGCAGGCGGACTCTCAACCACTGCGCCACCAGGGAAGCCCTATGCCTATTCTTTACTCTTAATTTGACATGAAAATTTGCTTTTTCTTCAAGTAGTCTCAATTAAGGATGCATAGACTATCTGAATTGCAATAACTTTGTTAAGGAAATTTATATTAGGTCTTTAAATAAAATTTAATATATTCCTAAAGAGGAATCTGTCATATCATCTAATTGTTAAGGATGATTAAACTATTTTTTATTTTATAACTGTACAGTATCTGTTTCTGTTAGCACAGAGCACTTATAATATTGTCAATCACTTTTCAGTGTGAAAATGAATCTTTTTTTTTCCCATTCAAAGCCTTAAGTATTAAAATGCTTTTCTGAGGTTTTTCTTCAGATGTAGAACTTTAAAGTACCATTAGCCAAGAACAGGGACTTCTACTTCATATATAAGAATTCTCCAAATGGTTTTGTACATATGAGCCTCTTCTCTTGGCCACAAAATTTCTATTTACTTTGACTTAAATTAATAACAAGACATACTTTATGAACAGGCATTCTAGAATCTGCCAGAAGACTTTTCAAACCAAAAATAAGGATATATTTCCTAAGGAGTGTGAGCTCAATAAATCAGGTGACTGGAGTTGGGAAGGGATAGTGCTGAACCTATTTGTAAACTTTGGGTTCCTGAATGTTAATTTTAAGCTTCCTTTTTAAAAGGCCAGTGTTTGTAGAGCTTATCCTGTCAGCAATATCCTGTGTCAATTGTCAGGTCATGTTTAACGTGTGGAGATATATTAATCGGCCATGGCTAGCACTGTAAGAGGCCGGGATAAATAGAGGGCTCAAGCAGATGAAGAGGGATTAACTGTGTGGATTGAGCAAACTCTTCAATCACTGAACCAGTGATTTTACAAAGGATTAGCTGCTGCTTTTACAAATATTGATTACTGATTTGCTACTCAGAATGGAGATGACATACTTGTGCTGTTGCTGTGTGGTGTGCTATGTGAAGTGAACATCATTCATATTAATGGATTTGTCATAGGCATTATAGAAACTGACAGATTTATTATAGCAGTTGCTAGAACTGTTATGGTTAAGGTTGTGTCAGCATATCTATTAAAACTTCAGGATTTTGGAAGTTTATAGTATAGCCATAAAATTTATTTCCCAGGTGGAAGTTGGAATACCAGTTATAGCCTGGCACAATTATTTTTGCACATATTTTTACATGAATCAGTTTGAAAGCATTTAAATTGACATAGAACAAAAAATGCATTGTTAGTTTTGTAATGTCAAAAACTTTAGATTTATTTCATTTTGAAAAAAATTAATTTATCATAAATGCTTGTTTTCCAACCAAGAACATGTCTAATCTGTGTGGACTTCTAAAAATTCATCAGTATTTTTCCCAGAATATGGTTTAACTTGAAGCCTTTCGTTGTTTCTATAATCAGGTGGAGAATTTTAGAAACTATAGAAATATCTGGATAATTAAAAATCAATGACTATTTTGTTTCCCTTAAGTGACTTTTTAGAACACTAAAAAATCAGTAGTAAAAAATTAGAATTATCTATAGCAGAGAAAATAACTTCCTTTAATCTTTTTAAGAAATTGGTTTTCTTTCTTACAAATGTTTTTATTATGTCACAGTAGGAAGGCATTTCAAAGAGCTGAATTGTATGCTGAAGGATAAGCTGGATGCTTTCTAGGCAATGAGGGTGGAGAAGGGTGGTAAAATGAGGAAAGGTGAGGAGAAACACGTTCCAGACAGAGTGAACACTTGTGTGGATACATGAGACTTGGCCTATTTGAAAATAGCCAGGTATGTGAACATTCTTAAGGTTATATCTTCATATTAGTTGAGGGGATTGTTTTCAAGTTGTACACTTGTATTGATTAAACTAAATCTTTTAGATCAGTGGTTGAAGTTTTTCTGGCTATGATTTAAATAATATAAATTGACTTAATTTAAATTACTTAAAAACCTGTAGACTGTCTTTTTTGTTTTTCATTTGAAAATTCTATTACGTAAAATTTGAAACATAATGCATGCTTATAACAAAGAAAAAATTGTTTTTCCCACCTAAAAAAACTCCCTAGCAGTAAGAATGGTTAACAGCACTGAATGTATCCTTACAGACGTTTCCCCCCTCAATTGTACAAATGTATTTGTGCTAGAATAAATATGGAATCAGACTTTTTAAATTAAAAAATGGGATATCACTATACATATTATTCTACAACTTACGTTTTTCACCTGAGTATGAGGAACATCATTAGTACTACATTAGTACATATCTTTCCACATTACTACACATAGATCTACATATGCATATTTAAATAATATACATTATTTAAAATAGTTTTATAATATCCCCATTGCTGGACATTTTCCATTTTTCTGCTGTCTCAAGTAGTGTTTCAGTGACTGTTGTGGCACACACCATTGTGAACCTGTGCTTTATTTTTTGTAGGATGGATTCTTAAGAGCTGAATTCTTAGAGTATTTTCAGATTCTACCATAGAGCCGTAGGAAGTTACATTCCCCAAAGCAGTTTATGAGAGAACCATCTCTTCCCACCTTCCCTGCTATTTGATGTCATTAATCTTTTTAGTTTTTGCCAGTCTTATAAGTTAAAAAGTAGTATCCTGTTTTAGTTTGTTATTTTTTGTTTTTAGTGAGGTTTGTTTATGTATTCAGCAAAATTTAATGAGTACTTACTGTGTCCCAGGCACTAATCTAGGCACTGGAGATACACAGTGGATAAGACAATGTAAGTCTCTGAGCTCATGGAACTTACATTCTAGTGAAGGTAAGGACAGCTGGGGAAAGACAATAAATCAGTAAACAATGATCTTTTCTTATGTTTATTGGCCTTTGTATTTATTTTGTGAATTGCCTGGTTCATATTTTTGACCTGTTTTTCTATTAAACTGTTATCTTTTTCTTACTGATTTGCAGGAGTTCATTGTCTTTTGTGACATCCATGCAAATATTTTTCCCATTCACCCCTTGAAAAAGTCATCCTTTGATAAATTAATGATTGTACTAATTCTTATCCATGTATGGTTTTGTAATATCATACCTGACTTCTTTGGCTGATAAGAGATCGTTGGACCGAGTGTCAAATTTCCATAATTTTCCATCCTCTGAGTGATTTTTAAGAGTTATTTCTTTTCTCTAATTTAATGTATTTTGATAATTTTTAAGAGTAAATTAGAACTTTGAGTCTTGCATGAGACTTGAGACTATCCAGATGAAGGGAACTTAATAGAATTAATCTAGTTACTAACTATAATTTTATTCTTAGGGAGATAGATATTATATATATAAATTTTTTTCAGTGAGAATATACATCATGATCTATTCAGATATGATTTAATTACAGACTGAATTTGTAGAAAAACATGTAATGGAATATCTTATCATAAGAGCTTACCATATCTGGATTTATTTTGAATAAGTTGTTTGATCATTTACTCATATGGAGTTTGAGTAGGATGTATATCCTTTAGATTTTAAGTCTTTACCACGTTTTTAAGAGGTCACTGTGTATTTCAGACATTCATGAGCCAACTACAGATTCAGAGTTCAGACTGTTTTACGGCCTTGAACTCCCCTGAAGTAATTACCAGCACCTTATATGTCAATGAGAGACCACAGCCGAACTTACCTTGGTGGGATGCTCATGTGTGGCTAAAAATGTCACATGAAGTGGCATCCGTTGTTGCATGTTGCTGACGAACATTTTATTCCATTAAATATTCGACGGGCTTGTTTTTTGAAGTTTTAATTTTGAGTTTTAATTTGAATCAAAAACTTTAGTAGTGAAATTGTTCTGGTAGTGACAACTCTTCGTAAGGAGAAAAGGAAGCCGTGGACAATTGGGCTGTGTCAGGTCTGTGAACCCAGGGCTGAGACAGTCCACACAGTGAACAGATTCCTGGATTGCCTTATGATGTGTAACTCATAGTAAATATCAGTTTTAATATTTGGCAGTTGATTTTTTTATATCATGGATACTAATTTTTGAACAACATGCTAGGATCACATGGTTAAAAATGGGCACTTTTAATACTATATGTTCAGTCCCAATTTACTTTTTTTCCTTTGCACTGTAATTCTTACTTTATGTTGGTTGTTATAAAGTTTGGAACTGAATTAGAGTGTTATTAACTGTGAAAGTGGGTATTAAGATGGAAAGAAATACCAGAAGGATGTTCTCTTTGCTCTTCAGTTGTGATAGCCCTTTCTTGCTACCTTGCTATTTAAACACTCCTGTGTTTCCTGTCACTTTCCTCTTCCCCTGGTCTTCATCAGTGGGAGACTGCACGGGCAGTGGTTAACATAAATTAAATTTTTTTGTTTTTTGGTGGTACGCGGGCCTCTCACTGTTGTGGCCTCTCCCGTTGCGGAGCACAGGCTCCGGACGCACAGGCTTAGCGGCCATGGCTCACGGGACCAGCCGCTCCGCGGCATGTGGGATCTTCCCGGACCGGGGCACGAACCTGTGTCCCCTGCATCAGCAGGTGGACTCTCAACCACTGCACCACCAGGGAAGCCCTATATATTAAATTTTTATAAAATTATTTTAATGACTCAAAAGTTAGGTACTCTATAAATAAAAAGCATCATCCTCATGATCATTTATGTCTGGCATTTTCCTTCTGTTTTCAGCTGTGACTGCGGAAGTGTATTTTATCTACTTATTGATGTTCTTTTGATTTTCTATTAAATATTATCTTTAGAGCATATTTTACAAATCCTATAAACAAGTGTTAAATGAGGTTTTAAAATATACCACCAGGAACAATATTGTATACTTCAATATTGTACTTCTACATTTTAAATAAGTATCCTTAGTTATTTTGATGCACACTCAAGTTTGAGAATCACTGTCGTGATTCCTTACTCAAAGTCTAGTAGAAAAGACAAACTTGTGAACACATTATTTTAGCCTAATACTATAGGTACCATGTGAATCTCTCTCTCCTGAGCCAGTCCCACATATGGCTGTTAATAGTACTCTGAAGCTGAGGACCAGAAAAAGAATAATGCATGTGGTATGCTTTTATTTTCAGGTACTAGAGAAAAAAATGCTACACATTAACTGTTCTAATATTGAAGTTTTAATTTGTATTCTGTAGTAATTTACTCAGTTACATAAATAACAATGCTGTCTAATTCTTTTAGTCACCTAGGTGTATATAAAATTACCAGTTCATACTGAAGAGTAGACTCAGGGCTTTTATTATTCTCAGTAACATGTTCTGTGGATGTTTTATTTATGTGTAGTAGGCATGTGCTTAAACTTGTTGCAAGCTAGAATTATTCTGGCACTGAGTTAGAACTTTAAGGGCAACTGATGATTTGTTTTTGTGTTAAGGTGATCTTCATCTAGGCCCTGCAAAGCTATTAAACTTTGTAAATTTATAAATAAGAGTATGTATCAACATTACCCCCAGCTTGGTTGCTTGTTAAGGGATATGGCTCTTAAGCAATAACAAAAAAGAGCTGTGTTAGCTTCTTGCAGGGATCATATCTTCTGCCTGGGATTCAATGTTTACCAAAAGTTTGATCAAAACAAATAGTATTTTGAAAGGATTGTCTGAAAAATGTGCAGGGTGTCTATTCCTATAGGCATTCTATGATTTTATCCTTAAGTTTAACAGAGCTCTTTGGGAGTTGTATGTATACTTGGGCTACCTGGTTCTGTACTCTGTAGAACCGCTTTTACTGAATCTCATTTTGGCATTATGCTGTTGACTCAATATGAGTGATGGTATACAAAGCAGCCCTATGAAACTTTTGTTTTACTTACTGTAAAAATGTTATTCGGGATATTGAGAATACATGGGAGAAATTTCTTTCTTATTTCAGTGCTAGGAACCAAGAATAGTTGCTGTTTGTTCCTCCCTGAGCAATGATCTGTATTTATCTTAATGGGCAGTGAATCACATGATTTATTATTTCTTGCTTCATGTTGGTTGTTATAAAGCTTGTAACTGAATTTTTTGCCCACTTCTGTTAAGTGGTGGCTTTGTAGTTCCAACTTGTTTTGTGTTCTACACTCACTCCTAGTTTTGTCTTAATTTTTTACTTATATATATATATTTTTTTAATCTGAAATAGTCATTTATAGAAAAGTTGAAAGAAGCGTACAAGGAATTCCCATTATACCCTTTACTCAGATTCCCTTAATATTAACATTTTCCTGTACCGGTATCTGCTTTCTCTCTCTATATATACACACAGATTTCTCCTATTTGCTTTTAATTTCTTTACCAAACGTATCTGTACAAATGCCTGTGAAATGCTTTTTGGGAGGAATAAAGCAGTGTATTACTAAATAATAATAGTAGGTAAGGATGTGTTAATTCTATACCTATGTTGAAAAAAGAGACCTATAGAAAAACCTGTTTCAGATGGAAGGAAGATAAATTGTGTGTGTGTCTCTGTGTCTGTTTGTGTGTCTGAGTGACAGAGAGACACACACACACAGAGGGAGAAAAAGAGAGAGAGGAGAGACAGACAGCACGCATGCATTTTAAGAGGATCCTTGTAACACTTTGAATGGCAGAAGAGGGGAAATGCCAAAGGCTTTTTGATTTAAATAAAAATTAGGGCATTGTCTTCTTAAATAGAAACAGATAATAAATACTAAAGCATGAAGAACTGTTTGGGAATGTATTTGATTTAGTAATTAAGTAATCAGAGTAGGACGGTAAGCAGAGAGTCTTAATTCAGAAATGTTTACTTTTTATGAAGTTAATCATAAAATAATTTCAGATTTGATAGTTTTCATACTAAATATTTTTCATTTATTTTAACTACTCCTCAATAATAAGATTCTTTTGGGAGATGGGAATAGAGTGACAATTGTTTATGTACCTGTTCTTTCGTCAAGGCAAAACCAAAAACATACACTTTATTATACAATATAGAAGACATTCTAACTGTGGATTCCTATTTCAGATACTTAGATATGATCTTATGTTATTAATGGCTCTAAACATTTTGTACACAGAATAGGAAAAAATTGAACAAAAATGAACTTAAAGAATATTATAAATTATAAAAATGTTATTTATGTTCTAAAAATAATTGTAAAAATGTATAGCTTAAACCTTAAAACATAAATCAGTTACAAAAATATAAAATAAAAGATTGCTCTCTGGCCTATGTGAAAGTAAAACATAGTTGAATGGAAGGGAGCTAAAGAATTCAGTCTAAATTGTATTCATTTCTTATTTAATGCAGTTTGCTAGAGGAATCTGCATACAAAAAAAGCCTTCTGAGGGCTTCCCTGGTGGCCCAGTGGTTGAGAGTCCGCCTGCCGATGCAGGGGACACGGGTTTGTGCCCCGGTCCGGGAAGATCCCACATGCCGTGGAGCGGCTAGGCCCGTGAGCCATGGCCGCTGAGCCTGCGCGTCCGGAGCCTGTGCTCCGCAACGGGAGAGGCCACAACAGTGAGAGGCTGGCGTACCGGAAAAAAAAAAAGAGTTATTGTCTTCTTTGGTTTCAGATAGACCTATTGAAGACTCTCAGGAGGCTATTGGAATTTCCATATCAAGAAGCAGAGTTAATAAAGGCAAATGTGAATTACCCTAATAGTTATTCAGTTTTTGCTGGGTAGCTTTCAGAATGACTTGCCACTTTACAGAGTGGGTAGAGAGACTAGAAGGTAGCAAACCTGTGAGTTGCAACCTCTATTTTTGTCCCTGGTGTCATCACATGGACCTTATCAGTCTTTAAAGCCTGTACCCAAGGCTTAACCACCCCTGGGGATTCTATGGTCCTACTGATTGGAAGTTCTCCATCTTTGTGTCTAAGCATAATATGAGCCTTTTTTTAAAAAAAAGAAAGTATCATGATAGCCTTAGAGATTACCAGTACTAGTATGTTCATTGGTTAATCCTTTCTGAAGAGAGTAATAGTGGTAAGTGAGAAAATAGGCTCTGTAAAAGGACTATGCTAAAGAAACATAAGTAGTAATCTTTTAGTTACTGTAGTTGTTATTTTCTTAAAGGTTATTATTGTTTGATGTGTCCTTTGCATACAAATTTTTTACTTTGCCACTAAAAAAACTGGTAAAAAGATTTGAGATTCCAAATTTTCCATGTGGATTGGGAGAGTTATTAGACTATAAAAAATAATTTATATATATATATTTTTCAAAGATATTCCAGGCCAAGCTTCTAGCTAGAAATTAAACCTTTGAAATGACATAAAACAATCCTATGCTACATTTAAAGGAAGTTATCCATTGCTCTATGAAAATTATGTTGTGAACAGTTTCCACATTTGATACTTTTAAAAGTTGAATCCATCTTGAACCTTGGCCATTTGTTACTGAAAGTGCAAGAAAAATGTCAGTGTGGATATATCTCATGGAATCTTAGAACGGGGGTGGAGGGCTTAGAGATAATCTAATTTCATTTTTCCATATTTTAGGTGTGAAGAAACTGATACAGAGGGGCTTAGTGACCTGCTGAAGGTCACAAATTTGCAGAACTGGGATTTCATTACAGACCTCTTAACCTATTCCATGTATCTTAAAGTCAGTATTAACGTAAAACTAAGATTTTAGTTATCTGCTATACCACAAAACCATTTTATTTAATATTTGTATCCAAGTTGAGTTTAGGTTTCTCTCTCTTTTAGGGAATAGTCTTTATGTTTTGTTTTGCAGGTATACTAGTGAATTTTTGCACTCTAAAACCTTTTAGATTAATTTAAAAAACTGTCAGCAACTCTGTGTCTCTGTATCTATTATCTATTTTATAGAAATAGGGGACATGTCATCTAAGTTTGTGTGTGCAAATGTGAAGTAAAGTGTAATTAAATTGCACCTGTAGAATGAGTTCCGAGTCAGTAATACCTCTGGGAACAAAGCTCGTTTACAGACAGTTTCCTGAAGTTAAATACCCAATGTACTCTTCAGCTGGAAATGTGTGTAAGATACACATCATCTGGAAAGATACAGGAAACAAAACAGAAAACATTTTTCTACCTTTATACAAAACTATAATGCATGAAATATTGACACTTGAAAATATACTTCAATTCTAATGAAGTATAAAATTCTAATGAATTTTTCTTAGGAAAAATGAGTTTGAACTGGAGCAGTTAACCTAGCCAATAAAGTAGGTGTTCTGTAGGAGTTGTTCCACGTGTAGATGTATTTCTGGTGTATCTGTGGGGAGGAAGGTGATCTCCGCGTCTTACTCTCCCGCCATTTCCCCTCGTCCCCCCTAGCCAGTAAAGTAACCATTGAGTTGATCAGGGTAGGAGAGAGTATTGCCAGCATGAAATGAGAAACTAAAATGATTACTCTTCTTGGAAAATTGAAGGCTAATGCGTGTTTTGAATATAAAGCAACCGTTAAGTGGGTAAATACTGTAAAAAAAAAAAAGTGTGTATTTATCAAATTCAGGAATGCCAGACAAGGCATTTTAAAACATTGAACACATATAAGTTTAGAAACGATAAAAGAAAGCACTGTCTCCCCACAAGAGTTGGCCAATTTATGGAACTCAGTATCCCAGCTATCAGATGAAAACGAAGAATTTAAAAAGATAAACTCATGGATGTTTTATTCATGTGAATTGAGAGGGAGAAAAGATATTGTTGAGGGACTTGTCCTTAACTTTTTGCAGTTCAAGGAAAACAGTCATATCATGTGGTAACAGGCAGAATATTTGACTGACTAGACCAAGATCCTGATTCAGGGTGAAAATTCTTATGAGCAAAAGCAATCTTTTTTATATGTATCTCCTTTCTTTTCCAATATTAGGGAAAAGGAATCATCAGCTGTGTGAAGGTGGAGGGGAACTTATTGCAAATTTAATGTTCATGTTGAAAACTATGCAAATGCCAAGTAATGAAGGAAAAAGCCAGTAAAAGACGAGACTCAGAAACCTAGTAGGATTTTGTACAAATTCTAGATTGAACAACCATAAAACTGTGACCATATTAATATAGTGAAGCTCAAAGTATTATAATAATTTTAATGCTAAAATAGTAAAAACGATGCTTTAGGTTTCATAGAAATTGAGCATTTAAATTGGTCACCACCAAGTTGCATATCAAAAAATAAGGATAATGAAAAACAGATATCTATTTTGAAAAGGTCTCTGAATCACTCACATCCCTTGACACCTGTTGAGAGTCCCACATTAAGAGCCAAGTAGGTAGAAAGGAAACTGAATAAAAAGTTAATTCCAGAACTCAGTAGTTAAAACTTGTACAGATTTTTAAAAAATCTTCACTTTTAAGTTGCACTTTGGAAGTGATGCCTCACTCTAAGTCTTCGAAAAATAAATGCGTTTAAAGAGGTGTCAGACTGGGTGGGATACAGTTAATATGGGTTTGTGTGTGTGGCAGGGGAGGAGTGGATTAGAAGACATGTCAATGTTGGAGAAGGCTCAGGCATATGGCATTGAGACACCCAATGCTGGATAATATTATGAATTAAACAAAGTTTATTTCTTTAGATTATTTTAAGAAAAGAGGTACAAAAAAGAAAGGATGATAGGACCTCTTTCTCCCCTCAATTCTAATTCTTTCTTCCCCCAACTCTTAACTCTCTCTCTTCCCTACCCTAACTTCCTCTTTTACTCAAGGGGTTTCCATGCTGTTCTAGGCCTTTTCTTCTAACGAAAGCATTCTGTGATCTGGACCTATTTTTCCACCTTTCCCTGTCTTGCATATAGGAATGAAACTGCATACCTTGTTAATGCCAAGATTGGTTTTATACCCAACCGACTTAACATCTGAAATAAGCCTAAGTGATAGATACTTCTTGCCTAAGACAGTTTATATTTTTCTCTGAAGTTGAAATAATTATTTTTCATTTTGAAATAATTATTTTTAATATTTAAAACATTTTTAAAGATAAAACTTATTTCTTAAATACGTTGGATATATTTAAGCATTCTAGTATTTTTTACCCTAGATTCAAGGGAAAAAGTTAAAACAATAGATTAATAAAATTGCTAAAATTGGGTAATACCTTACTTAGGTTTTAGGTAATTTGTTTTTTATTTTCATACTTTGGAACTCTTCTCCATTTTTCAGATTCTAGACTCCATTCTTTTAGCTTGCTGGTGGACTATGTCCATTATATACACAATTTGATTTTAAGGCAAAAGTTTCCAGACACAGTTTAGAATTCTTGAGTTATCTTTTAAAAACAGTTGTCTTGTGAATAAAATACCTACCTAACTATAAGAAATTTGGACTCCACTACTTCCTTTCTCCTACTGAGTTAATAGGAATATAGTAGGCATGTGACACTTGTTTATTTGAATTTTTTGTGACCTTGTTACCATTTTGTATACTTCGGATTCCCAAATGTCCAATTGGAAGAAGACCCATTCCTTGTCTGCTCTTGTAGGATGTTAGTTTTAATGTCTAATATTGATCTTCTTTAGAAAAGTAGGACTATTATATAAGAAATACATGCTCATTTTATAAAAAGAAGACTAGTCTATTCAGTATGTGTTTATTTCCTCAGGGTAGTGAACATTTGTGGCCACTTAAGGAAGCCATGTATCAGTAACCGTCTGCAGTATAAATAAGCTGTCCTGGATTATAGGTTAATTTTTCTCCTCTGAGTTAGGATATAATTTCTTCATCAACCACTTTCATGTAACCAAAAGGAAATCTTTGAGCTGCTTTTAAAATAACTACAATGCTTAACTCATGCAGTTACCAAATCATACATTTTTCCATTTTTCTGATTAAAATTCCCTAAGCAACATTAGTCTTACTTTTACATTGGCATCCATTCATTTGAATTAATATTTAGTTATACTAAATATAATAATATTTAATTATAATTAATAAAAGCCAACATTTACTGAATGCCTACTATGTGCCAGAGGATTAAGGCTCAGTGCTAAACTTATTTTTGGGACAAGGGTGTGAATTTTGATAGTGAAACAGAGCTGATAATATAATTGTGAATTTGTTGGAATGTTGTAAATAGTGAGATAATATAATTGTGTTTGGCAAATGTTCAGCAGCTCTTTGTTGATGCCTTCCAGATAGATTTATATTAGCCTTGCCTTTCTTTTCTTCATGTATTATTATACCTGCATTTGTAGTCTTGATTCTTTGAATCAATGTGAATATTCTTAAATGGTGACATACTATTGATCATTGTAGACATCATAGTGGTATGAGGTCTAAATGATGTGAGAGTTCATGTTTTTTAAAGATAATTTACTACTTTTTATATCTTGTTACAAATTTTCAATTTCTATCAAGAAGTATTAATTGTTTATATGTTTATGGTGTTATACAAGTCAAATGGTTCTTCTAAGAACTTAAAATCTGAAGTATCTAAAGGGATTACTATTAATACACTTTTTAAAAAAATTCACATGTATATTAAACAAATCCTAGATGTTGGACAAATAGCAAAAGAGGTTTAGAAAAACGAAATTTCAGTCTGAAAATTTGCCTTTTTTCCCTCTAGGAATCAAATAAAAGATTTTGTATTAGAAACATGAATTTAGAATTCAGAATAAGTGTTGCTTGTGAAATCAGATTTTATTGATTTATCAGGTAGAAATTTAATCAGCATTTTTCTTAAAGCAAAAGCTTCAGGTTATGTATATATTCACCTTTGTAAATTCTAATTCCTTTCCTGCTCCTCCTCTTCCACTTCTCCCCCTCCTTTTTTTTTTCTTTTGACCAGTAACTTTTTAAAGTTGAAAACTATGCTAAAGGTACCCATTTCTCTCCAGAATATAAAGTTTCTTCTTAAGATTTAGAGCATATATTTTATATGTAAAGAACATTCATTATGCATCAATGGATATGAGAGGGTCATGGGACTTCTTCTCAACGAGCCTTATCTAGCCAAATAGAGGTAATTAATGCCTCCCCGTGCCCAATTACATCAGACCTGAAGACTGAAAAGTTGCCTCTTCCTTGTGTAGTTTAATTTCATCCAGAATGGACAGTGCCTAAGCGTTTGTTTCCATCATCTGAAAGATACAAAATTATTTATAGGATGTTTGCAGTGAATCTTCTTATTTTTACCACTGTGGACAAACCACTTGGAAATTTTTTCATGACATACAACAATCATGTTATAGTATTTAATTAATATGTTTGCTTTCTCATTCTGAAATGTCATCCAAATGATGCTTTTCACGAAGAAATTTTGTGTAGTTCACTTAAGAACTCTACGTGCCAGTTATATAAAAGACTGAGCACAAGCATACTTCCACAGAAACTAAACTATGGTATTGCTTAGTTGAAGAAGTAAATACTTTGTTTTCAGGAATCTTATTTAGAAAGAAAACTTTCCCAAATGGTTTTATATTAGCTAAAATTTCATATTTCTATGTGATACACTATTTCTATGTTTATTTTTTGTCAGTGTAACCTAGTTTAATTTAAAAAGTGCTGTTAATCATTGTTTTTCTTTTCTTTTAAAAAAACAAATCAAACTACAGTAACCCTCTTTAATTTAGTGGTTAACTAGGACTTGTTCACATAGATGAGATTTCTTTATGTGATTTTTATTTTATGAACAAAAAAATTATACAACTTCTACCCTCAATGGATCAAATGGATACATTGATTGAACAACTATTCAAACATTTACACTGACTTTCCCTAAAATTTTATATGTATTTCAAAATTAGTCCCCATTTTAAATATATTTTAATGATATTGTTTTGTGTTTACTGAGCAAAATTGATCCACCATGGAACTGAAATTAGTGCTTTAATTTGAAGCTTTATTTCTTAAGGAAAAATAACTATGATTTTATAACTACTGGATATTTTTTAAAAACCCAGTTGGTAATTCTGTGATGAATTTGTATATAATAAACTTCCTATCAAAATACTTTGTATCATAAACTATATGAAAACTATTTCTGTTGGTGTATTCCATAGTAACTTTCATTAGATTGGTTATTTTCACTTGTTGGAGTTCTAGTAAAATGCTGAGGCAACTGTAGTATATTTCTAATGAAGTCTGTAAAAATATTGAATTCTGAAATTATTGAGCAACCTACCATCCATGATCATGAATATATGATTTCTAATTGACTTAGCTTTCGGCTTAATCTATAAATTTTTGTAAGTATCTAATATTTGTTTATGATAGTTCTATCAGATCTATCTACCTAGTTTTAGACTCTCAAATGCCCTAGAAAACCCTAAAGCATACACATTCACAAGATTTCTCTGTGAGTATAACCAGGAAGAGAGAATATTTGCTATGTACTCAAATTATAGCATTTGATTTGGGGGGAAAATCATTTTATGTTTTACTAGGTACAAATAGGGATAGGCATTCTTATGTAGGCAAGAATTAATATGCATCAAAATTCTTGAAGAGTTAATCCAATGTAAAGAAGCTTATATCATTTATTTGATATTCCTAACTTCTCTTTCAGGGGTTTATTGCACTTATTTATAACAGTTTCCTAGTCCATTCATTATAAAATGTAGGTCGAAAAATATTGCCCTTTAGAGTTCATTCTGTTACATAATATTACTGTGTATTTGGGAACATAATATATTAAGATATAACGATACAGAACATTATTTTGCTCTTGAGATTCACAGGAGAAGAGGGACTAATCTATGGAATGGATCTGAAACAAAGCTAATAGACTTGGATTTAATTAATTTGGGTAATTAAAAGTATACTGAATCTATGAGATCTGATAACTTGATTTTTCTAAAATGGATTGCTCACTGCTTTTTCCCCTTTACTTTCCGTAGGGAACCAGTTCCCTCCAGTTGCAGCACAGGACCTTCCTTTTGTGTTAAAGGCTGGCTACCTTGAAAAACGCAGAAAAGGTAAATCATATGATTCTAATGAAAAACCTAAAAATCTAAGACTCTAAGAAAACCTGATGATATTATCCAAACCACAAAATACAGCTTTTAGCTCTAAATAATTTTTAATAACAAAATAAAACATTTGGTCAGGTTTTTTGTTGTCAACCTTGGTTATTTGTAGATGATTTTAAAGCTGTTTCCTGCCTCTTGGAGGAGAGCTGTGGGCCATGACTGTATTCTCAAGGATGGGATTTCTCACACTTATCCCACCCAGCTGAGCAGTGGGTTTTCTGTACCTGACCTGGCATACGCCATGTTTGCTACGGTTCAGATCAAGCTTAGCATATTGACTGCCATTTTCTGTTAATCATTCAGTGTTCCTTTCCATTGGCTAAGATAATTGGGAGTTGACCATATGGTCTCACTCTTTCAACCCCAATATAAAAAGAAAATGAAATATGGAGGTGGTGTTATGATACGGGAAATGAAAAGCGGAAAGTCTCTTCATTACCATCCTGCTTATCTCTCAGGTAGTCCCTTTGGGCCTTCCTATTTATATTCCATTTTCTTTTCTTAGCTTTCTTAGCTGAATTTTAAAGCTGAAAGAGATAATAGAAATCTAGGTCAACTCCTCCTCCCTCTTTTTTATGACAGATGAGAAAATGAGACCCTGATGAATCAATTATCTTAAGGCTTTATAGTCAAATACCTTTCTGACTGTTTCCTGTCAGGAAAGTTTGTTAGCCATGTAGTTGATCCCATAAATGTAGCAGTCCCATCTCTGCTGTAGTGTATTCCTTTTTTTTTTTTTTTAACATCTTTATTGGAATATAATTGCTTTACAATGGTGTGTTAGTTTCTGCTTTGTAACAAAGTGAATCAGTTATACATATACATATATCCCCATATCTCTTCCCTCTTGTGTCTCCCTCCCACCCTCCCTCCATATCCCACCCCTCTAGGTGGTCACAAAGCACTGAACTGATCTCCCTGTGCTATGTGGCTGCTTCCCACTAGCTATCTATTTTACATTTGGTCGTGTATATATGTCCATGCCACTCTCTCACTTTGTCCCAGCTTACCCTTCCCCCTCCCCATATCCTCAAGTCCATTCTCTAGTAGGTCTGTGTCTTTATTCCTGTCTTACCCCTAGGTTCTTCATGACATTTTTTTTTTCTTAAATTCCATATATATGTGTTAGCATACAGTATTTGTCTCTCTCTTTCTGACTTACTTCACTCTGTATGACAGACTCTAGGTCCATCCACCTCACTACGAATAACTCAATTTCGTTTCTTTTTATGGCTGAGTAATATTCCATTGTATATATGTGCCACATCTTCTTTATCCATTCATCTGTCGATGGACACTTAGGTTGCTGCCATGTCCTGGCTATTGTAAATAGAGCTGCAATGAACATTGTGGTACATGACTCTTTTTGAATGATGGTTTTCTCAGGGTATCTGCCCAGTATTGGGATTGCTGGGTCGTATGGTAGTTCTAATTTTAGTTTTTTAAGGAACCTCCATATTGTTCTCCATAGTGGCTGTATCAATTTACATTCCTAGTGTATTCCTTTTAGCTTTGTTTTATGTTTTGTTTTTTGTTTGTCTCTTGGAAAAGAAGATACAAATTATTTAGTCATAGAATTTTACAGCTAAAAGGAGCCTTAGAAATCATATTAACTAACTTTTCCTTTTTCAATAAGGGAATTGCATTATATTTATAAAGGTAATATATATTATCTAAACTGTTCTTTTTCCCTCTTTATTGTAGATCACAGCTTTCTGGGATTTGAATGGCAGAAACGGTGGTGTGCTCTCAGTAAAACAGTGTTCTATTATTATGGAAGTGATAAAGGTAGTATCGGCCTTCAGTTATATCAGCATGAGGGTTTTGCGGGGGGCATTTTACTCCACCCCCATACCTTTTGGGTGCAGAATGAGCTGAAGACAAATGGAGAAAGAATAACTAAAAATTTTAATATTATAGCCTAAGGGTAATTAATAATTCTGTTATTTGACAAATGCTCCAAATTCCAGAATGCCCTAAAAGTTAACACAATTGTGTTTTATTGAAATAGGAAAGAGAAAAATAACTTTCATCCGTGTGGCCTTTTATCTCAGGAATTATTGATATTTATCATCCAGGCGGTAGTTGTAGAATTTCTTTAGGGTTGTGGGAGTTTTGAAGGGAGGAAAGGATGTTTTTTCCTTCAAATATTTTAAAAGAAAAATTTAGATAAAATGAAACGTGCGCAACACCTTTCTCCGCTTCCTTTATGGATTTAAGTAACAGCAAACATCCATCAAGGTTACTGTTCTAAGCACCTTAGCTGTCTAAGCAGTTTAGCTATACTAACGTGGTTAGCTCCAGCTTTGTGAGGTAGGTACCATCATTAGTCCCACTTATTTTACTGTTTGGAAAACTGAGGACAGGGAGGTTAAGTCACTTGTTCAAGGTCACAGAGCTGGTAATGGCAGTTTGGGTATTTGAACTGAGGCATAATGGTTAGAGTCCGTGCTCTTAACCACTATTATCACTATGTTAATTTAGAAACAGTGATACATTTTGTAACTTCACTTGCTAATTAATAACTTACTCATAGTTCACATAATTTTAAGTTCATCGTTTGAACAAATAAAGCCATAAAATACTGAAATTTAAAGAATATAAGCTTTCTTAGTTTTGCTTTTATCTAGGAAAAGTGGGTCGGAAGTTGAATCTTATAAAGTAAGGGTTGTATATAAATAGCTGACATTCATTTCCAGAAAGGACACTTAAGGAGAAAAAAAAGATTTAAAAGTCCAGTATCACTGAATATAAACTTTCCCATGAAGTTGTTTCTTATCAGTGTTGTTTGGAAGTTTATATTTCATTTGACATTATTTGCAGTTTTTAGGGTTTTCTTCCTTATTATAAAATCAGGCAGATATGATTATTGTATTTCAGATAAATTTTAAATACATGCATGATGCTAGAAGTTGGTCTCACCTTTTGGTTAATGGGATTATCAAATTGAGAATTAACTTAGTGGCGAGTTTGCATTCTGTCACTAATTTACAATATGTTCGTAAGTAGAAATGGAGTCAGTGAAGTGTAAACTATAAACAGCTATCAACAGGTAGCCTTCTTTCTTCTGCTAAGGCTTAAGTAGGTGATTTTATCAGAAAATTTAGAGTCCAAGTTCAATTATGATTATCATAGGTCATAAACATGTGTTACTATTATAGAAATAAAATTTTGTACCGTATTTGTGAATTGAGATCAAGATTTTGCTTTTTCATAAAGAAATGTCTTCTATTTCATAAGACCAGGGGAGGGAGGTTTAAAATCCTTGTGACTTTGGTTCAGTTAGTCTTCTCATTTCTAATTTCTTTAAAAATCAGTGAATACGTATGTCTGTTTCCTTCACTCCTAGTCCTAACTGGTATATACCAACAGTTAGGTCAAAGATTAGCAAGAGTTTTCCCAAAATCTAGGGAATGTTTATATTTATTTCAAAGGCTAATAAATAAATTCTAGTTATTTGGGGGAGATACTAGTTAAATTCCCATTTCTATTCTTACTTGATGAGGCCTTGTGGTAATAACATTCTTTGTAATTTGTATTTTAAGTACTTTGTGATCCATTTAGCCACTCTACCACCGCGGCTTTTAAAAAATTATTATTCTCGCATTCCCTTTTTACGTGGATCTTTGAGGAGCTGGTTTATATTTCCTTAAACTCTTCCCTATCTGTCACTATGAAGCCTCCTGTTTCCATTGAGATTTCAGATCTGTTTTTAGTGGTTCTTTGGAATTCTTGGCCAGTTCTGCTTTTAGGGACTTGGGGGGGAAAGAAATCTATATTTAGACAGTTTTTAACTGCTTGTTTGGCATGATCTTAATTTCCTTCCTTTGTGTCCTTTTCTTTCCAAGAAAATGTACATGTCACATGAAATTTTTTTCTTTTGTGAAATCAGATAGCTGATTTGTACATTGTTTACTGTATATGTGAACCACTTTACCTAAACTTTGGAAAGAGCTATTTAGATATATGAGAACTATAATCCTCCAACTAAGTAGGATTTAGATAAATGGATTGTAGAGGCACAGAGTTGATACCACTTACTAGGTTAAATTGTACTTTGTTACTGTTTGACAGATACATAGTTCACATTTTCTAACTTACAATATGTGCCAAAAAACATTTTGACCCATCAAGATAATAATGGCTTAGAAAGAGTAGTTCCAGCCTGTAGGGTAAATAATACTCTTACCTTTGTACCCCTAAATATTATCTGTATTTATTATTCATGGCCATTTGGGGACTTTAAGTTTTATATACACACACACACACACACACACACACCCATATATCTTAACAAAACATACTTTATCACTTTCTGAAATCACATCCTTCCTTTCATCTGTTTCCTCTTCATTTGAATCTCATTGTCATGAATCTCATTTATCAAACTTCTTGGGTCCTAGATGCTCAGACTGCCATTAAGGTAGTCCTTCACTCACTGATTTATTCCTTTTTTAATTTGGTAAACATTTATTGGGTACTTGATAGATCCTGGGCATGGGGGATCCAAAGATAATCCTGCCTTATAGGTACTCTCAGTTGGAGTTGTGTGGGTATCAGTAAGAGAAGAGAGGAAGTCATGGGATCACTCGGGGCTGGGCAGGTAATTTCAATGCGGTACAATAAGTGATTTAAATAAAATATCTTTGGATCACAAAGGGGGGGTGGGTAATTTCCTGAGGGAGTTAAAGAATACTTCCTAGTGGAGAGGACCCTTCATTGGGCCTTAAAAAATGAGGAGTTTGTTGGATGAAAAAGGGTAAAATGGGCCTTCCAGGCAGCAGAATGGCAAAGATTCTGAGTTTCAAAAGGCCTTGGATGAGATCAGAATTGGAATCAAGGCAGAGCATACAGTGAATGAGGGGAGAGTGTATAAAAGGCTAAAAAAGTGGGTTAGGATCAGATTGACAAGAGCCTTATGGGAATAAGGTCCTTGCTAGCTATTTTATCTTGAATATGGCTTTTAAGCACAGGGCTCTATGACCAGAATTGGTTTTTAGGAAATAATTGTGATAATATTGTGGGACATGGATTGGAATGGTTAGAGACTGGGTCAGCAGGATCATTTAAGGGGACACTGAACTAGTCTGTGCAAGAGAGGTTATCATAGGAAGCTGAGAGGCACATGGAGGATTTAGTGCAGGCCCCTCCAGCTCCAAAGCCATGTTCTTTCCACAACTTGGTAGTTAGCAGCCCTTCCAACACACCTGTAAATGATGGCCCATTTAGGAACCTGTTCCAAACTCATGTTTTCAGGGGTTTTTTTTGGTTTTGTTTTTGTTTTTTGCAGTACGCGGGCCTCTCACTGTTGTGGCCTCTCCCGTTGCAGAGCACAGGCTCCGGACGCGCAGGCTCAGCAGCCATGGCTCACGGGCCCAGCCGCTCTGCAGCATGTGGGATCTTCCCGGACTGGGGCACGAACCCATGTCCCCTGCACCGGCAGGCGGACTCTCAACCACTGTGCCACCAGGGAAGCCCTCAGGGTTTTGTTTTTTGTTTTTCTGTTTAACCTCCATATGATCTTGAATCAGCATTATGAAACTTACCTCCTCCTACTTTTTAAGGGGGGAATAGTTTGTAGTATCTCTTTCCTTCCCACTTAAGGAGTTTTGCTGCCCCTACCCCAAGTACCCAATTAAAGAAAATTCTAGTGCCATCTAGTATGTGGCAGCTGCAGGTAGCCTTGGTCCTACCAAGAGTCATTCTAAATGTATATCAAAAGTTATTTATTGGGCTTCCCTGGTGGTGCAGTGGTTGAGAGTTCGCCTGCCAATGCAGGCGACATGAGTTCGAGCCCTGGTCCGGGAAGATCCCACATGCCACGGAGCAACTGAGCCCGTGCGTCAGAACTACTGAGCCCGCGATCTAGAGCCCGTGCTCTGCAACAAGAGAAGCCACGGCAATGAGAAGCCCGCATGAAGCAACGAAGACCCAACGCAACCAAAAATAAAAAATAAATAAATCAAATAAATTAAAAAAAAAAAAAAAGTTATTTATTATATCATGTGGTTGTAACTTTTTCATTGTAGTACCTTTTCAATGTATAATAAAAGTCAGTAGAAAATTGGGCTTAATACAGATCATTTAAACTAACAAAACTTTTACATTGGCGGGGAAGTAAAATTTTTCATTGAAATTGACCTCTCTGCTCTCTCACTTCGCTCATTATTTCACCACTGATAGGAAAAATAGGACGTAGCTGTTCAGTGTGGATGACAAGTATAAAGTGTTTTGATGTTGAAATAGCATCATAGTTCTCTTTTAGTATTTAAAATTATTGTTAAAGTGACAGGGTTTGTATAATTGGAAGTTCTGTTGTTTTATAACAACAACTTTAGTAACAGCCATAAAAGCTTACCTTTTTTCCTGGTTCATTTGATAGAGGCAAATTCCTGGGTCAGGGCATCAGCATTTTATAATTATATCATGAATATATACAAAATATGTCAATTAAATCTGATATTAAAAAAATTCATACTGTAATTTTCTTTGTGTAAAGAAGGATAATATCTTTGTTATTCCTTAAGAAATAGAAATAATTTTGACATGATAGAAATGAAATAATTCTGATATGCAAATACTAACTTAAAACTCTATCAAAATGAATGTTAAATAAAAGACCTTTATTACCCTGTAGCAGTACAGAGAAGTTAAAATGTACATCTGATACTTAGAAGGACTTCATCAATATGGGGAAATATTCATGTACAAACTAAGTCCTATTTAAAGGTCTCATGATGATGAGTCCTGTTGGTTTGCAATAAACCAGGACACAGTTTGATTTAAAATATATCTATACATCTGTATATAGATTGAAGAGATGTGTGTGTGTGTATACATAGATAGATTGAAAGTAATATATTTTTAATAGATCTGCACTGCTGTAAGTACACAGATATATAGATGCTACTGTACCTGTCTGTGTGTAATAGATACAGCAACATCTGTAGCAGTAAATATTCTTTGAAAATCTATGTGCCGGGTATTATTAGTGCCAAGTGGTATCACACACTGGCTCAGAGGAGTGGGCACAGAGGACCCATGAAACAGTATGATATGCAGGAGCCGGCTCACTGGCACAGTGGGTGAGTGAGGGCTGGTGAGACTGGAAGAGGAGGCGCCAAGCTGGTAAATTCCCTGGTCAGGAGTTTGGCCTTTTTTGTCTAAGGGACAGTTAATGTTTCTAAGCATTGCAGGTAAGTAGATGGCATGACAAACTTTGGATGTTGGAAAGATCACGTTGACAGCTGTCAGAAGAAGGTAAGACTGGAGGCAAGATGTGTTTTGAAACTGAGAGTGCCTGGGAATCCAGAGAGTTGTTTAGCACCTTAAGTGCATGAAGGAGCCGCAGGTTATGTTTTTAGCCATTCTCACGTTGCATGACGTTGCATGGGTAGCAGCAGTGTCATTAATTCTGTAATTATTGTAGGAGGCCCTAGGAGGATAACATGTATAAGATATTCTCTGTATAATGTTTATCTTTTTTTTTTAATTTATTTATTTTATTTATGTATTTTTTGGCTGCATTGGGTCTTTGTTGCTGCGTGTGGGTTTCTCTAGTTGCGACGAGTGGGGGCTGCTCTTAGTTGCGGTGCGCGGGCATCTCATTGCGGTGGCTTCTCTTGTTGTGCAGCACAGGCTCTAGGCACGCAGGGCTCAGTAGTTGTGGCTCGTGGGCTCTAGAGCGCAGGCTTAGTAGTTGTGGTGCACGGGCTTAGTTGCTCTGCGGCATGTGGGATCTTCCTGGACCAGGGCTCGAACCCGTGTCCCCTGCATTGGCAGTCAGATTCTTAACCACTGTGCCACCAGGGAAGCCCCTGTGTAATGTTTATCTTAACAATAGCTGTATGTATAGTCTAATAGACCATATCATAATTATTATCTGAATTTCAGTTGTGGGAGAAAACAGTAGGTATAGCCAAAAAAACTAGAAACATGGTTTTAAATTCTGGTCTACGAGAAATTTAATTTCTTGTAATTTATTTATTCTCCATTCACAGCTACCTCATACTACACTGTTTTTTAAATCAAGTTTATTCCTATGGTTGAAAGTATGTGGCGGTATACAAAAACCACTTGGTTCTTATGCTTGCAGTGTACTTTTTTTTTTTTTTGGCCGCTGTGTTTTGCAGGATCTTAGTTCCCTGACTGGGGATTGAACCCAGGCTTTTGACAGTGAAAGTGTGGAGTCCTAAGCACTGGACCACCAGGGAATTCCCACTTGCAGTGTACTTTTATTTAAAAAAAAAAAAAAAAAAGGTTTTATAAATACCTAAAATTTCCTGCCACCAGACTGTATGAGCGAAACTTTTAATTCTAACTAAAGCGCTTCCCTTTGGACCCATACGTATTGCCTATGTTTGTTATTCAGGGCCCTTTGGGGCCCTTAAGTAATAAATATATATGGCATACAGTATTTTTCACTTAAAATAGTAATAATTTGATATTTCCTCATGGTATAACTTGGAACACTGGAAGTATATTTCAAGTGACAGAATTAGCATTGGCAGCTGTATTTCTGTGAGCTATATAAACAAGGAAAACGTTCATGTGTCTTTAACTGAGGGCTTAGAACAACTTACTAGTCAGTTGGATAAAGTTTAGTGGGAGGTTTAGTATTAACGGGCATGTTTCCCTCTTTCTTACTAGTGAGCATTAATACTTATGGAAATAGCATGAGTTATTCACTAAGAGGGAAAGGCCTTTTTAAATATAAGAAGCAGATATTATCAAAAATTTCTGAACACATTTCATATCTTTCTGTTTGCTAGTCATGTGTACCAAATTAGCATTATTGGTATAAACAAGAGAAACCAACTTTGTTTATACTGGAAAGGAAATTATTGGGAGAATATCAACTCTCAGACAGATTTGATGGGAAGGCTAAACAACCAGGCTCGGAAAGGCAGTCAAGGACTAAGGGAGGTGAGGTGGCTGGAACTTCAGCCCAATCCACACCTCCAGGGACAGTCTGACTGGGACACACTGGTGACCCTGCCAAGCCAGGACTCGTGATGTTGTGTGCACTGCCACCAATCAGTGAATGCCACTGCTAACAGAAGTGGATTCTGAGCTCTCCCCTGATTCTTTTGTTTTTCAGTTCAGATTTAGGTCCCAGGCTGGAGCATCTACTTGACTTATCTGGAACAGGGAAAATCTAAACCTCCCTCCAGCTTCTGTGGTGGGAAGTTGGCTCTGCCCCCTGATGATCTCAGGACTATGAGATGCTGGGGATCCTCAGATGACAAATGCTCACAACTCATAGGGATACTAAATGATTTAGAATTATTTAATTGCTATATTTATACTGTATTTTGAATGATAAGAGAGTGGTTGGTGTTTTAAGCATATTTTCTGAGAGCCAGCAAAAAAGAGAAAAAGCAAGCATATTTGCAATGAAACGAGGACTGACTGGGTTTTGGAAGATGGCAGTGGGGTGGAGGGAGAGAATGTGGTGTCAGTTGATGAAGAAAAGGGAGAAATGAAGAATGATGCTCAATTTTCTGGTTTGGGGGCTTCAATTAATGGAGGTACTGCTTATTGAGAAGGAGGACACGACAAGAAAGATCACAAGTAGAGTGGGAGTGGGGATAAGATGATCTCCATTGTGGGCAAGTTATATTCATTGTGCCTATAGGACATTCAAGAGATGAAACATGTATAGTGAGCAGGTGAAGATTTGGATATTGGGCTTCCCTGGTGGCACAGTGGTTGAGAGTCCACCTGCCGATGCAGGGGACACGGGTTCGTGTCCCGGTCTGGGAAGATCCCACATGCCGCGGAGCGGCTAGGCCTGTGAGCCATGGCCGCTGAGCCTGTGCGTCTGGAGCCTGTGCTCCGCAGCGGGAGAGGCCACGACAGTGAGAGAGAGGCCCGCGTACTGCAAAAAAAAAACAGATATGGATATTAAGTTCTGAAGCTGGACTGAAAATAGAGAACTATGAGTCACAAGCATATTGATAGGAATTTAATCCCTGGGATTGGATGAGGTTGCCCAGTGAAAACTGTACAGCAGGAAAAGAACAGGATTTAGAGCATAACCCATCATGGCTGTTTAAGAGATAGGCAAAGGTACCGGAGCCCATAAAGCAAGCTGAGAAAGTTGGGCCCAAGTTGCAGGAGGAAATGCAAGCTATAACGCTTATCATCTCTACTGAGACTTCATAAATTACATGTTCTAAAACAGTGGTTTTTCAAACGTTAGTGTGTATCAAAATCACCTGGGGTGTTTGCTAAAAACTTAGTTTCGTGGACTCACCCCCGGGGAATCCTATACAGCAAGTTCAGAGTGGTAGCCATTTCTCTGTTTTTAACAGACATCCAAGATGATTCTAACATAGGTGATTCTTGAAATACACTTTGAGAAACACCTTTCTAGGAGACAATGTGAAATGGTTGAAAAAGCAAGGTTTTAGAATCAGACTTACATTAGGGTCCTGGCTTTTACTACTTTGGTTGTGTGGCTGTAAGCAAGTTGTTTAAGTTTTCTTTTTCCCCATCAGTGCTGGGGATATAATAAATACCTTCTTTGTCTTAGAATTATTACAAGGTATATATGAGATTGCTGTATTAAATTTCTGGCATATAGAAGGAGTTCAGCAAATAAGATCTGTCTTTTTGGGCTTCCCTGGTGGCGCAGTGGTTAAGAATCCATCTGCCAATGCAGGGCACACAGGTTCGAGCCCTGGTCCAGGAAGATCCCACATGCTGCAGAGTAACTAAGTCGGTGCGCCACAACTACTGAAGCCCACGCACCTAGAGCCGGTGCTCTGCATTTTTAGAAAAAGAAAAAAAGAAAGATCTGTCTTTTTGGCACTTAAAACCCCCAGAACACAGCTGTAAACCTAAAGCCAGTGAAAAAGTAGGAGGAAATAGCATCATTAACCTCATACATTTTGTTTTGTAAGAGATCAGAGCCAACTGCTTCTTACCTCAAACCTACTGAATTAGAATTGTGTAAAATTAAGTAACTGATTTAATAGATTTCATTATCTAGTTTCTCCTGGCAGCCTTCAGTGCTGTAGACATTAAATTCGAACAGCATTGATATAGGCAAGGTTAAAGTGTGAAATAGAAGCTGAGGAAAATGTAATAGAGGGACAGACACCTCAAAAATCCTGAGGGTATCAACGTGTTGTAATATACTATAAAAACTAATACTCAGATTAATACTACTCGATCAAGAAAAAGTTAAATTACGTTTAACAGAATTGTTTGAAAAGTCAGGGAAGTATATGTTTCAGAATGATTTCAGTTATAAAAACCAACATTTTAGAGAGTTTGGGCACTTAAAACTCCGGACGCGCAGGCTCAGCGGCCATGGCTCACGGGCCCAGCCGCTCCGCGGCGTGTGGGATCTTCCCGGACCAGGGCACGAACCCATGTCCCCTGCATCGGCAGGTGGACTCTCAACCACTGCCCATGGCATGTACCTATTTTTAAGTCAACAAGTGTCTTTGAAACTACCCCAGAAAGCACTGTCAAACTAGCCTATATGTAAATTGCTATAGATTGCCATGTGATGCTAAGGTTTTCTCTTTCTTCTGGGCCTTGAAGAGAAGCTAATGTAAATGGAGAAGAGCAGAGTCTTAGCATACCCATGTCTGCCCATTTTGTGTCGTGAACTTCCTGTCTCACGTTGGCTAATTGGAAATATGGCTACTTTATGGTTATGGATTTGCAAAAGCTACTGAGAGTTATGAATTTTTCTTTCCTCCAACTGGTCCTTGAATATCCTGTTTTTTTCCTGAGAAGTTTAAGGAAATCTCTCAAAAGTATCCTGTATGGCTTTGATATTTGCTTCCAACTACTTCCATTTTTTACTGTGAAAATTAAATCCTTTTGCAGTGTAGTGAATCACTGACTAATATTCCTGGAGCAATTATATCTGTACTGGGTGTGTGGGAAGGTGTGTGGGGTGTCTGTTTCAGTGGCAAAGGGGGAAAGGTCTGGTGCAGTGTTACTAGCTTTTGTCTCACCATACCTATAATGCTCCTTTGTTTGTTTTAAGTGCTCAGCGTAAATTTGTTGAATGAGTGAATGAATGACTTAGTTTTCTTTGAGAATTTTAGAAGAACCAACAGTGCTTAACCATTATTATTTTAATACCTTTTCCCCAGTATTATTTTTTTGTTAGGTATTTTGCAAAATATGTTATGTGAGTACCAGTTCCATAAAATATTCTGTTAAAAAATGGTTCCACTGACAAATAATTTGGGGAAATGCTGCACACTAAATCTTTCTCATAGAAATTTGATCAAATATATTAAGGGCCTTATGAAGGCTGGGCTAACAAAACCTGCTTAACTTTGTTTAATTCAACATTTCCCAAACTTTTTTGATCATAGAAACCTGTTAATATCCCATAAACACACTTTGGGAAATGCTGCTCTGATTTTTATAGTTTTCATCTCATAGAGTTTATTGCAGACGTTTTCCACAAAGCAAACTTCAAATTTTGAATCTGAATTGTTTTTTCAATCATCGAAAGAGTTGTAAATTATGACTAAATATGATTAGAATGTCCAGATTTAAGTCAGAAATTACTAACTCAGATTTTTTGCCTTTAATGTTTTGAACCAGATATGATCTTGATGACCTTTTAAAAATGCCTGTAACTTCAGGCATTAAATTAGTACATTTAAGAAAAGGAGATACATATTTTACAGGCACACTAAGCTGAGAGAGCCCTGCACCCCACGATGTGGAAGCATTTCTATATTTCCCCTGAGCTCAGTAAAAGAGACAGTTGTCCTCACTCATGATTTTAATATTGTATATTAATCTAGGAAGTAAACCTATAGCAGTGCCTCTTTTCTCTCAAAATTGTATAACTGGATAAAGTAGGAAAGACGACTAATTTTATTTTTAGTTTCAGTATTAAATCCTTTGTTTTATTCCTACTTCATTGTTTTTAAAGTAATATCTGACTAAAGCTGAAGTCATCTTTTCTTTTGACTTTCATCATATGGGATTCAAATGTGCTTTACTAGTTTAACTGTTCACTGACTGGTTAAGAAACCTACTTTTGTTTTGTTTTGGTAAGATATGCTTCTGTACATGCTTTACCACTCCTCTCCATTCAAATACTTTGTTTTCCCCCTCACATCTTTTTATAATTAGCAGTTTTGTTTTGCTTTGCTTTTTAAATTTAGAGTTTGATTTGTACCAATTTAGGAGATTTAAAGAAAAAAAAAAGTTGTGTTTTAGGGGCTTTTGCGGGGTGGGGAGGTTGGAGGGTGGTGATGAGAGGAGATAGTAGTAAATAAAAGCCCAGCAAGCTTTCAACTAGATGGGTTTTCCCACTGGCTTACCAAACCTGAAAGAGCCACGGATTTGTATTGGGTTTGTCTAGCAAGTTCTAAGTTCCAATTCTTGGATTTTCCCTACATGAAATTTGTCATATTTCCATACTTCCTTCTGAATAAGACCGTTATCTGCAGACCTCTTCTTTTGGTTCCCTTAGATGTCCTTTTTAAAACCAACCATTCCAAGTAACTCTGTAATTTTAGAATTAAAAGTAATACCTAGAAATGTTACTTAAATATTATACTGTGAAAGCAATATGACCAAAAAATATTCTCTCCAAATATTTATCCAAAAAATCTAAATAAAAGCTAATCAACTGGATATTTATATTCACTATAGTAAATGAAATTCTAACTTTCGTTTTATCTTCAACAGACAAACAACAAAAAGGTGAATTTGCAATAGAAGGCTACAATGTCAGAATGAATAACACTCTTAGGAAGGATGGAAAGAAAGATTGCTGTTTTGAAATCTCTGCTCCTGATAAACGTATCTATCAGGTTGGAGTTTTTATGATGCCTTGAAATTAAGTTGATAAAACTTCCTGATTTCATTTTTAAAGACATTAACATTTTGTTCAAACAACTCTTTCTGACGTGTTAATAATAATAAAAAATACTGGGTTTTATACATTAAACATTTGTATAAAGGGAAATCAAGTTTTTAAAAAATTCCAGATTAGTTCAAGTGATATCTTCTTGAGAGAACAGGAGATATGTAATTTATCAATTACTTCACATGTTGCGTTTTATGTCTATTTTAATGGAACTGTGTGATTTCTTAAAAGGATTACATGGCAGAAAGAATAAAATTATCAAAAGAAAAATATCAGAATGTTCATGCATATTGTATTGCTTAGGCTTGTGGGAGAAAAGGAAGGCCAAAGCACACATCAGCTCTGCAATTCAAGAGCTATCAGCGAGCATCAATATGGAACGCATGTTTAATAAGTTTCAAATATCTGAGATTGCAGTTGAAAGCCAGTTAATTAAGTTGTTAGGTAGTGTGTTGGAATCGGGCAAGAACATTTTTAAGAAAGCTGTACCCAGCAGTCTAAAGAAATTCATGGGTGTCTTCTAATTGTCAAGGGCAAATTTTGTTCATCAGTTCTGTCTTTGACATTGATGAAGAGAAGCAGCTTTTTTTCCTGCACAGCTGCCAGCTGCTGATCACAGTTTCAAATCCATCATCCTCTGCTTCGATTACGTAAATTTGTCAAAATTAACTGTACATTATAAGAAGCATCCTTGCAAGGAAAGTAGTACTAGACATGAAGAGAATTACTAATGGTCTTAAAGAAATGGAAAGAATGCAACATATACCTTTCATTACGGTGGTGATTTTTATTGCTATCGTTTGTTTTTTATTAGTTCACAGCAGCTTCTCCCAAAGATGCCGAAGAATGGGTACAGCAACTGAACTTTGTATTACAAGGTAAGAGCAATCAATTGAACAAGTTATTACAGTCTTTAAGTACTGAATAACTGAATAAGTTGGAGTTTCACACAAAGAAACTTATTGACTTCTGTGAGAAATGACTAAAAGAACATGACTGGTATTAATACATACCATTTGCTTCAGATTAATAAAAGCATCTTTTCTGCAAGTACCATATGGCAACTTTGAAATTCACATATTTACACCACAATCAGTTGTTTTAAATGTTTAAGTTAAGGATATAGCATATAACAATATTGCGACTTTGTAGGGCTGCATCAATTTAGGTAATAGGGTTTTGAAAACCTCTTTTGCATTCTTGAAAATTCTGCTTCCTGAAACATGTTTTGTAGATATGGGGTCTGATGTTATTCCTGAGGATGACGATGAAAGAGGAGACTTATATGATGATGTTGATCATCCTCTACCAGTCAGCAGTTCACCAGCAAGCAGCCAGCCAATTGATGATGAAATTTATGAAGAACTTCCAGGTATTTATTTATGGTGATTCACTTAAGGATTTTAGGGATTTTTTTTAATGTCATATATCATCAAGAGAAGAAAATGATGAGCTATTAAAAACAAGGACAAAGAAAATCTTCAAAACTGTTTTACGAAAAGGGCTCTGCTTGAGGTATTTCAAGTGAGTGGATATACTTTTGTGAAAAGTGAATGGAATGTTAAAATGAAGCAGATACAGTCCTATTCTCATGGGACTTTTGGCTCATTAACATTGTTTATGCTACATAATTTTTTAATTAAAAAATTGACTTGCCTTACAGTTTTTTCCAGCAACTCACACATCATTTTTTATTTATACATCTTGGAACTTCCATTAACCAGAAGTTCTGTGCACACCCCATATGTCAACAACTTCTGCCTCATATATTCCTCCTTGCTGTAGTGTATTGCATTGTCTTGGAAGAATATCGTTGAACTATAAACAAAGGCCTTTTGAGGCTTGAAGTTTTCGTACTTGATATTTTATCATTCTGCATTTTCAGGCATGGTTTAGTGTTTATATGCCTCAGTATCTGTTATGTAACATAAATTTAATTGTCTATTAGCTCTTTGGCTTGTAATTTTGAGGGTCAACCTAAAGCAGAAGGAACATTTAGGGAATTATTACGTTACTACTACTCTAGGTTGAAATGAGCCTTTTTCTGGTTATTAAAATAATCAGCCATTAGAGAAAGAAAAAGGATTATAAGTAATATGTGTGATATTTAACTGACATCTCATATAGAAAGACTATTTTTCTTTGAATAGAACAATTTAACAACAGTATAAACCTTTACAAATGATTTAACAATACCTAAAGTGTTCAAAATTAACATACAAATGTGATGTTCGGTGTAGTAAGCAGAGCATAGTAACTAGCACATGGACTTTAGAGTCAAAAGGTTTAAATTCTGACTATACCATTTACTAGCTCAGTGACCTTAAAAGTCAATTTTGTCATCTATAAAATAATGATAATTTCATAAGGGGGGTGGTAGTAAATGACATCATGGATCTACAGCCCTCAGCACAGTGCTTGAGTCATAGCACACCCACAATAAATTGTCACATCATCATTATTATTTTCATTATTATATCTGGTAAATTCTGCACATGCTTATATGGAGTTATAATAATGGCTTTCTGACCAAGTAAGAATTAATGATTGTAATGGGATTATAAATCCAAGATATTTAAAAAATTACTCAAAATATGCAACTACATATTCTTTTTTTTTTTAACATCTTTATTGGAGTATAATTGTTTTACAATTTGTGTTAGTTTCTGCTATATAACAAAGTGAATCAGCTATACATATACATATACATATACATATATCCCCATATCTCCTCCCTTTTGCATCTCCCTCCCACCCGCCTAATCCCACTCCTCTAGGTGGTCACAAAGCATCGAGCTGATCTCCCTGTGCTATGCGGCTGCTTCCCACTAGCTATCTATTTTACATTTGGTAGTGTATATGTATGTCCATGCCACTCTCTCACTTCGTCCCAGCTTACCCTTCCTCCTCCCCGTGTCCTCAAGTCCATTCTGTACGTCTGCGTCTTTATTCCTGTCCTGTCCCTAGGTTCATCAGAACCTTTTTTTTTAGATTCCATATATATGTGTTAGCATACGGTATTTGTTTTTCTCTTTCTGACTTACTTCACTCTGTATGACAGACTCTAGGTCCATCCACCTCACTACAAATAACTTAATTTCATTTCTTTTTATGGCTGAGTAGTATTCTAGGAATACATCTTCTTTATCCACGTCTTCTTTATCCATTCATCTGTCGTTGGACACTTAGGTTGCTTCCACGTCCTGGCTATTGTAAATAGTGTTTCAATGAACATTTTGGTACATGACTCTTTTTGAATGATGGTTTTCTCAGGGTATCCGCCCAGTAGTGGGATTGCTGGGTTGTATGGTAGTCCTATTTGTAGTTTTTTTTTAAGGAACCTCCATACTGTTCTCCATAGTGGCTGTATCAATTTACATTCCCACCAACAGTGCAAGAGGGTTCCCTTTTCTCCATACCCCCTCCAGCATTTATTGTTTGTAGATTTTTTGATGATGGCCATTCTGACTAGTGTGAGGTGATACCTTATTGTACTTTTGATTTGCATTTCTCTAACGATTAGTGATGTTGAGCATCCTTTCATGTGTTTGTTGGCAATCTGTGTATCTTCTTTGGAGAAATGTCTATTTAGATCTTCTGTGCATTTTTGGATTGGGTTGTTTTTTTGTTATTGAGCTGCATGAGCTGCTTGTATATTTTGGAGATTAATCCTTTGTCAGTTGCTTCGTTTGCAAATATTTTCTCCCATTCTGAGGGTTGTCTTTTTGTGTCGTTTATGGTTTCCTTTGCTGTGCAAAAGCTTTGATGTTTCATTAGGTCCCATTTGTTTATTTTTGTTTTTATTTCCATTTCTCTAGGAGGTGGGTCAAAAAGGATCTTGCTGTGATTTATGTCAAAGAGTGTTCTTCCTGTGTTTTCCTCTAAGAGTTTTAAGAGTGTCTGGCCTTACATTTAGGTCTTTAATCCATTTTGAGCTTATTTTTGTGTATGGTGTTAGGAAGTGTTCTAATTTCATTCTTTTACATGTAGCTGTCCAGTTTTCCCAGCACCACTTATTGAAGAGGCTGTCTTTTCTCCACTGTTTATTCTTGCCTCCTCTATCAAAGATAAGTTGACTGTATGTGCATGGGTTTATCTCTGGACTTTCTATCCTGTTCCATTGATCTATATTTCTGTTTTTGTACCAGTACCATACTGTCTTGATTACTGTAGCTTTGTAGTATAGTCTGAAGTCAGGGAGCCTGATTCCTCCAGCTTCATTTTTCTTTCTCAAGATTGCTTTTGGCTATTCGGGGTCTTTTGTGTTTCCATACAAATTGTGAAATTTTTTTGTTCTAGTTCTATGAAAAATGCCATTGGTAGTTTGATAGGGATTGCACTGCATCTGTAGATTGCTTTGGATAGTAGAGTCATTTTCACAGTGTTGATTCTTCCAATCCAAGGACATGGTATATCTCTCCATCTGTTTGTATCATCTTTAATTTCTTTCATCAGTGTCTTATAGTTTTCTGCATACAGGTCTTTTGTCTCCTTAGGTAGATTTATTCCTAGGTATTTTATTCTTTTTGTTGCAGTGGTAAATGGGAGTGTTTCCTTAATTTCTCTTTCAGATTTTTCATCATTAGTGTATAGGAATGCAAGAGATTTCTGTGCATTAATTTTGTATCCTGTTACTTTACCACATTCATTGATTAGCTCTAGTAGTTTTCTGGTAGCATCTTTAGGATTCTCTATGTATAGTATCATGTCATCTGCAAACAGTGACAGCTTTACTTCTTCTTTTCCGATTTGGATTCCTTTTATTTCTTTTTCTTGTTTGATTGTTGTGGCCAAAACTTCCAAAACTATGTTGAATAATAGTGGTGAGAGTGGGCAACCTTGTCTTGTTCCTGATTTTAGAGGAAATGGTTTCAGTTTTTCACCATTGAGTCATAGCACACCCACAATAAATTGTCACATCATCATTATAATTTTCATTATTATATCTGGTAAATTCTGCAAGTGATTATATGGAGTTATAATAATGGTTTTCTGACCAAGTAAGAATTAATGATTGTAATGGGATTATAAATCTAAGATATTATAAAAATTACTCAAAATATGCATCTATATATTGTCTTTTACTACCCTACCAGAAGATGATTACTATAAAAGCATGATTTTGTGGGGAATGGTAATCTGCATATTTCTATTATTTTAATAGAACTATATGTTTGTAGCTCCTTCCTTTCTGATTTATCTCAAGGAAATGACATCTGCCATAGCCTTGGTTATCCTCAAGTAGGGAAGAATATTCTCTGACTGCTTGTCTTTAGTCACACCATACCACTAATACAGTTATTTTAGTCTTTATGTTCAGAAGAGCTTGTGAGAAAGTATACTGATGTAAAATGGAAGAGTGTAGTACCTTTAAATATGATATTACTGCAATATACACTTCATTCCTTTAAACCACTGCAGTGAATGGGTTACATTACAATTGCTGAATTGACTGTTAATTAAGTTCTGTGTTTCTTCAACTTGCTTATCCTCTCCCCGTCCCCCCAAATAAAAAATTGGTCAGGAATAAAGAGCACATATTTATAGCACTTTCATACTAAAGATCTAAGGAAGAGTACCTGTAAGTAGCTTGAAATCTTAAAAATGTGAAACATCTTTTATTTTCTCTCACTACAGATGTTCTTCTTCATCACTTTTTTTGGCCTGGGGCCACATAATCATTGTAAATAACTGGTTACTCTTGAAGTAGTCTTACTTCTTTCTGTGGTACTGGAAGAAATCTAAGCTGCTCTGGTATTCCTTGCCCCTGCCTGGGATCCCAGTTGCTGTACAAAGTGATTGAGTTTGATAGAGCCTGCAACTGTGCCCCTGGGAAGGAAGCTGGTGTAGGCAGCTGTGGAATGTCTAGTTCTTCTTTCTTTCCCAGTGTAACCGAGAGCCACTTCAGTGTCTGCACAGTTCAGGGTGGTCGAGTTTGAGCCACCCACTAGAGAGGGGATTTTTTTTTTAGTGAAAACCCTGAAGTTGGCTCTTAGAGTTAGAGGTTTTGTTTGATTAAATATCTAAAACTAGAACAGCAACTTTTTTTCTTTCAGAAATGGTCTCTCAGGAGAAGGGTTGAGCTAATTGCTTTCACTTCTGTGAAATATGAATATAATTTTGAGAGGAGGTGAAAACAGTGGAAAAGCAGTGAACATACTTATAAACTGTTGTTATTTTTCCAGTTCTGTACAAATAACTGTATATCAGAAATCTTACTGGTTAAACTCCCAGAATTAATTAATACTATCATTTCAACACGATTTTCTGTCCATTACATGTAGTTGAAAATTAATCCTCTTAGTTGAAAGATGAAGCATAAAATGTGTTTGAAGAAAAATCTAAGCATTCAACATGTTACTTTAAAGCACAAAGTTCTTTTTCTGAGAAAGCAGAGCTCTTACTCAAATAAATGTTTTTTTTGTTTGTTTGTTTGTTTTTGCGGTACGCGGGCCTCTCACTGCTGTGGCCTCTCCCGTTGCGGAGCACAGGCTCCGGACGCACAGGCTCAGCGGCCATGGCTCACGGGCCCAGCCGCTCCGCGGCATGTGGGATCTTCCCGGACCGGGGCACTAACTCGCGTCCCCTGCATCGGCAGGCGGACTGTCAACCACTGTGCCACCAGGGAAGTCCAAATAAATGTATTTTTAAAATGCGAAATAAACATGCAGTGTTTTAAGTCTCAAGAATAATAAGAAGAAAACATTGTTTAAAAATTGTATTATAAAATATCCCTTGAAAAATGTTTATAATTTTATAGGAGTGTAAATAGTTTCATTGTTTTTCAGTTAGAATATTCTAGCTATTACAGCAGCTTCTCTTTAATTTCTTGTTCATTAAATTTTAACTAACTTCACAAAAGAATAGGAATAAATTTGTAAGGTTCTTTGCATTTAGGGTATTTATACATATGTAGAGAAGAATTGAGACAATGCCATTTCTGGGGAATATTAAAGACATTTGGCTTTTCTTCAAATATCCTAATGCTTTGACATCTTTTATGTCTTAGTACCTATTAGCATAGGCCAGTCATGTTTGATTACGTGGTGATATTACTATTGCATATTTATGTTTGCAAAGCTAATATTTTGATCAAAGTGTGTTAAACTGTTTCATAACACAGTAATGGGTTCATTTGGCTTAGCACAAATTTCAGAAGTTATTGCTCATTTTTTCATTAGAAATACAGAAGGTTTTTGTTTGAATTTGAATCTCGAAAGGGGAAAGCAATACTTGGGAAATTGCTGCAGAAACCAACCCAGCTTGCTCTTGTCTTCTAGTCACCATGTCACCTGTAAGTTTTTTTCTATAATGTCAGGAAATTCTGCAGAAATAACACAACAAAAAGATTTTTAAAGATGTAGGCTCAATAAAATCGGCCTAGTATCAAGAGTGGTAAATGCCTGTTCAGCCTATTAAATCTGTAGATTTCAGGGGAATTGCATTTGAAATTCTTCTGGCAAGTGGACAGGAGGAGAGAGGGTAGCATAAAATAGGACAATAAATTTCTAATCCCATTAACCTTTTTTTTAAAGTGTTAATTCATTCTTTTTTTTTTAAATATTGTAATGATAGATTGAACTATTCCAAGCCAGAAAAGGACGTTTTTATTCTTTGGTCATTCAATTACATTTAAAATTTATTCAGTCCAACTATCTGCATCTAAAATGGCATATAAAGTAAATTGCAGCTATAAATTTTTTCCATGAAACTATTATATATATATATATGTATATATATACCCATAAAAAAGAACAGTGCTTGAGTACTTAAATTTGAAGTAATCTCCAGCAAATGACATGAGAGCCAACTTAATCAATAAATAGTTACAACCCCCCCCAAAATACATTTTAGCTTTATTTTCTTGCTGAGCAATTATCACTCATATTACCAAGTTAATAAGATTATAGAAGACCCTGGAGTCTCTGGTATTAACATCATTCCTGATTTCACCAAATAATTTTTTTTCAGATTCCTTCTTTGGAATGCAATGGAAAGATGCCAGTTGACTTTCACAGAATCACCCATATTCAGCCTTTTAATATTGTTAGTCTAGGCAGCCTGCTGGCATTCCTTTTCCTTAAACTATGGTACTGAATTATAAAGTGTGGTGATATGGTATCCTGTTATATGGTACGATAGATAACTAGATTATCGTTTTTTGGATGGTTTCAGCTCTGAACTCTGCTGAGAAGGTTATCTGAAGTTATACAATATAAGGAAAACATCCATAAATTAGAGTCACCGCACACATCGAATTGTAGTTTTATCTTTGCTGAATATAAATGTGATTTTTTTTAGGGTTCTTCAATGTTGCCTCTTTCATAATACAGCATGAAGCTTTGAGATATAATTTTGCTTGTCATGTTGCTTTTCTCTACTTTGCCGTTGGCATTGCAAACAAATTCTCTTCATTACAAGAGATAGTTTAATAGATATTAAAACCTGAAATACCTGTGTGCGTGCAAAACATATATTTCTAACTGTAGAGAGATAAACTAACCTATTTTTGCAACTTGGCGCTACCTCTGTGGTTCTCAACCACGGGAGATTTTGGCCCCCAGGGTACATTTAATGACTGAATTCCTGGAGGCATTTTTGGTTGCCCCAACTGGTTGTGTGTGTGTTTGTGTGTGTGTGTGTGTGTGTGTGTGTGTGTGTGTGTGTTGCAGGCATCTAGTGGGTAGGTGCCAGGGATGCTGCTAAACATCCTACAAAGCACAGGACGGCCACCACTACAAAGAATTATCTGCCCCAAAATGTCAGTAGTGCCAAGGTTGAGAAACTCTGTTATAGAGGTATAATAGATGGCTTTTGGTTTATCACCTTTTGTGTGTGTGTGTTCCAATAAAACTTTATTTACAAAGACAGGCACTCTTTGAGCTATAGTTTGCCAACCCCTGAACTTGCAGTTCTCTTCCATTTGCCTTCTGACCCATTTATATCCCGCACCTTTACAGTGCTTAGCATACAGTAGAAGCTGAATAATGATTGATTAAGCTAGTGAATTAGATGTGAGCAATAAAACCACTAGATTACAGTGTTAAAGGAGCAGAAACAAGAAGTTAATTACTAGGGGTGTAATGGTTAACGGACAAGAGAAAGAGACATTTGTTGGCAGCTTCATCGTTTGAGGTGAAGTCATTTGTGATTAGTCATCATCACAGACCTTGAACTGTGAAGGGACAAAGAATCACCAGTAGCAGTGAGATACAGAGCAAGACACTTGGCATCTGGGCCTCAATTTCCTTATTTATGAAATGAGGAGGTCATTTCCATCTTCAAGATAATATAGCAGATACATGGGTTTAAGGGAGTGAAACAGATCCGATCCAGATGCTGGCGATATGACTTGGGTTGTGGGACATTACAGCTCTCAGTTTCCTCCTCTATAACGAGGCTGATAAAATTCCTCCTTTAGAGAGTGATTAGGATGGTTTAGCGCAGGGTTTCTCAACCTCAGCACTGTTGACATTCTGGGCCAGAAAATTCTTTGTGTAGGGGCTGACTTGTGCATTGTAAAATGTTTAGCAGCATCCCTGGTCTACACCACTAGATGCTTGTAGCACCCCTATAAGGTGACAACCAAAAAAGCCTTTAGACATAGCCCAGGGTTTATCACCTTTTTATCTGTGTCTCTTGAGTTGTAAAAACCCATAACCCATGCTTTGTATGAGTTTATTTTTATGGACAGAACATAGGTTTTCTTATATAAGTGAAGCTAGGAAAATATAGAATGGCTCTATGTCATAAGGGACCAGCTAGACTTGTCTGTCACTGTTTACTTCAAGGGACTGAGGAGTCTTAGAGAAATGAGAAACCCATGAAAGATTTAAAAAAAAAAGATTAAAAAGAAAAAAAAGGAGGGAAGCATTTTCTCTATTTTAATGAGCTGTGATCTGTGAAGGGAGAGTCTTTTTTTAATATTGTAAATATGTGTCTTTCTTGTATAGACACTTGGCTTATCCTATTCTGATAGGGTTGTTCATTTCAGGCTGAAGTGAAAGACCTATGGACGAAGGATTGGATCTTCTTAAAGGGAGTCAGACCACCTGGGAGAATGCAGGGCCAAGCAATTCCAAGGCCACCTGGAATTTGACAGGTGGCTTTAAGAGGAGAGGAAATCCAATAATGGAGTTTCTCTTCCTTTTGGGGCCTGGATTTTGAGGAGATTAATGGGCCTGAGATGGCAGGAAAAATGGTCTCTGCTCTTGAAGGTCAACAGGGAGTCCCTGAGGGGCCCTACTGGGGGGATCAGTGAAGATGCACTCACCTGAGGGTACGTCACACCATGCCACATCAGGTGGTTCTTTATTATTCTCCGCACATTTCCCTTTTGCTGTTTCTGAGTCTTAACTTTTAAATCTTTACTAACAAACAATAGATGCTCACTGGAAGAATCTTAAATATTGCTGATGGACATAAAGTTAATAAGTGAAAGTCATTCACCTTCTACTCTAAGTAAGCATTGTTAACAGTTTGATATAAAACTTTTGTCTTTTTTTAGCCCATTTACAAATATGCAGTGTTTATACTTAATAAAAAAAGAGATCCTTCTTTTCATTTACTTTCTTCTACCTTTTCTTTTAATTTCTTTCCTTTCATTTTCTTCCTGCTTCCTTATTACCTTCTTCCTTTTCTCATTCTGTTATTTTCCTCCCTTCCCTTTTCCATTTCCATTCTTTCTTTTCTTCCTTGCTTTTACTTCTTTCATTCCACAAATATTCTTGAGCACCTGTTATGTGGCAGGCATTGTACCTAGGTGCTAGAAATCCCTCTGCATTCTTACACAGGCCTTAAATGGGTGCAGCTACACCTTCCCTTTCTGGCCCAAGCCCCTTGACTTATGACTACATCCTTAATTCCCCATGTTTATTTATGTCGTATACATATATATATGTATATATACATATATATATTATTCGTGTCTCATGACATGAGTTAGTTGTTTTTGCTTTTCTGATATATGAATCCTGTCTTCTGGCAGACGGTGTCAAAACTATCGTGACACCTTCTCTCAAGGCATCGTCCACTTCCCCTCTTCCTCTCCATCTGTCTCTTATCTACTGGCTCCTCTCCCTGACCCATACACACAGAATACCTTTCTCTGTATCCGTAACCAGTAAATTGTTGTGGTTGAGCAAGGATTTTGAAGGCAAACACACACTGCTTTGAATCTCAGTTCTGCTCCTCACTACGTACTTTAGCCAAAAGAAAAGTGAGCTTTTTTTTTTTTTTTTTTGGTACGCGGGCCTCTCACTGTTGTGGCCTCTCCTGTTGCGGAGCACAGGCTCCGGACGCGCAGGCTCAGCAGCCATGGCTCACGGGCCCAGCCGCTCCGCAGCATGTGGGATCTTCCCGGACTAGGGCACGAACCCGTGTCCCCTGCATCGGCAGGCAGACTCTCAATCACCGCGCCACCAGGGAAGCCCAAGCTTTTTTTTTTATTTTAAAAAGAGTTAACACTAAATTTAGCTTATAATTTTAAAAATTAGCTGGGGCAAGATGGAGATGTGGGGTAGTGCCAGTGTGCCAAGTGTTGTCTTATTCAGGAGGAAGGAGGAGAGAAATACTGAGTAATTGTAGTCTTTGTTAGGAAATGCATGTTAAAATTTCAGAGTAAGTACTAAATAAGTAGGAATGCAATCTTAGGGTTCCCAAAGCAGCAGAAGGGAAATAAAAGATGATCACAGAAAAAATTTTAAATACAAAAGAAGGCAGGAAGAAAGGAAAAGGAGCAAAGGGAAAATATAGTTTTATAAAAGCCCAAATATAAAAATAATTACAGTAAATGTAACTTGATTAAAATAATCTATTAAAAGACAGAAATTATCACATTGGAGTTTTAAAAAAAAATCTAGCAGCATTCTTAGAGGAGATAGTCCTGAAACTAAACCACATAGAAATTTTCAGAGTAAGGGAATGAAAATAGATATACCAGACAACCCTATTCAAAGAAAGCTACTATAGCAGTGTTAACATCAGATAATGTAGAATGTAAGGCATAAAGCCATAATAGGACTACAGAATGTCAGTATATAATAATAGTAAAAGAAGATAACGTTTAAGTGCATCTAACTATATAGCTTTGAAGCCTATAAAGAAAAAACTTATAAGACAAGTTTGACAAATCCTCAATCACTGTGGGAGATTTTCACATACCACTTTTAGAAACTGATAAACCAAGGAGGCAAAAAATTAGTAACTATATGGAAGATTTGAACCAAAAAAATTTTTTTAATTGATTTAATCTATCTAAAAACATATATGTTCTTTTCAGTGCACATAGAATATTCATGGAAATTGACTATAGTATATAAGTTCATAATTGAAATATCAACAAATTTCAATGAATCTATATCATACAGACTATGTTCCTTAACTACAATGAAATTTAGTTAGAACCCAGCACTAAAAAGATAGTTTAAAACACCCAAGCTCCTGTTTGGAGCTAAAAAATAAATTTCTGAATAGCTCATGAGTTAAAAGAAGAAATCACAAAGGAAATTACAAAATATGTAGTTCTGAAAGACAATGAAAATAGTACAGATAAAAACTTGTGGCATGGTACTTTGAACCATATCTAGAGAGATATGGTGAGGAATAAGATAAATGAGAAAATTAATCCCTAATGAACTTGAGATGAGAACAATTTGAAAAAAAGACTATAAAATAAATACATTTAAAAGATTAAAAAGATGAAAGAACAGAAGCTTTAACAAGAGAAAAAGATCCTATGGAAAAAGGACCAGATTTCTTTTTTAATGAACCAAATAGAATCACTAGAAATTATTGATGCTTTGGAGTATTTAACCACCAAATTCTAAAATTTCAGACTCACATATTTATGTTTACATTGCCTATGGAACCATTAGAATACGTATTAAAAATTATGAACCAGAAGGTAAGCAAATGTCAACCACTCTAGTCATATTAAAATGCTAACATTTAGGGCTTCCCTGGTGGCGCAGTGGTTGAGAGTCTGCCTGCCGATGCAGGGGACACGGGTTCGTGCCCTGGTCCGGGAAGATCCCACATGCTGCGGAGCGGCTAGGCCCGTGAGCCATGGCCGCTGAGCCTGTGCGTCCGGAGCCTGTGCACCGCAACGGGAGACGCCACAACAGTGAGAGGCCCGTGTACCAAAAAAAAAAAAAAAAAAGAAAGAAAGAAAAAATGTTAACATTTATAAAGCAAGGAGAAAAATCACACTAATGGAGCTGGGCTATTAAGATTTTTCTGTGAACCTTGCTTGAAGAATCCTAAAAGTGTGTCAGAAGGTCAGGTATTCACACTATAGGTTTTGTATCTATACATAAGTGAGTACTTTACCTTTTAACATCGAGAAATCTCAATAATTATTTTCAAGGCATAGCTTCTCATCACCTTTGTATCAGACTTTTTAACTGGAGTCTTCATTCTGCCGATATGATTTGCCTCCCATGTAGAGTATAAACAGATCAGAGCCCGCTTTTGTTTTTAATTCTTCTATGCTTTCATCAGATAGAATATGATAAAGTTTGTTGTAGCTTCACAGAAAGTCATTTACTTCTTTAGGTCCCCCCTGCAAATCTCTCTCTCTCTCTGTCTCTCTCTCTCACACACACACACACACACACACACGCACATGAGTCTACCTACATGAACATACATCTATAGGACAGTCTGCAGCAGGAGAGCATCAAGCTTCACTATTTTTGCAGATAGATCAGCTGGGAATATTAGCTTCCTAAGAGTCTTCAAGCTGCTTAGTTTAAAGCAGTGATTAATAAGAATGGACAGGTTCAACAAAATGTCAGTGGTAAATATAAGCACTCTTCATATCTGACCTCAGCAAGTGCTACAGCTGAGCAATGAAAAGCCAAAGTGGGGGAAAAAATCCAGTCCAACTTAATTAAGCTCAAGTGAAATTTGACCTTGATTTTGTTTCAAATAAAACATTCTTCTATAGATTTGTCGCTCTTTATTAGAACTTCTTTAGAATTCTTACGAAGTGACAACTCCTTATACCTACTTATCCGTTAGTCCCTTTGTCCCCTATTACAGGAGTTGAGATGGGGTGGGAAATTTTTCTCATAGACGGATAAGAAAATTCATTTGCAGAGTGGTATTTTGGAGCTCTCATTGGAACCAGATCCCAAATCTCCTGCCTCCTCATCTGGGCCTCTTTCCACATTCCTGATCACAGCTCAAGGAGCCACAGCTTAACTTTGCTTCTTTCTCTTTTGCATAAAAATTCTTGGGAGAGCTCTCTTTGGTCTCTGTCTCCGTTATCTCTTCACCAGCTCGCTCCTAAGCCCTGGCAATTTGATTTTCTCTCCTGATGCCTTACCTAAAACAGCTCCCTCAGAGTCACCAGTCTCTCCCAGTTGTCAGTCTCTATTCTCAAATTCATTACTGGAAATTTTGTTTTACTGGACACCCCTTTCTTTTGGAAACTGTCTCCTTCTTTGGCCTTTCCCATTTTTAGTTGTTACATAGTTGTAATATTTATAAATAAGCATCTTGGCCCTGTTTTAGATTTCTTCATTTCCTCATGCTTGCTGATTGTTTCAGATTGTTTTCCTATTTACCCTTAATTTCTTTAATGGTAGAGCTTTTGGTTTCTACGTTATCTTTTCTTATTTTCTCATTATATGTTCTTATTATTATGCATCTAATTAATTGATTGAAAAAAATATTTTTTGAAAACCTATTACATGCTAGATTCTGTTCTAGCTGTTGGGAGTTTAGGCGTAAAAAGGACAGATCATAGTAAGTGCTACAAAGATAAGTGGATGATGGGAAAAGAGCGACTATTTTATACTCTGTGGTCAAGGAAGAGGTGACATTTAAACTGAAACCTCTTGACTAAAACTGGTACATAAATGCAAAAGGCCAAATGAAGCACCTTCTAGGCACAGGGGACACCGAGTGCCAAGGCCCTGAGGCTGGAGAATGCTGAGGTGTTCAGGAACCAGAAAGGAGGGCCAAAGGTAGCCAATTGGAGAGCTAGGCAAAAGCCAGGTCAAGCAGGACCTCTGCAGGCCAGAAATGATGTTTAATACAGTCTTGGGTGCACAAATGACACCTGAAAAATGTGTGCTGAGTTACTAAAGTGAGGCTGACGTGTTTAGTTATGTGAGGTTGCCCATGTACATCAAAAGCTATTCAATGGTCCTGTGTGATGAAAAATTGGGATTTGAAACCTCTTCCTCTCTTTACACTCTCTCCCTGGGCAACACTGTGCCTTCAAGTATGATTACATGTACAGGCATATGGTTGGAGCAAAGTAAAACATCTTCACTCAGTAGCTAGTGATTCTGCCTCTAAAACCTCATCCATCGCCAGCTCTCTACTCACTCAGGCTTTGATGATTTCTTACCTGCAACATTACAAGAGCTCCTAAGTGCTCTGCCTACTTCCTGTGTGTGTGTCTCTCCCTCATCAAACAACCCAACAATCTCTTCTACACACTGCCAGCAGATTGATCTTCCTAAAACACAGCATAGTCAAATTCATCCCTTGCTCAATAACCTTTATGGGTCTCCACGGCTGAGTTTGGTCAGTCCCAAACCCCTTCCATGATCTGACTCACATTTACCTTTCCAGGCACATTTGTGCCGCTTAGACCCCTTATGCTCCAGACAGACTGAACTCATAACCACTCTTTATTCCTTCTCTGTGCTTCACCTCAGTGCCTTCCCCACTTACATTGTACTAGGTGCCTTGTACTAAATCAATATGTTGATCTAATGAGTAATTAAGGGACAAAAATTCGGTCAAATAGCATGTAAATAAAACTTTTGGTTGATTGTTTTTCATTTTTCTATCCATAAAGTTCACAATCAGCTCTAACATATTTTCTAATATATTGCATTATCTGCAAGATACAGAGTGGATACTGAGATGATGAATAGCCCTTGTCCTCAAATATGCTATAATTTAATCAGAGAAATGGGTATATGAATATCTAACTATAGAAAAACCCCAAACTAAACATATATAGATAGAAAGATCTATCAACATTATCTATCTGTCTATCTATCTATCCATCTATCTATCCCACACTTGTACCAATCCCAAAGTCCAGTAGTATTACTGTATACCTTGTCCATATTTTCCCTATCCACACTTATGTAGAACCTTTATAGTCACCCATCAGGAACAATGAAAATACCTTTGTTGATTCTGTATATTCCTTACACCATTGTATTGTATTGGTTTAAATAGTGTTTTCTCTAAACCTGTTTAGGTGAATCATTTACGGTTATTCCATTATAAACAATTAAAATACCCTTGAAGTTTACGTGTATCTATTGGGCACAGTACAGTATTTTTATAGGTAGAGAATGGTATATTACTAAACACAGTGTAGTATTAACATGTCCTCTACCATTCTGAGTGTTATCACTTTTATCAGCAATATCTCATCTGATGTTGAGACTATATATATATATAAAAGAATTCAAAACCTCCTGTATAGCTGATTAATACTTTTTCATTTAATGGGGAAAATATTTTCAAGAAAAACAGAATTCAGAAGTTGAATAGCTCTCTACTGCCTATAGGATAAAGACCAAGCACCATACTTTGGCATCAAAGGTCTTCTACATGCTGACTGAAACATTCTAGTTCAGTCCCTAATACACTGCACCAACTCTCCAATTTCAACAAACTGACTTTTACTCTTCATTCTCCCCAAACATCGGCTACTTTTCCAGCCTCACATTTTTGTTCATATACTCCATCTCTATGGAGTACTCTCAGTTCAGTTCCTAACCAGTTCCCTCCTACTTTCCAGGCCCACATCAGATCCCATCTCCCCAGAAAGCCTCTTCTGCCCATCTCAGCCTGAAGTGACCTCTGCTTCTCTGAACTTCTGTAGCACCATATATTTGAAAATTAATGACACACAGCTTGGTGACATTTTTATGTTGTTATCTACTATTCTATAAATCTTATATTCATATTTTACTTTTCATGGGATTAGTTATTCAGCAAACAAGCCAATGGATGGATCATTATAACTTATCTTCATTATATTTACAAGCTCCTCAAGGGCAGGGATCAAACCTCGTGTTTCTTGACACCTCCAGAATACTTAGACAAGTGCCTTCCTCATACGAAGTCAATAAATAATACCTGAATAATGTAATCTTTAGTTAGAGGGGCCTGTTAGTTAAAGGCAGAGAAATCCTTTCTCTATGATGATTCTTTTCCTAATAATACCAATTACTACAGAATCCTAAAAGAATGATTGTACTAAACAGAATACTATCAGTGGTATATTGAAGTATGACTGATCTTCCAAAACCTCATTAAAATCTAACATTACTTTTCCAGTGAGCATAATCTCAAGTAAATAAACTTGTGAAATGTAATACATTGAGTGATGAAAAGCTCTAATATCATCAGTCTTCTGTGCCATTAAAGATGGATCATCTGCTGTGAGCAACAGGACCAACTTGAGTTACCAATTCCCTATAGTAGGTTAGTCATCTTAAGCAAGACATTGCCCAGGAAATGACATTCTCCTTTGCTTCCACTCATTCATTAAAGACCACAGGTAGAGTAGGTCTAAAGAGCACAGGATCATAACTATGATTTTTTAAAAGCTGACATCTGCAAGGACAAAATCCAGAGGACTTAAAGTAACTGGTAAGAAAATGATGAGCTTCATGTTTAACTCAGATCTGGAAAGTTGCACAAGCAGCTTAAAGGACGGTGAAACAAAGGTTAAGAATCAATGATTACCTAGATGCTTGGGGAAGGTGTTTAAAAATGCTCTTTCAAGCCACTCCTTGGATTCAGTGGGCATTGGAGGAGTCACTGCAGGGTCTAGGACAGAGGAAGGCTGTGGTCAAGATTCAGCTCGCTCACTCCCAGTCCCAGCTGTGACTTACATTATCCCTTTGTTTCCTTCTCCACTCCACACCCTTTCCTTCAATTAAGCGAGCTCCTTTGCTCAGCCCACTGTTTACATGTCCTGCTCCCGATTTCACATTGCCTATTACGCTCTGTCATACACCAGATAACCTCATTTCACCTCCCTGGGCAGCCTGTGTTTTCTTTCACAAATTACCTTACATCTCAGTTCTTCCTGGAAACCTAGCTTGATTAAGTGGGTCAAGGTGAAGGTCAGCTATACTCATAATAAAATATAATCTCTCCCTATATTGCTTAAGACATAACTGTAAGAGACAGCAACCCCCAAACATGTAGATATACATGTGTAGGCACTTTAAAACATGTGCATTTTGAGCCTAGTTGTTTATTTAATATTTCCTGAGAGCCCAGCATTAATTTGAAGGTATTCTGAAGCAATCATTTAAACTTTTAATGAATGAACTGAAAAGGGTGAAGCAAATGCAACATGAAATGAGAAAAAAGAAAAAACCCCAACTTTTATGTAAGTAATTCATTATTCATGCAACAGTTAGTATTAATTATTCATGAGACAGATGTTTATTAGGCAGCTATTATATGTCAGGCACTGTGCTAGGCACTGGGGAATGCAGGGTTGACCAATATAACTCAGAGTTTGTTAAATAGAAGTATAAAATATAACAAATACTCAATAAGGAATAGTTTTGAAGAGTACTTGGAGACTAAAAAGAGACTGATGAGAAACAAAGGTCAAAGCCAAGTCTATTCCAGTAGATGAGATATCTGAAAAGACTGCTTCATTCAGTGCTACCCATACTCAATGAGCAAAATCTGGTTCTGAACACCACCTAAAGAGCATTCTGAACATGAAAGTAAAATGATTAAGGTCAGGGAGACCTTGAACGAAGACCCTTAAAAAATGTTTAGATGAGGTAACTTGGTATATTTGGAAGAGGCCAGATTATAACATATTCATGTCATGGGGAAAGAGGGGAATTTATATTCATGAAAGGATTTAAGAAAGAGTTAACAAGGAAGACTTCTAACAACAACTGCCAAGTCCCCTCAGCATTTAAACCTATTTCTTCTTTTTTTTTCCCCCCCAACAACAACAAAAAAAGACTTTCTAAAGGAAATGGTGGAAGAAACCCCATTGCTTGAGACATTAAAAACCAGATGGTCCAAAGCCCCAGAAAATATTCACGTGGGATCAATCCTTCACTGGGTGAAAGCAAAGGAACCAGACCAGTGCAATTTGTGTTTTGAACCTCTAGCTTAGCAGTGCTAGGAAAATAAAGATTTACTTTTCCTTGAACTTTTCCTTAATTTCTTAGCTCTCCTCTGTGCTCTCACAGCACTGTGTGTTGACTTGTATTAGAGCTGGCAACACCGGGATTGCCTGTTTACTTGGGCGTCTCTTCTGCTAGCTCCAAGTATTGCGAGTTTATCAGGTTTTCTTCCTGTCCCTGCAGGAGTGCTGTGTGCCCTGTGTTCTGGAAATGCTCCTGCACAATGGTTTTGCATTTGCTTCTGCCAGAGCCCCAGGAGTTTTACAGTTTTTATGTTAAATTTCTTGGCTTGAAAATACCACTTGAGGATAGTATATATTTGGATCTCACATTGTACAGGCATGGGGTTTTGATTTCTCACAGGAAACCCTTCCCCTCCCCCTCTGACCACCACCATCCAGAGCGCTGGGAAGACAAAAAGCTTCCTTGTGGCTTCCCTAGGCTGGTGGGGCTCTTGCTTCCAGCTCCTTGCTTCTGATGGGCCCAAAGCCATGTCTCCTGTATCTGTGAAGATGGTAAACCTCCAGCCTCAACCTCACCCTGTAAATGGTCGGTATTCCCCTTTGAGTAAGTGGGGAGAGACAGGTCTGTTTTCAGCCTGGTTGGCCATATTGTTAAAGGTTGAATTCCTAGTTGTAAGTAATCAGTTACTACAAAACCACTGCAGTAGAGACTTAGCTTAAGTTTAAGTGTTCGATTTATAAACTAATTCAAGTCAAATAAACAAAAATTTGAGTATATACTATAGGCAAGATTCCATGCTGGGCGTCTAATATCCTGTCTTCTGAGTACTAATGGGCTTTATACTCAATATTAATTACTTCTTGACAAGAAATTTTGTTGAATTTATGACAGAAGAGATCTTAAATGGCTGCTGAATTTATGAAGTAAATGATCCTATTCCTATTGAGGGAAAAAATGACATTTGTATATGTAGAGAATTACTCAAAGTAGAGATCTATCCAGATCCCAATGTATACTTTGGTTTTACAAGCTAACAATAATACGTATTTGCATTTGAGGTCATGTCAGATGAGGTTAACTTGGTTATTTAAGAGTATGTCTTAAAAATGGAGTTGGCATTCCAACCAAATGAAGTCCTTCTAATTTAAATAATGTATTTTATTCCCTATGCCGATCAATCATTTTCTCTCCCAGAAAGTCAAAGCAGTTTTTGCACTATTGATTTGCAAAACTTACATGACATAAACATTATGTGACAGAAGTTGTTTGTTACTGAGAGAGAGGATATCACCTCACAGAAACTTGTCATCTGGAAGTAGGGAAAATCACACAAAGTAATTTTGTTTGTATCATGGCTTTTTCACTGTTGGCTACATTTGTGACAGCTGATTTCATATGAAATGCTAACAGAATTTTGTTTATGCTTGAATGTGCTACAGTAGGATGTAGATTTTACTCAGAACCTTCCTGTTTACAAAGTGTATCATTCCAGTAAATTATACACTTGTAGGCCAGTTATAAAGACCATAGATGTTATGTATCTAAGAAAATTGGGCTACCACTTTGGTGTCAAAATTTTGAAGTTTTATTTTACCCTTGAATCCTAGCAAGTTATTGTTTTTGGAGATCAGAAGTGGTAAATTATTGGGAATTTTATTTGGTACAAACTAATAGAAACAGTTGTTATCAACAGGCGTGGCTTTAGGAAATCGTGGATATTAATATAAATTGTGTGATTATAATGAATAAGCTTGGAAACAGCTAATTGATTGCTGGAAAGAGTTGTTGGACTTTTGATATAGGAAGCAAATTAGAGTTTATATTTCTCATTTTCAAGAACACTAATACAATGAAAAATATCGGTATGTTTACGTTTCTTGCAGTGGCATAAAAAGTCTCATTAGTAAATTTTTATGTAATTTTAGTGACATATATTTTTTAAAAGCCTAACTGAATTGAGTTGAATCTTTCATGTTTGTGATGTGTGTCTACGATTTGTTTCGTTTTGATATTACTTTTCAATATATGAATATACCCATGAGACAGGCTCTTGCTGAATTTTTGGTCACTGTGTCATCAGTGCTATGAGTGCACATTGTCAGTTGTTTAAACATTGTTGAATCCACTGTGGCCTGGCAAGAAGCATCTGGGAGCCAGACTTTTCCTGTGGACACATGCCAAGTAGTGTATTGTATTTCTTCACTGAAGTGAACTATATTGAGATAATTTTTCTTCTTGAGTTTTTTAAGTTCAGAAATTATTTTCCAAGCTAGGGGAAGATCATATGATAAAACTGTTTATAACTACCTGAATTCTATAATAGCTGGTCAAGAATTACTTTTATTTAGTTAGAGTAGGTATAAATAAGTCATTCAGTTAAGCTACATTCAGATAGTTAACATTATTCTCCTTGTTAGACCATTCTGGAAGGTTCACCTGTCATTTCATGTATTCTCTTTAGATCAGTGATTTATTCTAAGGAAGGACAAATAGACACTGAATGCCCCTTTAGGTACTATAGATGGGCATGCCATTAAATTTATATGTTTGATTGTGTTTTTTAATTAGATAGAAATAAACCCTAAATTGCATTCTTAATATATACAATTATAGCATAACATCAGTCTTAACTAAAAATTGTCAGGAAAAGTTTGTAAAGTGTCATTTAACTTTAAAGAAATACCTGAATAGTTGTGGATTGGGGATGAGAAAGCAAGAATACTTTGTCACACTGGAAAATAGGCTAGGGGTTATTAGTCTTGGAGCTCAGACACTGCCTGGACTCTAGGCTCCTAAGGTGACAGGGGTTTGTCTTTCCAGAATGGATAAGGTTATTCCATCTGCTACCCTGGGACGCTGTTGCGTGAGACCTTAAAAAAGTAAGATCTGGTTTGTCCACCATGTACATTAAAAATACCCTGGCTCTTATACACAAGAGCAGACATTTCGTTTATGTTGGCCTTATGTTTGCAATCTCAATAAGAGACACTTTGCAAATGAGAGTTCATCCATACCTTTAGGGGCCCAAAACAGAGCAAGTGTGTTGTTTTTTTAAGCTCAAATTTTTATTCTTATGTACTTTGAAGAACATCAGGTACTGTTTGGCAGGAATGAAGATAAAGAGCTCCATCAGATGAACTTTGTGTGCCTAACCTCCCCTTCTTTCCCCTACAGGTTCTACCTTGCTTCTTTTGGCAACTCCTCTCTATAGAAATATTCTAGTTTTAGAAGATCTCTCATTTTCTAGGCCCTGTAATATATTTTATCATAAATTTGTGTGTCAAAAAATACCTCCCACCTTAGAATTGAAAATGCTTTAAAAACATAATTCTGAAAGTCTATGTATAGTCCCTCATAGGTACATGGACATTTGTATTTTGAGAATGCCATTCTTTTATACTATGTAAAGTGTTTTTAATTTGCTGCATTTTTCATGTCTTATCGCAGTCAGATCTAGTGAGGAGCTATAGCTATTTTATTCAGGATTAATCAATCTTCTTGGGCTCCTGGCCAGGACAGAAGCTGCTCTCGGCTCTGCTTGCTTCAGGGCTTGGCCTTATTCTGTTTTCTCATCATATTCAGTCTCTGAGAGGGAGGTGATGGGAGATGATTTTTCCATTTGCAAGCTGCCTTCCAAATGAAAGAAAGATGGAGGGGGCAAAAGACAAGCTTTTCACTTTCTGTGGCCATTACAAACATGACTCTTCTCCTCTTTTTCAGCAGTGTACACTATTTTTCAAGGGAACTATTTTTTTTTCAGACTGTCAGAGTTAGCCAAGTTATTTTGTCATTGAAGAGTGTTAAAAGTAAGAATATATGTCTATATGACATCGTGAATATTAACTTTCTCATAAGTTGAATGTTATGGCAATATGTTAAAGTGCTGTTTAATTAACAAATAAGTGATCTATGCAAAGTCTTACATTGAATGAGAAGAATAAGTGTAGTGCGGGCTTCCCTGGTGGCGCAGTGGTTGAGAGTCCGCCTGCCAATGCGGGGGACACAGGTTCGTGCCCCGGTCCGGGAGGATCCCACATGCCGCGGAGCGGCTGGGCCGGTAAGCCATGGCCGCTGAGCCTGCGCATCCGGAGCCTGTGCTCCGCAGCGGGACAGGCCACAACAGGGAGAGGCTCGCGTACAGCAAAAAAAAAAAAAAAAAAAAAAAAAGCGTAGTGCTTCTGAACTTGGGCTCTGGAGGAAGACTGCCTGGATTCAAATGCTGACACTACTTCTTATAGCTGTGTTACGCTGAGCAAGTTACTTAAATGTTTCTATGCCTGTGTTTCTTCATCTGAAAGTGGGAATAACAGCAATACCTTCCTCATAGGGTTTTGAGGATTGAGTAAGATTTCACTGTAGAGTGTTATGGCTAGCATGGTGCTTGGCACACAGTACATTCTTAGATTATCATGATAATCACTGTTGTTAAAAATCTGTGCACTGGGCATTCAACTTTTTCATTCTCACAATAATTATCTAAAGTAGATTTTGTATTTCTGTTTTCCAGATTGAAAATTGAGGCTCAGAGAGTTTAATTAGCTTGTCTAAGTTTATACAGCTGGTGAAAGAGGATAATGTGAACTTCAGGAATATGAATTTTATTTGCATTTCTGTAGTTCCATTGTATCTTTTGGATTAATATGGGATTAATTTCTGATTCCATTATGATTGATTTTATTAATTATATTATTATTTAGTATTATTTAGTGAAGTATGCCTATATTTAGAAGTTTAAAAGGCAAGTGATATTTGAAGACAAAGGATGGGGGGATTGAGAGTGACTCTCTTCCCACCCTCTCAGCTTCTTATGTCTGGGACACACAGAGCCAGGGATCAGGATAGTTAGGGGTTTTTTTAGTATTTAGCAACAAGGAATATTCAACTAAGAGTAACTGACACTGAGAATGTGGAGAGGGCAGAAAAGCAATAAACAGTCATTACCATTGCCTCTTTTTCTTTCTACTATTTGATATAGTTTAAGTGTGGAAGTAGCATATTAAAAAATGAGTGAGACTGAAGGACATAGGAAATAAATAGGGAAACTGCTGCTATACCCAGATTTAATTGTGGAAAAAATTAGACAAAAGCAGTTGTCATCTTAGAATCCATCATAGCCAGTGAGGAAAAAAACTGGCCTCCGCCAGAGATGTTTGCCTAGACTTTAGGAAGGCGGATTTCAGAAAACTCAGAGAAAGAATAGGCACAATGTATGGTATTAAAGACAAGTGTTTTAAAATACCATTTAATATCACAGGATCTCAATGGGAAAAAAAAGGGAGAGAAACTAAAATATATCATTGTGCTAGAATCTATCCAATGAATGTAACTTTTCTTTTTTTTCTTCTTTTTTTTATGAATGTAACTTTTAAAGAGACATATATTAGCCATTGAAATGGCCAAATAACCAAAGAAAATATGAAAATAGCTGAAATTTATAAATTATGCTAAAGACAACAAAAGGTATATAATTGCTCTCTGGTTTTGTTTGTTTTTGAAATTATTAGGGGCAGTAATTCAAAGAAAACAATTTAGTTTTTATTTTATTTGCTCCCTTCTGTCAAGAATTATCCTCCAACTGATAAGATTGGTAAGAGGTAACAGAAGCCCAGGATGGGCAAAGAGATTCTAATAGAGTACCCAGCTAACCAAAATCTGTTTAGTTTTCATTCAACAAATTTTCATGGAAAACAGTTTTTTTGTTCTAGCCCCCGCCATGTTAGGCTGCTGTAATGTAAGTATACCCTTGGGGAGTTCACACTTGGAGGCAAGTAGACTAGTAGACAAATATTTATAATGCTCTGTACTAACTAAGGCTGTGAGAACAGAAAGGGAGGAGTGGCCAGCTGCCTGGAGGGATTTGGGAAAAGCACCCTAAGTTGGGGGACATTTGAGCCCTGTCTTCAGGATGAGCCGAATTTAATTTGTCTTCTGACCCAGAGAAGACTCTGAAGTGGACTCCAGAGAAACTACTAAAATAAGGTGTCCAAGAGAGCCTTTTATGTCATAAAGAAGATGAAATAATGATTCTAGAGTAGAACCCAACATGGCTTCAAGGAAATGACAGACATATAACAAAGACAATACCTTCAGTGAGGCATTTGGCCAGAATTCTTAATGAAATATTTATGGATATAAAGACCATTAGATAACTGACTATACAGCAGTGCCCAAAGGGTGTTGACCAATTGATTTTGTGATCACCTTAGGGCTTAGTTCTCAGAATTGTCATACTGTCGTGTTCATGAATGCCTTGGGTAGATACATACAGGCTATGCTCTCAATAGACCAAAATCGTGGATCAAATCTAACAGGATGAAGTATGATAGAATATCACACTTGCCTCAAAAATCTAGTTGCCCAAGTATGAGAAAGGAAAGACTTTGCCACACAGAAAATGGGAAGAACACGGGATTTTGGTCAACAGCTCAATATGAGTCAACAGTAATTTGATTCAATCCTCAGATTGTGTGCTTTGGGAGTATAAAAGAATTATCAAGCAGTGCTCTGGGTTAGCAAGATGACAGGTTTTTCATGTCGTGGATCAACAATATTTAGATTTTTAATTAAAACTACCCTAGAGGGCTTCCCTGGTGGCGCAGTGGTTGAGAGTCCGCCTGCCGATGCAGGGGACACGGGTTCGTGCCCCAGTTCAGGAAGATCCCACATGCAGCGGAGCAGCTAGGCCTGTGAGCCATGGCTGCGGGGCCTGTGCTCTGCAACGGGAGAGGCAACAGCAGTGAGAGGCCCGCGTACCACAAAAAAAAAAAAAAAAAAAACTACCCTAGAAAGTGCAGGGCAGCAATTCTCACACTTTTTAATCCCAGGAGGTCTTTTCTGTTTGTCTGGGTTTTTAGTTTGTTTGTTGTGGTGGTGGTTTTTTTTGTTTCTTGGCTCTCCCGCACGGCCTGTGGCATCTTAGTTCCCTGACCAGAGATCGAACCCAGGCCCTCTGCAATCAGGAGCCCTTTTCAGTCTTAAGAATTATTGAGGACTCCCAATTATTGAGGACTCTTTTGTTTATGTGGGTTATGCCTCTTAATATTTAGTGTGTTAGAAATTGAAACTGAGAAATATTAAAAATATTAATTAATTTAAAAGTCATAATGATAAGCCCACTACATGTGAACATAAATAACATTTTTTTGGAAAAATAGATATATTTTCCCAAAATATGAGTGAGGAGTGGCAGATCTCTTGAATGTGTATCTTAATAGGAGACATTTAGACTCTCATATCTGCTTCTGCCTTTACTCTGTTGTTATATGTTGTTTAATTTAAGTACAGTCAGCATGTGAAGAAAATCCAGCCTCATCCAGATATGTACTAATAGGAAAAGGAAGTATTTTAATAAGCCTTGCAGGTAATGGTGGGTATTCTTCTTTAATACTGTACCCAAACTTGACAAGTGTTTGTTAAAGGCTAGTTGCAATGTGGAATCCAAAACCGTATCAGTGAACTTTCCACACAGTATTACAGCAAAATTCAGGAGACCGTCTTGTACTTTGAATGGATGTTTTACCCATGCATGCTTTTGTAACATCATGCATTGGTCAGTTGGAAAATATTGGTTCATTACATTATGCAGAACTTCTAAATATTGACACAGTTATGGTACAATTAAAACATCACATTCATTAATATCCCCACTGATCTCATTAGAAAAGTCCTTAAATGCTGAGGAGTTATCAAGCTTATATCCTAAGATGTAAGTTTCTAAAATTCTAATTTTTGCTTGAAAGATCAAATTTTATCATGGGCAATAAATGTCAGTTGTTTTTGTTAAAATAACAAGTTCACTTAATTCATTTTTGAGAAAATGTCTGCCAGATTCTTAAGTCTGAGTAACCATAGCCTGTCAGTCATTCTTTCAAGTAAAAATGGTGTTCCATGAAAAAAGCAGCCAGTTCAGTTTACCACTCAATCTCCCACACACCTGGAGCTGCAGCAGCTATGCTTTATACATTCTTCTGATTTTGTCTCACAGCATATGAAAGAGACAGGTATTCAAGACTGATTAAAGGAAAATAATAATTTGTCATCAAGGACACTCTTAGGTGAAACTGGCTTGTGTGTTTTTAATGCTACTGCAGGGCAGTGAAGAATACAGTGACAGTTTGGTGCCACTGTGTTAGTTTACGTCGAAGTGTCAGCCGTTAACCCGTCATTGCTCTGCAGCATCAGTGCAAATTGTTAACACAATGAAAAAGGCAAATATCTTAATTTTATTATGAAAATAGTTTTGACTTCATAGACCCTCTATGCCCCAAAAGGGTCTTGGAAACCACTGCTGGTATAAGGGATTATAGAACCAATAAGTCAAATGGGTGATGGTTCCTCTTAGAGGGACCTGTGATTTTTCTTTCTTGGACTCTTGAAAATGAGGTTAAGGTGCACTGCACGTGAAGAGGTTGAGTGTATTTGCATAAGCAGGCATCAGAAACAGAGTCAAAGCCTGTAACAAATGAGCTCTGCATTCGTAGATCTGCCTTTTTCCTAAGGCTATGGTAGACAGTTCCTTATAAAACAGCCATGTTACAATTAAATGATCTTATCACCAACTTATGTATATTAGATAGTATTTTTACAGAATGAAACTTAAACCAAAATCTAAGTTAAGATGAAATATTTTACTTTCTAAAATGGGATGGATTCAAAATAGTTTATAATGAAATACATATACATTTTGGATATTATTATTAAAATGAGAATAAAGAAAAACCAGAAACTGAATAAGGGTTGTCTAGAAGGAGATGTTAATAGTGTTTATGGATAGGTCTTCTGTGACTGAAAATGGTTTTTCTTTTTTTGCTTATCTCTATTTTCTGACTTCTAGCAATGAACAGATACTGCTTTTGTAACAAGAATAATAAGAAAAAAGTTTAATTTAAATTAAAAAATGAACTTACATGTAGCAAAGTATAATTGTACCAGAAATCCAGAGCCAGGTAGAGGTTACGATAACTGAGAGATAATTTTTTTGGATGTAAATTTTAATATTACAGAATTTATTATACACTTTAATTAAAAAGCTGAGAATTTGAGCTTTGTGAAATAGTTAGAAGAATGTCATATTATAGCACACACCGACTAGAATACACTGGGACAAGGCGGAGTCACATTTCATAATTTCCCCATGTCTAGTATTCTTTAGGAGTGGGATCATTTGCAGACTCACAGTTACTTCTGACTGATGGAATCTGGCCTAGTAAAACCTTCTTTTTAACCTATGTGCTTTCCTTGCCTGCCATCGTTGCCTGTAGATGAACAAGTGTATGTAAGACTGCTCCTGATACTTAATAGAGAAGTACATCTAGAGCAGCAGAAACGTCTGCAGTGCATGTTGCACAGAAGGCAGTGCAGGGAGAGAAGAGCAGGGTGGAAGTGCCATGACCTTGGTCCAGTCATTCAACACCCCAGTTCAGTTCCCCTTTAATGAAAGAAGGAAGTTGAACTGGATGATAGCTAAGGTGTCTTTCCCTTCTAAGATTTCTCCCAATTCTGTCAAATGAGATTCTTGCTTGAATTTGAGTTTTTTTCCCAACATCCCAACCATGATGTTAACAAGTTTAATGTCTGTGAACAATCATTATTTTTGCATTTTCATGTTTGTGTATAAATTATGAATTTTAATATTATAGTACAGAAATTCACTGTGCTCTAAAGGCATTTATTTTAGCAGTGATAACCTTTTCGTATTAAACCCTATAAGAATAGAATGTCCAGGTTGAAAATTAGCTTCTATGATTGTAAAACTATTGCTTATTTTATTGCCTTTTATATCACGTTAACCTTCTTGGTTGCTAAATTAATAAGTTGTTACAAAACACCCAGCTCCTCAGGTAGTGAACTTGATACTGCATGCTACTTGTGCTTTTTTTTTTTCCCCTGAGAAATCTGATTATTTCATTGTCCTCTCCAAATCCTGTTCAAAGTGCTATGGGATAGACATTATTCTTTCTACTTTACAGAGAAGACGCTGAGAATTAGAAACAGTGTCGAGGTCGCATGAGTAACTAGACCTTTAACAATAGGACTCAGTTTGCTTAATTTCCAGGAGAGTAAACATGACTGCCATTTCAGGCATCTTTATCTTTCTTTTCATTTTGAAGTTAGCATAATACTAAAAGGCACATGCTTATATCTTTATAAAAATATATCTTTGATTGCTATAAACTATATGTCAGGCTATTAAATAGATAGAAGAAACCTTTAGAAGTGCCGTATTTTAAGTTCCCAGTAGTCCAGGATTTATAGGCCCTTAAGGAACTCACTTGTCTTCATTGTCATAATTTTGAATTCCCTCACCCATATCCCTTCGACTTTACTCTTCCACTTCTCTAACCCTTCCACCAGCTTCAGAGCTTGCCCCAGGTGTTGAGAGAGAAGAGGAGGTGAGGTACCATTTGTATAAATCCTCCCTGTGTTTCTGCCTCTTTGTCATCTTACTGCTAGGACTAGCTGGAGGTGTCTTCAGTTCCCCATCCCATCTGTTCCATCTCCTCCTACTCAGGGGCATCTTGCTTGCAACTCCCTGGAGCCTGAACCCTTGATGAAATGTGCAGGATAGCCTGTTGTTCTGAAATGTAGGTGAACCTCTTTCAGATCTTTGTGTGTAGAAAGGCTCCTCTTTACCATCTCCATTTAGCTGTGTTTTCCTTATTGAAATAAAGTGAGAAGGTAAAGCTGACTGGCCTCAGAAATAAATCCGTTTTCAATTATGAGTTGCATTAGAGACCTTTACAAACTATCAAATACTGTGTGCTGGCTTTAGGGGCAGTTGAGTGTGTAGAACATTAAAGGTGGGGAAGGAGAAGTGGAGAAGAGAAAGGAGAAGATGCACGTTTGGGACAGCCACACGTGAAATTCTGTTTCTAAATCGTCGCTGAAAGGATTGCTTAACCTAAGATGTACCTCAAATACAGTGCTATGGTAGGATAGAACCTACCCACTTATGTGAAAATGTTTTCCAAGTCCACAAACAGCCAATATTCACGAGAAATTTTAGCAAAAACTCTATCTATAAACTGAAAATCAAGAAAATGGCACCATGGCTTAAAGCTGGGGCTTCAGTGAAAGATGTGAAAGTTTAAATCCCAGCTCTTGTTCTAACTGGCTGTGTGAACCTGGACAAATTATTCAAGCTCTGTAAATGTCACTTTTGCATCCGTAAAGAGGAAAAAAGTTCCTATTATTACCTCATAGAATTGGTATGAGGATTTAGTTACATAATGGATATGAATGCATATAGTGTGAACATTGAAGCAACATATATTAACGTTTCTTGAGATAAATATATAGTCTCATAATCAGATGAAGCCTGGGCAGGTAGAGATCTAAACCAAGATTTGTTTCAGAGCATAACTTTTGATTCTGTGTTTTATTCTTTTTAAAATTACACTGTAATTCAGGAGAGCTGTTTTCTGAAGGTGTTTAGTGAGAAAGGTAGTCATCGTGTGAGTCAAGGATTTTCTTGTGTTGTCGTCCTCTTCTCCCTGGAAGACATGATAATATCAGTCCTCAGCCATGATGTGAACATCACACATCCTGTTTTGGTGCTAACAAATTGTCTTTAGCCTTTTCCAAGCAATGTCAGCTACACATGTCAGTTGCTTATCACTTTTGTTTTTTTGGTTATTTATCCTTAAAAACGAACGTTAGTAAGTCAGAAATAGCCATTTTGTAAAAACTGCATAGCTAGACAGATCTTTGATCCTTATTAGGGTCATAATCCATCTGTTATGGAACTGGATCAATTTGTAAATTAAATTGATTAATCTAGCAGCGAAAAAGAAAGGTCTTGACTTTTCCCACAGGAAGCATTTCCTCAAATGGTAGTCATTCTAAAAAAATCTGGGAAGACTCAATTTTCTGCTCTTCTTTTCTCTTTGCTCAACTCAGCAAAAAGGCTTAATATGTATCCAAAAAAGAGTGAAAGTAGAATTCAAGCTTTTAGATTCTCTAGGGTCTGGTTGTTCCTGGAGGTCTCATATTTTTGACAGGGTTTAATGTTAAAAACCTTTCAATGACTATAAGAACATTTTTAATACTCATTGGTTAGTTTAGTAAATGTATAACTATGCTTGAGTTATCTTCTGCAATTAGTTCACTTTATTGTTATTTTCATCTTGTTATGATCAAAAAAAAAAAAGAATCTCCCGGTGATTCTCCTAACAATGTGTGAATGGAATAATAACTTCACATGTTGAAGCGTTTTGTGCTGCAGCTGAGAGGCATGTAAATACCAGCTGCTTGTTTGCAAGAAGCTTCCAGATTTGCAATATGATTGCTATGGAAACCACATAATGAAAACCTTATAACCATCTGTATGGTTTGATGGATTTTGTTGCATAGCTGAGCTGTTTTGTTTACTGTTATTAAAATGTTGAATGGAATATATTAACCCACACATATTGACTATTTGAGGTATTAATTAGTATCGTATAATGACTTCATGCCTCAACCCCCAAATAAAATATGTTTAATAATAAACCTAAATAAAACAACATCTGTATGTTTCTAATATATTGTGAAGGTGATTATTGCCTAGAATTTTGGTCACTTGTCCTTATATATTTTTTGAATGATGTGGAGAGGTTTGCTCTGTTAGTAAATGAATATAGTAGTAGGATTTATTTTCATGATTTTGGAATCCGTTTGTTCACTTAGTATTTATTGAACATCTCCCTTGTACCAGAGTCTATTCAAGATTCAGGTTGAGTTCTTTTCTTCCTAAGATTAAAAAAACACACACCAGATTTGATTTTGTTGTCTTTTATATGGAAGCTGTTTGTACTGTTAGCCCAAGATAAAATGGGTTGTTTTACTGTTAAGAAAAATTGATATTTGAAACACAGAAGGCTTTGACCTAAACATAGAAGTTCTAGGTTTGCAAAGGAGAAAGGAACTGTTTTTAATGAGCATCTTATCCTCTAAAATACTTCTTATTAAGCATCTCACATGGATTTCAATTTGGATACTTCACAGTAAATATTTTTAATATCATTCTGATAGTTTAAGAATACATTGCACATATAACAGGTACTTAAATTTTAATAAAATAATAAATTCTTAGTAATAAATTCTAAATTCATTGACAACTTTGCCAAGAATGGAGTTTTTCCCACTTAATTCTTGTAATTATTATTATTTTTTTTTTGCGGTACGCGGGCCTCTCACTGTTGCGGCCTCTCCCGTTGCGGAGCACAGGCTCTGGACGCGCAGGCCCAGCGGCCATGGCTCACGGGCCCAGCCGCTCCGCGGCGTGTGGGATCTACCCGGACCGGGGCACGAACCCGTGTCCCCTGCATCGGCAGGCGGACTCTCAACCACTGCGCCACCAGGGAAGCCCTTCTTGTAATTATTAATAGTTTTTATGATATCTTGACACTGACTTTGGGTGGTGAGAGTAAATCCCATAGTGTCTTCTTAAGAGCCAGGAATAGTGCTTTCTGTATTAATGTGGTTAAAGCTTTTGACTTCAGGACAAGTGCCCTTAACTGTTTTTGAATTTACTTCTTACTATTGAATTTGTGACCAAATTGGAAGAGAGGGAGTGCTGGGGAAAGAGAAAGTATGAAAAGTAAAGAAAGCTCTCTCCTTCACCTCAAAAGAAATTAATGATTTGTAAAACGAGTAGCTTGGACTAATGACGGTAAATGTCCCTAATACCTTTAAAATCTGTATGAAAACACCCTATTGATCCATTTCTGATAACTAGTCCTTGAGGTTTAACATAAGTGAGATAATTGTTGAAGAGAAAAGAGACAGCATTTAGTATTAGACATTTTATTAGGTCTTCTATGTATTCTTTACTATTTGACTGAACTATATTAAATCGCCAATATTATGTTTAACTTAATGTGTGTAAAGTGCCAATGATTTCCAGCTGTTCCTTATATTGGAGCTTTCATTCTTTTGTTTGAATTGAGTTACAAAAATTTGAAACAGTTATAATTATCTTGTAAGTACAGTAACTCTCAAGCTTGATTTCAATGCTGGTTTTTATTAATCACCACTTTAAAATGTGCACGAGACTTCTAAATTTACACCTGCATTCTTGACCTGTCTACCAAGCTTTCCAGTTGCCCCTGGACATTTCCTCTGGGTTGCCCCACCAGTATATTAAATCTCCCATATCAGAAACACAACCCCTTGAGTAGCTTCTCTTGGCTATTCTCTTTTTAGTAATGATGTTCCCATTTCTCAGTTAACTAAGGTCAAAACCTGAGTCATCCTTGGTTGCTCATTCTTTTCCCGTAGCCCTCCACGTCCAGTCAGGCAGAGTTTGTCTATTCTAGTTCGTTTCCCTCTCATAACCCTCTCCGTTCCATTCCCTCTGCCCCTTCAGTTCAGGACTGACTTCCCCTTTAGCTAGACTAGGAGTGGTCTCTCTCCCCACACCCCTCATCTAGGCTGTCTGGGACAATGGGATGTGATAGCCATTCCTCAAGCGGTTTCAGTCCTGCCCTTTCTCGCCTCAGAAATTCTGGGGGACTCTTATTCCTCACCAAACGTGTAAAAGTCTGAAGTCCACATCAGGATGTTCACGGCTCTTCAACAGTTTGCCCGAATGACTAGCATTATCTCCCATCCTGCTCTTATTCTACAAGAACAGCCCCCGCCTTTATTATTATTATTGTTTTGATAAAAATGGACCATTTTTAAGTCTTTATTGAATTCATTACAATATTGCTTCTGGTTTTTTTCTATGTTTTGGTTTTTTGGCTATGAGGCATGTGGGATCTTAGCTCTCCGACCAGGGATTGAACCAGCACCCCCTGCATTGGAAGGCGAAGTTTTAACCACTGGACCGCCAGGAAGTCCCAAGAGAACCACATTCTTTAGCCAAAATGAATATGCTCATGCCTTGTTCTTTTGTTCATGCCTTCCCTTGTCTGGAAATTTCCTCTTTCCCATCTCTCCTTATTCAGATTCTCTCCATCCCTCAGAGCCTTTATGGTATTGCCCCAGTTGGGTGGTTTCTCCTCTGCACTCCTTCAGTACCTTGTACCTCACAGGTCAGGTTTTATGCCCCTTATCCCACTTTCCTTTAGGTTCTGTCTTCTGTCCCCTCTAGGCTGTAACTTCCTGAAGGCAGAAGCTTCCTACTACCCTTGCCTTTCTGGTAGAACCTCTCTCTCTTACAGGTAGTTAATGCTCAATGAAGATTCATGAGTTGAATTATTTAATAGTCATAATGACTGTATTTGTTTCTTTTGCATATTTTTCTTTAAAGTTTTTGATTTTCTTGGAATTACGATTCTTTTTGATCCCAGTTTTTCCTTGACATGCCATTTTGTTCGTATGTCCTGCCTTAAATATTTCTAAATTGTATATTAATCCTTAGGTGGGGCAAGTGGTCATGTGGTAAGTATTTCTTTGATGTAAAAGGATTAACTAGCCTATTGACTCTGTTTAAAAACCCTTCTTATTTAATCTCATCACTTTTCTTCCCATAACTTGGGAAAGGAGTGTGATGGGAGAGTGTAGAAATAACATGAAGATATATATGAACATATGCAGGATAAAGAACATGGATTTTGTAATCATAAACCTAAGTTTGAATAGCAAACATTGGAAGTTTCTTTATCTTTTTGAGTCTCAGTTTATTTCTCTTTAAAATGAGGATTTAAAATGGTTTACCTATGAAGTCTTAACCTCTGCTGTAGTGTATGACACATAGTAGTTCCTCAGTGTAATTTGGGGGGGTCTTACCTTGAAGGGTGAGGATGCTTCTAGTATCTTCCTGTGATGATCAATTGAGAAAACATGAAGTATCTGATGCTCAGTAAATGACTTCTAGGTTAACTGTATTTTATATCACACATTTTCTCTTTGCTCTGCTGTTGTTTCAGGGACCATGATTTTATCTGTGGTACTCATGCCACAGTATAATGTGGTCAATCCGTATAATGCCGGGTGTCATCTTACTGCATTTTTAGGGCTTTTCGGGATTTAAGGTTATTCCAGATGAGTTTCTGTGAATATTTAAAACAAAATACGTGAAACGTTAGTACATACCTTAAATTTTATCAAGCCAACTGGTCAGGTTGCTATTTGGAAATAGCTAGAGGTTTCTTTATTCAGCTTTAGATTATTGAAAAGGGGATGTGAATGTTGAGTGGTTTCATTCTTTGAAAAGGAATATTTATGTGTTATACACTTTTAGTTTTGCTCTTAAGATGGGGTGAGTACTGTGTCTTTCTCCCTGAGGAAAGCCTTCAGTGTCCCATTTATGTTGTTTATTTACAGAAGAGGAAGAGAATGGAGCTCCGCTGAAAGTGGAGGGGCAAAGGAAGATGAGTCAGGACAGTGTTCACCACACCACAGGTAATGAGTTGTGCAGCTTTCTGGGAAAGCTTATGTTGGTTTTGTTCACTTTCCTTTTCGTCACTTTCTTACTGCTCTAAAGATGTGTCCTCAGCTCCCCGAGGTTGTCTCCTTGGGTCTGGACCTCTTATGGCTGATAAGCTTCTTAGACCCATTTAGGATGCATGAAAACCACTTGAGAAGGATTTATAAAGTAAGCCAATTTATACAAGGTATTCCTTTCTGAATTACTTTGTAACGACTCAATTAGCTTTCATTTCTGCGCAAAGGAGATTTAGTTGCATAAATTAGCTTACCATCATTGAGGAAGTGTCACTGCTAAAGGACAGTTTATAGATACAACATGCAGTTGCTGTCAAACCTATAAGAATGTAATATAGACATCTGTGTATACTTTGTGCTTGAGCAGAACAGACTTCTGCCATTCAGAGACTAACAGGGGACAACAAGTTGCCCAGGGGACTGGCAATGTAGACATCTCTGAAAAGGTCAACTTGACACAGGCTCTGACAATCGACCCACAGCTCTGTCTTCTTTGATAAAAATCAGATAAACTTAAGACTGCTAATTGATCTGCAGCCTGTTTAAATGTTGGCCATGCATATCTTCATTGCATATGATTAACACAGAAAGCAAATGAATTGGGTAAGAAATGCCAGAGTCCAGTGACAGCAGCTTAAAAATGGGAAAAGGACAGTGGTGGGCTGGAAGGCTAGGAAGGATATTCCCCTTATCCCTTTCCACTTGGCACGTGGCCCCAGGTACTAATTATGACTAAGACTGGAAAAATAATTGCACGTGCTGTGTACGGAATCACATGATAAAGGCAACTTCTCTTGCTTCTTGTTATTTCCAAACAGCAGGAGATAAACCGTATCTGTAGTGCAAGCATGAGGTTAGTTTTGATAAACCAGCAATTATTTTACACAGAAAGAAGAGAAGGACTGCCTTCTTATCAGGACTTTACACCTCTTCATAGCCGCATGTCAGCTGGGGCAAGGTCTGCCATATCATCCCATGTTCTGCAAAGAGCTATAGTTGGGGGTCACCTCTCCTCTCTGATATGTCCATACATCACTCTTTCAAGCTGTCAGGGGCAGGGTGGTCAAGCAGTGTGTGTTCAGGAAGTAGGCTTCCCGAGTCCTTCCTACTGTGGCATATAGAAAGGAAACAGAGGCCTGATTTCCGGACCTGGACAGGAAAGCAGGAGCAGGTTGCTGCAAAAGGTTTGGGTTTGCTTTTTTCAGAAGGGAAGTGAGGAACAAGTCATTAGATGCAGCTATAAACACCAAGGCTGAGCAAAGCTTTGAGGACAATGTTCACTGGCAGTTTTAAGTACATACGTTTTGTTATTATCATAAAGCTTCTGCCAAAAGCATGTCGTTTTCTTTTTTTTTTAATTTCTGTGCAGGTATAGAAGGTGGACACATACAAATCTTCTTTCCACAAATATGAGTGTTTTGGCTTAAAACAATTGTGTTTTTCCAAAACCCTTTTAAAGTAACTATCTCCCACATTTTTGCCTTTGAGGGAAGGAAGAACAAATCAGTTTTTCCTCAAAGGAATGCAATAAGGAGATCTACCTTTTCAGGAATGCAATAAGGAGATCTACCTTTTCATGCAATTGCTATAAAGCAATGCAATAATTCTTATCTTTAGTGACATGAAATTCTTTTCAAGCAACAGTTTTAATGCTTTTGCATACCAGTGACCTTTGCTCTCCCCAGCCTGTCAAAGATGTAACATTAGAAGTTTGTTTGCTGTGCAGGGCAGTGAGTTGACAAGGGTATTACTATCTTGCTGAGCTTCCCATGATGTGAACTTCTAACCTTACTCAAGAATGTTATATTTTTCACATTGACTGATTTTACTAAAGGAAAAATTCTTTTTTCAGACTACTCTAATGTAAAATATATAAGCAGAAACAAAATTAAGCATGTATTTCTTACAAGTTATTTCATGTTTAAGCTTACGTAGCTTGCATATAAAAAATAAAGATTCCATTTGATTTTTTTGAACATTATACAATATGCTTACGTTTCTAAAATAGTTTTTACACCTATAACATTACCCAAGGAGAGATTCTCCATTATCTTATTATTGTGTTTTACCCATTGTCATCATGTTTTAAAAATCTTTTCATTTTTGCAAAAGTCAATATCTCCAATGTTTAGCTTGTACTTTCATAACAATTCTGTTTTTCTTGCTCAGTGATCTGTTTTTGCATGTTTAACTTACAAGAGCAAATACATTGTTTAAATCTTTCACAAGCCAGCTAATTTAGAATGTTATTTTCTTTGTTTCTTTACCTTCTTTCTTAACCATGTATGCTTCTTAGGACAAGAAACATAATGAGATGATTTTTTTTTGATAATTTTGAAAACATGGATCACGGTGTGGATAGAATAGGAAAATTAATTCATATAATAAAGACAACTAAACCGATTTAATTTGTATTCAGAATGTAAGCTTATTGGTGGTTTATGACATTATGCTCCATCCCATTTTTTTTGTTGTTGTTGTTTTTAAAAAACACATCTCACAGGGATTATATTTTCAGTGTATAAATGAAGTGTTAACTTCTGTGAACCCACAGTGCTTCCAAGGATATCGATGCATATTTTTTTGTGTATGTTCAGACACACTTAAAATTTAGAAAAGTAAACCAGAGGAGCTTGCTGCTCTCTGAGGAACAAGATAATTCTTAATTTTTATGTCTGGAATTCATTTTAAGAATTTTGACATTACTTTCCGAAGGAGACTAAGGCTAATGAACATAGACTGCCAGGTTTTCTCCCCCGTTGTGATTCTTCTACAGCAGGGGTCTCTAACCCCCCGGCGCCGCGGACCGGTACCGGTCCGCAGCTTGTTAGGAACCGGGCCGCACAGCAGGAGGTGAGCGGTGGGCGAGCGAGCAAAGCTTCATATGCCCCTCCCCATCGCTCGCGTTACCGCCCGAACCATTCCCACGATCCCCCCCACCCCGCGCTCCACCACCCCCCGTCCGTGGAAAAATTGTCCTCCGTGGAAAAATTTGGTCCCTGGTGCCAAAAAGGTTGGGGACCGCTGTTCTACATCGTAACTAATATTGCATACTGAAATAGAATAGTCAATTTGTGTGTACAGGTAGGTAGCCATGTGACATAAACAACTTATTATTCTTTAACAGGGCTCACATATGGGACACAGGAATGAGGTTGGTCTTTGGGTAACATCATCATCAAGATTGCAGAAAGCACAGTAGAAAATGCATCTTGTTCCCAGCACTGCCAGATCACTAGCTCTGTTGACTTTTTACAGCAGTGAGATTTAATGAAATGCCCATGATTCACATCTAGGGAGAGATGCATCTTGCACACGGTTGGGGTCTCTCTTCCCCTCCTGTGCTCCTGTAACTCCCATTAGTGTTAATGGGAGTTTCACTAAGCGCATGGAGGGGAGGAGAGACCCCCAAAGTGATAAGGATTATGTGTTAGAAATCACCATATACTTTCCTCTTCCTTCTTCCCTCTCCCCTGCGTTTGAAAATCTACTGAGTGAAAAACTATTGCGAGAGAATCTGAAAAAGAAAAGAGCAAGCAGTAGGCTGAACAGCTGCAGAACCCACTGGGATGCTTCAGCTAAGCCAAAACTTCTCTAGTTTTTAACCCAGGTTTTCTTTCTTCAGCCTTTTAGGATCAAGCCTAAGGCTGAGCAGCATGGGGAACACACAGGAGCCTCGACTGGGGAAACCAGCTATTTAGATCCTTTTACCTCCTGGCCAGTGACTATGGGGGAGGGCCTTGCGTGTGAAATGATGTCATCCTCTCCTTGCTCTAATTCCTTGACTTTTAAACTGACACTGACGGACTGCATGGGGCACAACATTTGACCCAGTTAGCAGTTGATTTAATCTGACTAGAATGTTTCAACTTCTAAATCCCTATTTGTCTAAATAAGTGGTTTTTAAAGGAAATCATTCACTTCATTATTAAGTAATTTTTTTCTTAGAAAAAGTTGACAATGTTTGGAGAAATCTGTCCAGCCAGAGTGCCCTCTAGTGTCCATTCATAGAATTTCCATAATATATGCTTTGAGGGGAAAATGTAATGAAGGGTGGCCACGAGCATTGTTAGTTCTTGGTTGGATTCCCAGGCTTGTGTACATCCCTGCTAGCTTCTGTGATGAGTGTTCAAATGCTAGAGCGGAAAAGTCAATAAGGTGTCTGTCTCTCTGTCTCCCTCCCTCCTTCTATCCTTCCTTTCCCCCGTCCCCCCTCTTTTTTTGAGTTCTTAGAAAACAAGCGGTAAAACTTTAATGGGAGGATTGTCCTTGTTTATTTTCTTAAAAGTATAATGGAAAAGTCGTGTCTTCTTAAAGAGTCAGACTCCATATTATTCAGATTTTCTTTTTGGCTTTAAAAAAATGCTTCAGATACTAAAGAGAATTTTTAAAATTTCTAACAAACCTGACACTTTGAGTAAATCACAAGCTATGTGTAATAAGATGAACGCCCTCCTGACACGCTAATGTGACCGGTTGTGTTAGACTTGCCAAGGAGCCTGCTGTTTGAGAGCCATATAACAAAACTAAGATGACAACCCTGATCCAGCATGTGTCTCCACAGTTATCCCCTCAGAATTCAAAGATGACATTCCAGTGATGGAAGTTGTCAGCACGTGTATGTTCTGCCTGGTTAGTGAATACAGGGACATCTTATTGATATTGCTTGCATTCTTTTTGCATTAACTCATCAAAACTCAATTATCATGAAATTAAAAACAGGAAACAGTTCTCAGTGTAACAAAAGCAGCCAGTGTATTTAACTCTGTGCTGTGTTTCAGGCGACCCACATTGTATAAGTGACAAAGCATTTATTACCCGGTTTATTGTGGTATTATAGAGCGGAGAGCGCTAAATAATCAATCAGTTAATGGTCTGTATGGCAGTTTGAACACATCACATCCATTGTGCTTATGCTGTTAGAAGGATGAGCTGATAACTGCAGTGTATGTTGCATGTTTATTCAGAGCCTAATGTCCTAAACTAGGGCTGACAGAAATCTTGGAAAATGCAGCTTTAGCACTGGCAGTTTCAAAGTTGCTAACATATTTTAGAAATAACTTTGAGAGGCTTTGGGTACAAAAGTCCCTAAAGATAAGAGCTGGAATTATCCTTTAGATTACTTTCATTTTATTCTCTTCCTTTAACCAGCTTTATGTTTTGAAAAAGTTTAAATTTAGGGACTTCCCTGGCGGTCCATGGGTTAAGACTTCGCCTTCCAATGCAGGGGGTGCAGGTTTGATCCCTGGTCCGGGGAGCTAAGATCCCACATGCCTCGTGACCAGAAAAACAAAACATAAAAAAAGCAGAAGCAATATTGTAACAAATTCAATAAAGACTATAAAAATGGTCCATATCAAAAATATATATATATGTCATTGATGCTTTTTTTTTTGAAGTTTAAATTTCAAAAAGTTTTTTTGTTACCTCGTTTGGTTATATTTGTACCTTAGCTACTTTATTATTATTATTTTTATGATGTGTCCTAAATTCTGTACGGTGCTCATTTCACAACGTGTTTATCACATCTCATAGATATTGCTCATTATACGGGGAGGCTGACTCATCTTCAAAACATGTTGCAAGTGGGCTTAGGTTTGTTATAGAAAATAAGTAGGAAGTAACTTAGGTGCTGGTTTGAAGAAACATGTTGCAATTACAAGTTTTAGGTAAAAACAAGAAAAGGAGAGAGGAAAGAAAAGACATTCAAAATTAGATCTTTTTGAAAATGGTCCTTAATTAGATGAGAGCAAGAAGTAGGATTCTTGTGTGGATGTTATAAAGTGTTCTTTGAATGAGGACAGAATTTTTTTCGACTGTTTTTTGGTGGTTTGGAGTGGGCCTTTAATTGCTATTTGTTCATTTTTAAGTGAGGGCCCATTACATGAAAGCTCTAACTCTTTTCTCTTTCTTCTTCCTAGGAGATAAAAGCACGGATTATGCTAATTTTTACCAGGGTTTGTGGGACTGCACAGGAGCTCTTTCTGATGAATTGTCATTTAAACGTGGTGATGTGATTTACATTCTTAGCAAGGTAAGCAGATACCCCAAAATGACAACTGTAAAGCATGAATACGAAGCTGCATTTTTATGCATTTGGATCTACGACACTAGGGAAAAAATGCCAATTGGAATTCTTCTAGGTCCTTGTTAACAATTGGGAGTTCACAATAATTATTTTGTCAAGTGAAATATAATCAAATTTTAAACACAATCAGATAACAGGATTCAACTTAACAGTGTGTTTACCTATCACTTCAGCCTTTGGCTCACATCCACACACTGCCTTCTCCAGAAACAATATACTTATGTGAAAGTTAACATTGTAAGGTATTAGGTTATTTATTATGTTTTTCTTTCCTCTTCCTTTTTATTCTTCTGTGTGCTTATTCTGATTTTGTCTGCCATTCACTACTGGTAACACTGTGTTTATAGAACAAGTTTTTCATCTTTACGTAAATACATCGGGTGTTCCGGCAATTTAAAAGCAATACTTTTCTATTCAGACAGGTTTAGGTATTTTTTTTTAAATTTAACATAATTGTATTTGTAAACATAATAGCAAAGTATATTGCTATGAACTCATCCTTAGATATACAAAATCATTGTTTCTGCCTCTTAAGATACTGAATTATTCAAAATGCTTCTGGCCTTAAATCTAAAAGTCAAGATTCTTAATTGATTATACTTCTAACGACATGCATGAGCTCCTTTAACTTTCATATTTTAACTTTGCCTACTGTAATATGGGGGTTAAAAAATATCTCCCTCAGTCTACTTCATGAGGCCACATTAGAAACAAATGATGTATGGAGACTATTTAAATATAAGTAAAGAAATGTTACATAAATCATAAGTCTAGGAGTTTAATGTGCTTTGTTGATTAGAGAGGTATTTTGGAAAGATTATGACTTATTCAGAAAGATGATATGACTTATTAGATACAGAAGAGAATTTGGAAATAAGGTCACTTAATTGAATTTAAACACTAGTTGACTGGTACATAAAATCATATACAGAAAATCATAGAACATTGGAGTGAGAGATCTTAGGGCTCATCTGTCTATCCTTGGTTTTACAGATAAGGGAATTTGGGTCAAGAAAGTGCCAGAGCCAGTACTTAACAAGGTGTTTTGACTCCCAGATCAGAGCTTTCTGCTCTATTTTTTTCTTATGCCTGTATCTATCTTCCTTCCTTTTTCCCTCTCTTCTTCCCCCCTTCCCCTTCTTTCCTTACTTGTATTTAATTTGTAACTGTCATAAAGTGCCTAAAATGTGCAGGGGCCCATTCTAGGCACCAGGAATCCAAAAAAAAGAGAGAGAGATAAGCCCTTGTAGATTGGAGGAAAATAGTAAGTAAATACAGCCAACTGTGATCATTGCTGGTTGAGGTGCCCAAATAAGACTTGTCCCTTATTTCTCAGTCCTCTGCTCGCTAGTGTATTTTTTTTTTTTTTTTTTTTTAGAAAGATACTTTCAGTTCTTGGAAGCTATAGATAGCCATATCACAACTCTTGGATTAAGCCTGTTACAGAGCATTCAATAGTCCTGTGTTAAAATGACAGCTTTTTGAGTCAGTTACTTAATATAGAAAACAAACTGATTAGTTTCAGTTCTTGAAAAGAAACTTTCTTGGAATCATTCCTCAAATTTACTTAGCTCACAGTTTCTTTCACCAATTTAGCTGCATAAAATTAAATTGTGTGTAAAATTGCATATAAAATTAAAAGATTGATTAGCTTCCACTTGGAACTTCAGACTATAGGGATAAATGGCACGTAGCCAGTATGTTTGTATGGTAAAATATGAAACTTACGAAGCCCATGTGGGTTTGTTCTTGAAGCCTTCTTTATGAATCAAGTTGTCTTTGTTTTTTTGTTTTTTTGTTTTTTTCAAGTTGTCTTTGTTGCTGAAAGCCTCAGAGTACCAGCCTCTGGGACAGGCTGTGGTGCAAGCAGCGTTCCCATAGGCTTGTCTTATTTCTGCCATTGCCTCAGAAAATCATTTTCTGTGAATATGAAATTGAAAGTACAATCATAGGTGTGTATCATATTTCTAGGATTCTGGGGGAAGTCATTCCTTTTCTCCGAAACCTGTTTTGTGGTGACTGTAATTTTATATGTGAAGCCTGTCATAGAGCTAAGGGTGGTAATCCACCTCATAGGAAGAATATACTCCTATCTAAAATGTCTAAATGCTGTTATTTGGGTATGGGCTGCCTGAAAATACTTCCTTTATCAACCTTTCACAAGGTTTAAATTTCCACCGGCAGCATTTCATGAGAGGCCTTCTAGAGATGGGCATTTTATCTGGAGCTCATTTTGGTTTTTAAAAGAAGAGACAAGGTTTTGTTAGCACATTATCACCATTGGCTGGATGAGTAAATACCCATATTTACCCAGCTGCGGACCTAGTAGAATCCACCCAGGTTGATCTTAGTGAGGGTGAAAGAAAGACGGTTTTTCTCTTGATGGAATTTGGACAAATTCTGGGCCGTTTGATGAGCATCTTGGGCTATTTGTTGTCAGGTTGCTTTGGGAGCCAGGATATATTTATGAAGACTCTTACTTCCCCCCTTGGCTTTGAGTGAGTTCAGATAGGAACCTCTGGTGATTCTTTAATTTTATATTTGCTTGGTCTTACAGTTTTTATAAAAATTTTGGCAAACATAGATCATAAGTTAATATCATAAATTTATTTAATATGTGAATGATGACAGCAGTTTGAATGATGAGTATCATTATAAATTCAGAACTCAAGGCCCTTAGAAGAAGAGAGCAAAGAATTGCTCAAAAGGACTTGTTTCCAGATCGAGGTAGAGCTGATGCTATGTATTGATTGTTTTTTTTTTTAAGTGCAATAAATATAGAAATCACTAGCTTTGTTATATGCCTAGAAATTTGTTTAATCTTTCTCAGAGTTATATTTAGATTCCATGGTGATGGAATGAAAATTTACTGTTTAAATTTATTTTTTGCACCATCTAGTGGCTCAGAATGAGTGGTGCAGGTAATTGCAGCTAATGTGCGCAATCAAAATGATGTCATAAATCCAACTTTAAATTTAGCTATGGGTTGTTACTTTCCTATCTCACGTCAATGGAGTATAAGCATTAATCATGAAAATTCTTTTCATCATTCTGAATTAAATGTAAAAATTGTATACTTAAGCAAGAATGCATTTTAAGGAGTCTAACAGTATTTATAGAGACATAAAAATGTGTACTTAGTAAAAAAAAAATTAGTGCCGCAACTTTTCTAATAAAAAATGCCATTTGAAAGATTTCAAAGAAACACAGCTTGCTTTTTATAATTAACTGATCTATAGTTTGCAGTATTTAATTATTGTTGATTTGACTTACCTTCTAGAAGCTTGTTAGTTCTGAAAATCATCTTTTAAAAAAAGGCAACACAAGATAGTTTAAGAAGAGATACATTCTTTTCAAGATAAATAAACCTTTAGACAAATCAAGAAATAAAATGGCATGTACTATAATAAAGAATATTTTAATGTTGTAAATATAATGACAAAAAGATTTAGCTAGTTTGATGATTAGGCTCTCTGTATTAAAATTCACTATAGAAATATAGTTTGATTTTAAAATTCAGTCTTTTTTTTTGTATTTTTGCAAGGAAGCCCTGATAGGGTGTCAGCTGTGCTCAGCCTGCCTGGGGGTGATTTATTTATTTTAAGCCTCTTTTGAGTTATACAGATCTTAGCTTTTTCTTTCTTTCTTTACTTTTTTTCTTTTCTTTTTTTTTTTTTTCAGTGAAAATCAAATGTTACAATAAAGAAGGAAGAGAAGGCAGCTACCCTGCCCTTCCCCTTCCCTTTTCAACATTTTCCAATTAGCAGCTTGCCATTGTGACCCCTGGCTGAGCTAGCCCCTCCTTCAAAGTGTCTGGCACTTTCTTAGTTTTAACCTTTGAACCTTACTAATAATAAATCTAAATACTACTTGCCTAAAAATGCAAGCCTGTAACTTTTTGCTTACAGGTCTTTTCATATAACATTGCTGCTGTTTTTTTATGTGTTAAAACATTTTATACACTTCAATGGAGATTTAGAAATTCCGCCCCCCACCCAAAGATGGAAGGTATTTATAGGAATGGATGAAAGTGAAATATGTGATTTTTTTTTTTTAAAGCAAGGTACAATTACCTTTTTTTTTTTTTAATTTATTTTTGGCTGCGTTGGGTCTTCATTGCCGCACAGGGACTTTCTCTAGTTGTGGACAGCAGGAGCTACTCTCATTGTGGTGCACGGCTTCTCATTGCAGGGGCTTCTCTTGTGGCGGAGCATGGGCTCTAGGCATGCGGGCTTCAGTAGTTGTGGCATGCAGGCTCAGTAGTTGTGGCACGTGGGCTCTAGAGCACAGGCTCAGTAGTTGTGGTGCATGGGCATTAGTTCTCCATGGCATGTGGGATCTTCCTGGACCAGGGCTCGAACCTGAGTCCCCTGCATTGACAGGCGGATTCTTAACCACTGCGCCACCAGGGAGGTCTCCAGGAATATGTGACTTTTATGACCGCTGCCTTGTTAGTGAAGTTATTATGAAACACAAGGCCTACTTTCAGATTTATTTGATGGGGGAAATTCGTATTTGAGATTGCAAATCTTTGGTTTTATTTATTTATTTATATTTTTAGGAATCAGGTTGTTTAAAATCATGCTAAATTCTTTTACTGGTTTGCATTTCAATTTTATTACCACCTTAAACATGGACACAATATCATAGTTAATAGTATTGTCCTAGAACCGTGTTTATGGAGTTTTATAATTTTCATGGCAGGATCCAGGTTATATAGCTACAGGCATATTATAGTCCCACATAGCTCTTTGGCTATTTTATTCTATTCGCTGCTCTGGATTTACATTGTCTATTAGTGTATCTCTCAATCTGTACTCACCAGTAAATCGCTAACCACATTCCTATTCTTACTTTTAAGGCAATAAATTATTTTTAGAGACTTAATGACAGAAGAGCTATGCTTCAGCAGGAAAGAGGCATGCTGCTTGTCTGCTATTAACAGAAAAATAAGAGAGTTAAGAATCCTGGAATATTTCATCTAGTCTAGGACACATGTGACTTGGGCTTTGCAGCTTTTTGAGACATTTTTTATTAAGTCAAAAACAGGAAATGTGGGTTGACAGTGTTCACTAATATACAGTAAAAGGGCATTTTTTTAGTGTGTGTTGTTTGGAGTTTCAAGCATTGCTTCCCTTTGTAGCTGTGACTTTTTCCAGTGATTGGTGAAATGTAACTGTCACTGATCATTTGCTTCTCATTGTGAAAATGTAAAGATTCTGTTACTAAGGCTTTTTTGGCTTCAGACTTACCAGAAAAAACAAATAAATGAAAGTCTTGCTGAGCTCTACTGGCAGAGGGAAATACAGAGTTCCTTTTCAGCTCTCTTAGGTTTTCCTTTGTGACCATCTGACCCCATGTGCCACATATAGCAAAACCACCTGCTGAAGAGTAACCAAGACACCTCAATATAGGACATACCTTGATGATACTACGCTAGTTCCCTAAATGTTATCACATCTTGTAGTCTTTTGGGAAGGAGGAGGAGTGTTTGTACTTGTCACTGCGGTTGTTTGGGTCTGACGGCATTTAGTTTCTGTGCTAAATGCCCACGGTGAAGCATAGTGGGCAGACCTATGCTATGCTTATAACCTCTCCCTGGTGGTGATAAGCAGTGTATGGAAACAGCATTACGTCAGAAGATGTTCTCATTCCACTCATGGGACTCCTCTTGTTACCTGGTTGCAAAAACCATGCTCTAGTACTTCCCGATTTTCTCTTACATAAATTGGAGGGAGCATTCCAGGGAAATGTTGACAGATGAAAGGGGAAGGTGCCTGCAGGAGACAGGCTGTCAGGCTGAGGCCCTGCAGTGGCTTGAGAAGTAAAGGAGAAACCAGAAGGCAGTGTCAGAGAGGCAAGTTACACAGAGGTGGCAGTGGAGGGGCTGCTATGGCTGCAGAACCTACGTGGTTTAATTCTGCATGGAGTAAGCAAAGGTTTTCCAGGAGCAAACCAAAACAACCTTAAAGAAAAGCACCATGTTGGTAAGTAAAAAAAAAAAATCTTAAATTGAAAAATCCATGATTTTTTTATGCCCTTCTGCTCTCCCCCCACCCCACCCCCCCAAAAAATCAAGAGCTCCCTCAGTGTATATATGGCACCATTCTCACTCTTTCGAGATGTCTCCTTTCTTATCTCTTTAAAGATCAGATTCCCTTTGGAACAGCCCGTAATAATATCAGGTTGCCTTATAGTACACTCCAAAATGCTCTGTTTTTTGTCGCCCTGGTATTTTGCTACACCAGTTAGTGGGAAGGCAGAGGAAGGGGATGAAAAAGTATTTATTGCATACCTACAGTATCTTGTTCTAGGTACTCATTGTGCTTTCGTTCCTCTGATTCTTAAGGTAACCCTACAAGGGATATGGTACTATCAATATAATTTTGCAAGTAAGAAAACTGACGCTTAGTAAGCTTATTATGTAAATCACCTGAGGATGCCAGCTAGGAAGCACCTTCTCCTGGAATCAATGCAGATCTGACCCTAAAGGGTTTTCTCTTTCCATTTTGCTATACCTAAGTGGGCCATGACCAGGATTATTCGTTTCCCTGTCTCAATTCCTTGAGGTAGACACTGTGTCTTAAGTATTTTTGAATCCCCAATATCTAACATGATGGCAGATAGATGTTTAATATATGTTTATGAAAATATAGTTAAAAATAAGAAATAATTAGGACTTCCCTGGTGGCGCAGTGGTTAGAATCCACCTGCCAATACAGGGGACATGGGTTTGAGCCCCGATCCGGGAAGATCCCACATGCCGTGGATCAATTAATCCCGGCGCCACAGCTACTGAGCCTGCGCTCTAGAGCCCATGTGCCACAACTACTGAGCCTGCGCTCTAGAGCCTGCAAGCCACAAGTACTGAGCCTGCGTGCTGCAACTACTAAAGCCCGCGAGCCTAGAGCCCACGCTCTGCAACAACCAGAGAAAGCCTGCGCACAGTAAGGAAGACCCAACGCAGCCAAAAATAAATTTACATTAAAAAAAAAAAAGGAAATAATCCTGAACTTCTTAAAGGAATTTAGAATGGTAGAATCGTAGAAGTAGGGGAACCTTAGTGCTAGCTCTTCACTTTATAGGTGAGAAGATCTTGAGGCTCCACATAATTGGGGAAAAATAAATAAAAAGCTAATGGAAAAAAGGACTGCCTCTGGAGACCTTAAAAGACAATGGGGTTTCTACGCTTGAACTTCCTGAGCTTCTTGGCAGCCACACTGAAAAAGGGAGAGACAAGGAGCTAATAATTCTTTTTAATCATAAAGGAGGAGGCTTGGCTTTTCCCAGCACTGGCTACTTTAAAAAAAAAAAAAAAAAACTCACGTGAATTTCTAGAATCTTCGCAGATTATCTGACCTCAACAACTTTATATAATAAGAACAGTGGCAGATATTACCCTCAACAACAAAAAATTTATAGTACATATAACAAGAGATTTCATATAGGTAATTCTGTGAGGGTCCAAATGTATAATAATTAGACTTCCTGATTTGTGTTAAGTACGTAACTGGATTATTGTGGAGTCTCAAAGAGTGATATAAATGTAAAAAAAAAAATCACCCCTAAAGAACTTGGGGATTGCCCGAGGTCACATACCTAGTTAGTAACAAGCTGGAGACCCTCAGTCTTCTGAGAAAATAATCACAAGAGTAAGTAGCAGCAGCTGAAAAACTAGCAGATTTCCCCCTAGACCTGCCACACTGTTTCTGCCGTTGCAGGGTTCTGTCTTAACCTCTTCCGTACTTACAGTAAATTCAACTGAAGCCATTTCTTCGAAGAACTAGAATTATTTGGTCCCAGTTCTTCAGGGGACAGGTATCTTTCTTTCTGCAAGTGGAATTCAGGCTCTTTAGACAAGGTATGCTATACAGCACATTGGAAAACGCGATGGGCCGCAGCCAGCCATGACGAGGAACAGCACACTTCATATTGTGAAGCTAAACACACTTCAGAACAAATGTTTGTTTAGTCATTACTAAAATTCTTCAAGTATGTCCAATATACACATAGAAAATATATTCCTATTGGAAATTACCCTTCTTAAGAAAACATTTAGGAGGGTCATCTGGTACATCATCCAAAATGAAGAAAAAGTATGTTTGTTTCATCATGAAGTACATATTTATTGAACAGCTTTTACACATCCTGGAGTGTGGGGCATACAGTTTTGAGTGTAAGACATTGCCACGATCTCAGTGAGTTTCTACTTTATTTTAGTTGAACGGACAAAACTGAAGTACATAAACTCCACTGAGGAATAAATACTCAGCTTGAAATGGGAGATGTAAGTATGGATTAGATAACACAGAGAGAAATTCGTGAAAGCTGGGTAATCTGAGTTGAGTCTTAGTTACTAGATAGGCTTTGGATGAGGGAGGGGAGATGCCCCTTGGGGAAGGAGTGCCACATACAGAGGCAGGAATGAGTGCAGCACAGAAGGTTGGGCTGTGGGACCAGAGCAGTGAGAGGAGTTTGTAGTTAAAGCATTGGGGGGCTAGTGTACATTCCTGAGCAGCCGAGTAAACTGACAAAGGCCGTTTCCGGGAAGTACAGAGAGGCAGAGTGGATGATGCAATGATCCAGGGTGAGGTGATGAAGGTCTGAACTAGAACAGTTAACAGTCATGTACTGGTTGGTGAAATACACTGAGTACCAAGGCCACCCACTACTGAGCATGATTTGATCTTTCTTTGCCTAACAATACCTAAGGATCATCTGTCTGCATATCAGTTTTTACTTAATGCCATTGTAAATGGCGACTGTGTAGAAATTTGAATTAAATGTATCTTGACTCTGGAATATAAACTAAAATTTGTTACAGGAATTAAGTTCTTACTATCACCTTCCTTGCTCGTCTTTTGTCTCTCTCGCTTTAAAAATGGAGTGCACAGTGCACGGAGGAAAAAAATAGTAATTCTTTGAATTAGAGTAACTCAAAATCACACTTGCGTAGTAAATTATAAAGTAGTGAGGTTGACTTCCATGAGATGCTAAGAGACTTAGGGTGGTAAAGCAGGTTCGTAATGGTGGTATTCAAACATCAGGGAGGATCTTAGAAATTGTTAGTGTCCATTTCCTCATTTAAGGAATGAGTTAGGAGACTAAGATTCAAGCAGTTAAAGTGTAGATAATAATAGTAAGAAACGAAGTTGTCAAGTACCTGTTGTGCATTTTAAGACAACTTTTGAAATGATGGACGTATAAGAAACGATTCTTACAAAGTTTCTAACTGGAGATAGTAAAAAGGAAGAGATTGAAGAGGTAGCCTTGAAGAAAGTATTTCCATATTTTAAATAGTTATCTAGTTTTCATGCTACTACAGTGTTTATGAACAATTTGAAAAATTGAAAATATCACAGTGAATAGTTGGAAAAACAATGGTAAAGTCCACTGGTTTCTGAAACTCAGTGTAGTTTATATTTTGTGAATAAAATTACCTTTATTTCTGCACAAGCCTGGTATGTTTTGAAGTACAGATATACGTTTGGAGAAAGTAATATAGTCTTTTAACCTTTCTAACACCTGTTGCTTTCAAACAGATTGGTAACTACTTTCTGAAAGGGGTGGTACATCACAAAATCTTACTAATGTTTCAAGTTTCTGTTAAGGCAGCATTCTTTTACCATATGGTTTGTAGAAAGTGCATTAACATACTTGAGAAATGAGAATCGTGGTGCTGAAAAGGATTTAAGTAAATGTTGGCATCTTATTTAAGTGTAAAATAATACACGGGCAGAGAGAGAAGATTTAGTTAATAAGTAAACATAGACATACGTTTGCTATTGTGTTGGATAAAGTCTCTGTTTCACTTTATCAAAACTAGTCCTTTTTTTCCTGCCTTTTTACATAATCACTTTAATTTATTGCTTAATAATGATTAATTGAGGCCTAAAATTTTAACTATAAAATAAAACAAAAACTATTTTAATGATGTAAAATTGAAACAGAGGAGTTGGACCACAACTGTTCAGTGCTGCTTTATGATTGTTTTCTCAAATTATTGGGCAAGTTCAGCTTCCTTGCTTCTTTAACTGCCACATTACATTTTGCCTTGAAGCCATCCATTTTGCAGACATTAAATTTCTTTTGAGTACTATTTTTATACACTAAGCATCACTACACCTCTAGATCTTGATAGCATTGCTACGGGAGGAGAAAGAAGCTTTGTGTTAGTAATTACCTAACATTGTCAGAAGCTGACTGCAGGCCTCTTTCTAGTGATAACAGAATAACTGCATAATGTAGCTTTATAGCACATGATTAATAGAAAATAATTACACATCCTACAAAGGGATGCAATATTTCTTATAAATTGACTAGAATGGTTTCCTGTAGATTAAAGGACTCTTCATTATTTTATCAGTCCTCCTGAAGTACAGTCACTTGCCTATGTTAGCATTTCAGTTGATGTTAAGAGCCGACTAGGGTGAAGAATACCAGATGGCAGACCTTCTTGTTTGTACCTGAGATCTCGTGTGCCATCAAGATGACATGATGCTTCCTAACCTTTCAGAGATTGAGATAGCAGCCTCATATGACTTTTGTCTCTTTAGTTTTTGTTTATTAACAAGACAAGGTGTGAGGGTTGTTGTTTTTTTTTAATGACCCACCCGTGACTTTTAGACCAATACTACAATTAGTATGTGGACAGCGAGACAACATTGTATGGATTGCATTATTTTCCACTGTAAGTAATATATCATTCATAATCACATTTGTTTGGGGGCAGCAAACAGGGAGAGGCAATGGAAGGCAGATTTTCTTCCTCCAAAGGAAAGTGTGTATGCTATTGAATCTCCAGGCTGGAGTTTAGAATACCGTACTCCAAGATGCATCTTCATTCCAATTTATAGGCTGCAAATGGTTTAATTGGGATTCATGTTGCTCAGGAGGCTCATACAGAGGATAGTAATGATAAAAGTAAAAGCTTCTGTGTTTGCAGTCTTGCTGACATACTCTAATGGCTGCAGTGTAAATCCATAAATTTGCCTACTAGATTTTTACCTCAGTGTGTTTTATCTTACCTCTTAATTCCACACAGGAGTGCTATATGGAATTCTTTACGAATGTAAAGTAATAAACATTCTGGTTTTTTATTTTTACTCTCTTCTGATTTAAACCTGTTATATTTTAGAGTACTTTTATGAGGTGTGTATTTCATACGCCTTTCAATTATTTTAAATTAATTTAGTGAAACATTTAAGATTATTTTAGCCTAAAACTTAATTTTTTCCTAGAATGTTACTTTTAAGGGATTTGTGTACAGCTGAATAAACTCCTCTGCTGTTTACTACTGTACTTTCTGTTTAATGAATCTTCTCAGTTGCCGTCATGCAAATTTCTCTTGTGTGAAGTATGTCACTGGTCCTTTGCTGAAGTGATTTGTTGGAAATCAGCTTCTTAAATTTGGATGTGAATGAGCTTTTTGAGAACAATAATATGCCCTTAATTTGGAGTGCAGATTATAATTTCAAAACAGAATATTATAAAGTAATATGAACCTTCTGGTTTGTAACTTGAATCTAAACATTGAAACCCAGATTGCAGGCTGTTCTCTGAAAGCAGGTTTGGGTCATAATATGCCCTCTCACTAAATGTATTCTGTTTTTCTAGACTTTGGGGGCCTAGTTCCTTTACTCTTTCCAAATAATCAGCTGAATAAAATCTTAGATGGGCATTGGATAAGAGCTTTCACACTTAGACTTACTTTGTTAAGTATCCATTTTGAAATCTTACATTGTGGGCCTTTGGCCTCTGCAAGGTGAAATACGTTTGTTTTGTTAAGCATTAGGCTCTAATTGTATTCATTGCCTTAAAAAATTGAAAAGGGCAGTTTTATTAGGTACCTATTAGGATATAATGGTTACTAATCATAGCTTTCAGTAAGTTGGTATTTTCTTCTGACAAATATATTCTACATAGATTATAGTCATCTTCACTGAGTTCTGGGCATCAGACTATTTTCATTGCTTAGAGAATTTTGTCCACTAAGTTCACACTATCAGGAAACTTTTAAAATCTTGAGTCTACTGCCTCATAAGCCAGAGCTGTGCCCTCATTAGAATCAGGCCTTCCTCCACCACCCCCGTTTTCCTTCCATCTTATTCTTACGAAAAACTTAATTCTGAGACATCCCATCGTTTAAAGAAGTACTTATAGATTTTAATCTTATAATCTCTCTATTGATAGACTCCATATCAATACGCAGCTGGGAATGTTGCTACATTTGTATGGGAAAATTGTATTATTTTCCTTTCTGATGGTCAATAGCATGGTTAGTCATCAATACAAATGTGAAATCTGTACTGGTGTTAACATTCCCTCCCCACATGTAACTCCATATGCATATGCACTTTATCTGTGACTCAGATGTTGGAAATCATAGCCTATTGAATTACTTTGGGGATTGATTTTAAAAATTTATCTTATATGAAAAATTAAATTTGGGTCCTACAGTGCTTTTGCAGAGTATTGCTTTTGGGAGATATTATTCTTGAAACTTGTAATTCATTTTACTTTGTTTGTATCTCACTAAGCATAAATAAATTTGAGATAAAAATACATTAGTCAATCTGGCAGACAAATGAGACCGGGTACAGTGTTCACTATGCCTAGAGCAGTGGTGTGTCTGTCAGTGGAGCGAAGGGAAGAAAAGGAGGCACAGGGTTAGCTCACACTGCAAAATAAACTCAAAAGTGACTCATCAATCAGTCTTTTTTTACAGCTAGATTAATATTTTGCCTTTATAATTTGAGATACTTTTATTTCCTATTGATCTTCCCCCGTAAGGGTGAATCTAATACCACCTTTAAATTCCTTCCATTCATCCTTTACCTAATGTAGTTTGTGATCAATCCAGAGGAACAATAAATGCCTTTGGGAAGCTTTTGAAAAGGAGCCCTTTTGTGAATTATTTTGGAAAGCCAGTTGGGGGAAGCATTAGTAGTGTTTCCTTGTTCTCTAATTTATCTGTTTAAAACGTCTATACTCATTTTTAGATTTTCCTAAGAAGGGGCATACCTCTACATCCTAAATCATTTTCGGTCATATGAGTTTAACTAGGAATTAAGTAGTTTATTGTGAAAAAAAAAAAAAAAAGTCTATCCTTGCTAGATGAAAAGCTCCTTGAAGGCTAAGATAGTATCCTAAGGATCCTGGCTATGACCTGGGAGCCTCTAACACTGGTGTTTGCATATTAAAAGGTGTCCCCCAGGCTCTGTGTGTGTGTGTGTGTGTGTGTGTGTGTGTGTGTGTGTGTGTGTAAGAGAGAGAGATGGGGGAGAGAGAAGGGAAAGGGGCCCAGAGAGCGGACTTCCTTATGTAGTTTCATTTGCTAGGTTCCTATCCTAAGTGACTGTTTCTGTGTTCTACACTGTGAAATAAACAGGCTTTGTCTTATACATTAATTTAAATCTTTGCCTAACAGCATTTTTAAAGTGTTCAGAAACAAAAAAAGATTAAAATGTTTCAATTTGCAGCTCAAGCTCCTATAACTTTATAAAAAGAAATAACATTTCTAAGAAGTTGCGTACAAACAACATTGTACTTACACCCAGTCTGAAGGTTAATACTGCATATTGTTTTCAATTAGGAATACAATAGATATGGCTGGTGGGTAGGAGAAATGAAGGGAGCCATTGGCTTGGTGCCGAAAGCCTACATAATGGAGATGTATGATATTTGAGAGTCCTGGGTAAGTACATTTTAATCCAATATTCTGTAATAGCTCATATGTTCTCTTGGTCTCTGCGTTATGAGTCTTTGCCTTTTAAAAAGTCTTTGTAGTTTTCTGATAGCACAAAGATTATGCTCCCAAATCATCTTCTTCTTTAAAAAAAAAAAAAATCTAGTTTAGTTTTAAAAATAACTTCATAGAATTTACTTTGGAAATAAATAGATTATTTAGAGAATATCCCTTTGATAATAACCAGCTGTTTTCCCAAACCTCCTCCTCTTTAGTAAAATACCACTTTTATGGCCTTTCTGAGGAGCTGAATTGACCAAATATTGAGTAAACATTCATTTTTTTCCTTGGTTAAAAATGTAACATTTTTCTAAGCAGGGTAAATCAACATTTTGCCTGAAGAAAAAAATTAAAATGCAACTTTCCCTTTCTGCCTGCAGAAAAGGAAGATTCCTCTGCTAGTGTCTGCAAATGCTTTGGATTGAGAATCATCGTGAAAGCATGAGTGACAGCTCATAGCCTTTCTTTCTTTTGTTGAGCATCGTCTGTCTTTGTTGTTTTATGCATTCATTATAATATTCCTCTGATGTGAAATTAAATGAAGGATATTAATGTAAATTAGATGCAAGCAGTAAAGTTATACCTGTTGCTGTTTTTCAAAGAAATAATCGTAGGTTTATTTACTCATTTGATTTGTGTGAAAAATTCAGCACTATTTTATATGTATCACATAATCATTGCTACTTCTAGTAAGAGTTGTAATTTCTCTTAATACTGGATATCAATTATTTTTTAGAATGTAATATATAATTTCATAAAAATTTCAATTGAATGTATCATGAAAGTTTTTGGTAGATGCTATCTAAAGAATGTAGCTTTGTTAGAACTTTGTAGATGAGTTATCTTAGTATTTATTTTTCAAACAATAGTAACATGTTTTCATGAAAGAATTTTTACTGATTGGGGAATTTATGTTAAATATAGCCACAAGAAAGAAAAACGATAGAATTGCAAATGGAGAGTATGCTGTCACCCTCTGCAACACAGATGAAGACCAGAACCATGGTTTGTGCAAAGCCCTTTACCAATAATAAATACCCCAGTTATATAATGGGCTTGCCAACATTTTCTACTGTAGTTTTCTTTAAATCTAATGGAACAAAAATTTTGCGAGAAGTCCCATTCTGCCACTAATGTAATGGCATAAAGAATCTCAATGTATTCTCAAAGTCAGAAGGCATAACTGAGTACTCTTACCCTGCGTGATTGTTACTGTGGTATTAAAGTCCCACCACAAAACAGTGAAAGTCCAGATTTGGGCCTGCTCTGTACCTCTGAAAGCAATGGGAAGAGAAGGAAGGCTCAGAGAGGAGGGTGTAGAAATCCGGTGGGAACAGGTACCCAGGTACAGGTGAATGGAAGGGTAGTGTTAGTCTGACATTGGAGGTGTACGTTGTACTCCAGAGCAAGGTTTGTGGAGTTATAGTATTACTTTTTCATGTATGTTTGAAATCAAAGGTATTTTAAATGTCTACAAGGTACCACTATGGTATATATATCAAAATATACTGCTGATTGGATAATTATTTGAAGTAAATATAATCTGCTAATATTGAATCCTTGATTAGAAGGTACTACTTTTGTTGAACTTTTCAGATCTTTGCTTTAAAGATAAAGATTCTAACCATGCAAACGAGCCGGTAATGTTTAAAAACCTCCATTATTTATAAAAACTATCTATAAGCAATATTTCAGAGTTTACGTTTTACTGTTATCCCCTCTGTACTGTGATTATCAGATTTCACATGTAAAAATATATATATTAATTTGGGGGATTGTGGGTGAATTCTAGTTTATATAGATTAGACCATGTCAAGTTAAAGCTTTCAGAAATCAATTTATGCACTTGTTAAACTTCTCCTAATATAGAGCCATTGGGATAGATTGAAATCATCTTGGCAGAAGTGAGACAACTGGTGATGAATTTAGTGGATTGGTTTTCAAAGCCTGAGAGATTGAAAAGCGAAAGCAGTTGTGGGTTCCACTGAAAATGTAGACTTCCTTGTGGGCACAGATATTGTGCTTCTGGCCTAAATGAAGACTTTAGTCTTGGGCCAGTAGATGGCAGCAGCTTTTCTTTGCACAGGAACCCGCTTGGAAATCCCTCCTCCACTCAGGCACAGACTCACTCCAAACGTAAAGTATTTAGAAGATTATTGCCTGTTTTTACAGTTAATCCAGGAGAGGGAGTCCTTTGCCAACTGATGCCAGATAGTCTCTGGAATGGTGACAGTACAGAAAAAAAGTGTTAACTTTTGTCCAGAGCTCCTCTGGCCTTTGTTCTTTTTCACTTGAATATAGGTGGGAGATGAGAAGGGAAACAAAACTTTTTGAATTGGACTGACAGGAAAAAACAATCATTACTTTCAACTTATGACTACTTTGTATTCATTTGGTGAAATCATCTGTATACTAGGAGGCAGAAAGTTTTCTTTACACCCTTGACGATATATCACACACTCTTCAAGATCATAATAATAATCATTAATGTGAATTTAAACAACATGGCTTGTTAGAAAATATGCTAATTGCCATGTTCTCTTTATGTTTGCTTAGCTTTTATTTGTTTTTCTATGAACAGAGAGCTAATTTTTTTCAAAGGTGATTGTAAGTCATATTTTACATAGCGTTTTGCTTGATTATTTGCTCTGTACTGAATTTGTACTCTATTGCCATTAGATGTTACAATAATGTTCCACTCTGCAAATTTTTAAGGTTCAAATAAAGTTTAATTGTTTGCAAACTGTTATGATGCTAATAATTCAACAGCCTGCTGTGTTACTAATGAAATTACTTTGTTATGATTAATTTGGAAAATAGTGTGTTTATTGTAGTAATTAAGCACAGCAAGGTGAAGTAAATGATTCTAATGCCATCTGGCCTCCAAACCGAATGAAGAAATGAAATAGGGCTGTCATCTGAATTTATTCAAAGAAGTAAGGATAATACAAATTACTTTCATTGCTATAGGATTTACACTCAACCACAGCTCACTCCATTCTGTTTTTGCCACTTGGTTGTCTATGACAGTTCCTTTCATGAAAAAGAATGTTGTTTAGCCCAGCAATTATTTTGAATACTTTATATTATTTTAAGTAGATTATTTTTATCTTGTGCTAATTTAATTACAGATGATTATATAAAGTATTATGGGATCCTAGAAAATCACTGTTCAACCATCTGTAGGTGCAATCTCTGTATGTGGAGGTTTTTTGCTATTACTGTTGAATATAGCCTTTCACAAAGAGTAGAGATTCCATACAGTTGTTTCTAAAATGTTCCTACTCAAGACTCTCTCTTAGTTCTTATGATTCCACCTTTCCTATAATTTCTCCAGTCTAACCTATTGCTACTCACTTCATAGAGTCTGGTACCCCCCAGGGTCATAATTAAAAACAGAACCCAGAGCTGAGCTATATATTAGAGATCCAGATTTGCAGTTCAGCCACTATAAGAAAACTTACCCTAACATACATGTAGTTGAAAATCTTGAACTTCATCAGTGAGACTGAGTAAAGCATTGTGAGAATTTTTAAATCAAACGAAGTACTTCTTCATTTCAGATAAATCAATGTTTATTTCAACTGTTGAATGGAATTGTAAACTGTATAGAGGTCACTTTTACTTCTTTTGAGTTCAATAAACTCAAGTATATTGAAAAGCAGTCCATGTGGTAAAGAAAGAGATGGTGGAGATTAAAACATGATCATACAGTAGAGAACACCGATTCACTCAGAGCTTGAAGGAATATAATTAATATGTAACATAAAAATATTTGTTAAAATGGCCTAGTTTGTTAGTAAAATCCTGAGTATTCTGAAATTCAGAGAAACAAATAAGTAGTATATTATTAAAGTATCTTTCTACAAACCTAACCTACACGCAAATGCATAACTTAAACCATTGATCCTCTGGATTGGGAACAAGAAATTTCTGGCCATCCTCAGCTTCCGCCATATTACCATCCACTGCCTTATAGTTGAATTCTTCTGGAATATTTGTTAGAACCTCTAATAGTGTAACATCTTGCTTGTGATGAGATAAATACTTACAGAATTATTTTATTTGTAATTTTGTGACATGGAATGACATTTCCTTAATGTTATTTTCCAGGGGTTTTTTCTTGTTTTCCTTAGTAGGATCTGCTCTATCACTGCTTGATCAGAAACATGATTTATTGCCAGCATGGTACTTCAGAGTATATGGTGTGTATCCAGTAAATATTTATTAACTGACGTGGCATCCTACAGTATCTGAGATTTAAGAAGAAAAGAGTTTGACTTCTCTATACCTGGTAGAGAAAATCCCTTTATCATTTAGTTCATCAGCTTTCTGACTGACAGTGTTCTCTTAGTCAAAAAAAAAAAAAAATCAGTCCACTTTACCGAGTCTTTAAAAGCAGTTTCATCATCCTCATAATACCATCAACAAGTGGATTGGATTGTTGGTAACGGAATTGAGTGAGATTGTGAATAACAGGAAAGTTGAATGTGGGCGCCAGTCTTTAGATGTTTCCTCCCTTCCTTTCCTGAGTGCAGTGTTGTCACTCTTTCAGAGAAGGCAAAGGTGACTCAGGCAGCTTGTGGCCAGTGATCTAGTTACACTCCCAGTACATCCCAAATCACTGTGGTGCTGCGCTCCACCTGGGCAATAACAGAGACACCTTCTGATCTTGGAAGCATTCTAGCTGTCGCCTTGGATGGATCAAAAAGAAATATCTGAAAGTGGAAAGTTTCACAGTTGTTGCTAAATCCAACCATAATTCGATTTTTGTCTTTTTTAAAACTTTCATTTCCTATTTCTTTAAAGTTGTATGGTTATGTTAACTTGAGTGCTTTGAGTCCCAAGATGAAAGGAACCATAAGTGCAGAAAGTAGCTGTAGTCATACCAGTGCTCAGCTTAGGTCTGTAAGGTTGGGAAAGGGGCTGGAGGTTGAGCAGTCTTGTGAATATGTGCAAAGGTGTGAAAATACAAATTGCCCCAAAAGCCCATCTTGTAAGTGTCTTTCTTAATGTTGGAACCTTGGAAAGTGTTTCCTCAGGTTTCTCTCTTTCTGTTTTCACCGTTTTCTTTTTTATTATCCGTTACTCAAAGAGTTAATATAGAACAGCACTTGTCTGTTTTCTGTTTATTGGCCTCAACTTTGTAATATAAAAATATCACTCCTGCTGGAGTAAAAGCAGGTGCCGTTTTGTGGCTTGAGCAGCAGTTCAGCTCTTTTGAGGAAAGTGCCACACAGGTGCTCTCAAAGGAGAAAATTAATGCCACCAGTGTAATGCCAATTAAAAGTGACTGCTTTAGAGGAGGAGAAAATTCCACAAATAAGCAGATTCCCATAGGCTGTCTCCCCTTCCCAGCTCCCATGGGAGACCATTTAGAAAATCTTGTGTTCTTTCACTGTCATGTCAAAATGATGATAACAATTTAAGATAGTAATAGCAATAACTAATATTAACCGAGTGTTTACTACTTGTTATGCTGTGTACTTTTCATTCAGTCCTTCTACAACCCTATAATAAGGTAAGTTCTCTTGTTTATTCCCATCTTCCTGATTAGGAAACTGAGGTTAAATAATTTGTCCCAAGGTCTAGGAGTAATGTTACCTAGCCCCCCTTCCTTGAATTCAGTACCATTTTGCTTTCCAGTACCGTAACGAATTCAGACCGAGTACTTAATTCTAATCTTTGCATATAGTAGGCACTCAATAAAAGCTTATTGACCACTGATGATGACACCATTCTTATAAAATAGTCTGGAGCCTGTGAAAAGAATAGCTCAAGAATTGGCACCAGGACAGCTGGAATTTGCCTCCTGTAGTCATAAGGCAGACCACGGTGACTGTCAAATCCAAAGCAGCTAATACACAACGGAGAAGGAACTTGGATGCTGAAACATTTCTCTCTGTGAACTTCCACTCTGGCTGAACATAGAAAGTCAGTCAAGGCAGCAGAGAGTCGAGAGAGGACACGGTGCCAAAGGGACCCTTTCTGAACAACGTTTTCTATTCTTTCGATCTCCTCAAGTCAAGCCCAAGGACACTGACCAGGCAAGGAAGTCTTGGAGAGGACTTCCAAGCTGGCTGCTTCTGTCTCAAAGAGTTTTCTTTTTTTCAAAGAGTTTTCAATTAGTTGTTTTTTTGGGGTGGTATCTATTTATTTTATTTTATTTTTTTTGCGGTACGCGGGCCTCTCACTGCTGTGGCCTCTCCCGTTGCGGAGCGCAGGCTCCGGATGCGCAGGCTCAGCGGCCATGGCTCACGGGCCCAGCCGCTCCGCGGCACGTGGGATCCTCCCGGACCGGGGCACGAACCCGCGTCCCCTGCATCGGCAGGCGGACTCTCAAACACTGCGCCACCAGGGGAGCCCCTTTTGGGGTGGTATCTAAATGGATAGGTTTTTTTTAAAACCAGTTTAAAAGAGTATTCTTAACTTGTCAGCCCTTTACAATCAGTGAGCAAACTTCAATATAAAACTTACGTAATTTTGTAACTGAGTGACGGCAATGTCTGACCTAAGACTTTTTTTGCTTGTTGAGATAAGAATTTGTTTAAGGAGAACCTTTATTGTAATATCTGGCCCCTGAGTATGAGGTCTTATTCCTTGGGCATCTACAATGGTGCCTTGTACAAGTCTCCTTAACATCAAAGTCTTCTGTTGTGTTTCTTGAACAAAAAAAATTTTTCAAGTTTTGTACCTCAGTGGTTGGAGGCTGGTAGGGGTCGGGGGTGTTGGGAACAGAAGATAAGTAAGAACTAACATTCATCAGGGAGCTCTGGAATTTAGCCAGAGGAGGGGTAAGATTGGGCCCTGTCATGGTCTAAAGTACACCCTGAAGCATTGGCCATTTTGTAGCCCAAAAGTAGAAGGTGCACTGAGGGTCAGTTTCCAAGGAGCATTTCATTCTGCAGAGTAGGATTCCATGCCTGGCAGTCGGAATATCATGCTTCTGGAGGGCAGGGAGTGAATGACTTCACACTGTCCCGGTCTTCAGCTGCCCACCAAGTAGATTTCATTGGTGTAAATAACCTGTCCCATCCAGGTGGATCCACAACTCACTCCTAATTCCCTGGTCAAGCACTCGTGGTCTGTGGAGTCTCAGTCACTCCCTCTTCCATCACCTTCCACCACTTTCCCCCTTCTCCAGCTTTCCCAAGGAGTTAAGTCATATGAGGCATGAGACAGGTAATTCTTATCCCTCTACGAAGTTATGGATGTCAGTCGTGGTCTGTGTTTTCTGTGAACCCAGCAAAAGCAAGCTATATGACAATGTGTTTATCCCGTTACACGCACCCTGAATTGGAAAACTGAAAGAGCTATCTTGTGAGTGTGCATCGGTATCTATCTGTTGCTTTGCTTCAGTCGGTCAGCATATTCGCTTTATTCTTTATTATCTCGGGGCTTGCTATTTCTCTTCCTATCTAATTAAATGATTCCATTTTGAATAATTATATTTAAGTGCCAACAGTGTGCTAGGGGCATTTCAAACACAGAATTCAACACAGTCTTTCCCAAGACGACTCATGGTCTAAGTGAAATAGACAAGACAAACTCAGGAAAGGAACAGCCCCAGGTAGCCTCCCCTTTGTGCGATTCTTAGCAAGTTCAATCACTAGCAGTGTCCCAAGACATAAAATGTTCTCTGATTTTGTTACATCTGAAACTAGGCAACAAACTGGGGATCCTTTCTCATATATGGGTCTTTTAATGTGCAGAGGGGAAGGCAGGGGCAAGCGTTTCAGTGTTGGTTCAGATGAAAAGATTGATTTTTAGAAAATTTCTGAAATGCTTGCAGCTACTGAATTGTGAGGGGAACCAAAGAGCTGTGTGTGTAATGCGAACATCTTTTTACAGAGTTGCTGCCAATTATGGTAGAACATAATTCTGGAAGCTGGAGGACCCCTATCCCTTTAGGAAACTGTGAACAGAGCTGTACCAGTGGTGTTCGGCTGAGAGTAGGCAGTAGGAAGACCACTGGAATTGGAGTCAATCAAAATTCTAGTTTCGGTTCTTGAATGCATTGTGCCCTAGAATAAGTTTCCTCGCCTGCAAAATACCAGTAGGCTTTTCCTCTCTATCTCACAGGGTGTAGTTATGCTTGAGTGAGATTATATTTGAAGGAGCCTTAACAACCCAATAAGTGTAAATATGGCTTTTCTGCATTGGAGGATATGAGAACTGAAATGAAACGTGGGTCAAAATAAAAATTTCTCCTTCACACCAGAAGCAAGCAAGGGAAAATTTTTTTAATGTTCAGCACTAGCTGTAATGCTGCTTGGAGTAACGTTAGTAAGCTGTTGGTTTTGTTATTTTCTAACGAGAATTAATGTCAGACATCCTAGAGGAGTTTGGGATTAAATTCCTCTATAATCCTGAGTACATTTTTGAATCAAGCCGTTGGTTTCCAAGCTGTGGTCACTTTCTGTTAATGGAGGTTTCAATAGCAGAGATGTTACTTCTGTCCGTAAATTTTCAAAATAAACCTTTGGTATTTTAAAACCATCCATCTGAACAACAGGCTTTAAGTTAAGTGTTGTTTGTAGTTGGTTGGACTTAGCAGAGAATTTTTCCTTAACAGACACCTTAAGGAAAATGTTTGTACAGGCTCCCTTCGACCGCTATCTGCTCCCTCTATGAACTGTTTCTTCCAGACGGGTATCTGTGATTGTTTGCATGTGAATACACACTTGGTAGTTAAACATTTTCTTCAGATGCGTATCTAAGAATGAGACAATTTTATTTGATCGAATTAGCCTTGTGATTTAGCACTAATCTCTGTTTGTAGTTTGTGAAAATATGGGACTTCGAAATAAGGGCAAACAGAACCTCATTAGGTGTAACCTTAATGCTTTAATGTTATAACTTGAGGCAAAGCTAATAAAAAATGCAAAGCACTCTTAAATAATTTAAATTATCTAAAAAAATTGAGCATATTCCTTCAAATAGTAATGGCTTTCATGATCTGATTTTTTAAAAATTCATTTCTCATGTCTTGAATTACTTAGAAGTGTGGATATCAGAGTAAGTTTGAGTTTATTTAAGATTATTAAATATATTTGTTATCATACAGTGTCACGGAAGATTCCATTATTTAGCCTAGCAATTATCATATGTAATGTTATGCTGTATATGATTTCAGTAACGTATTTGATAACGTCATTATGGTATGATGGTATAGAATTAATTTTTAGCACGTCTCTTTAAAATAGTGCTCTGTGATGTGAGTCCTTGATTATTTTGAGCCATTAATCAATTCCATCAACTTAAAAACATAGTCATATTGTGTACCTGTTATTATTCGTTTTCTAAAATAAAAGTTCCTCTTACCATCTTAAACTTTACTAGAAAATTATTGCTTTCATAATGTATTTTCATTGCTATACTCTTTTGGTAAAGGAAAGCAGTAGTTGGGAATACAGTATACTGTGGTAACCGATTAAAGATCAAGACGGGGAAATCCTCTTTTCCCCATCTTCCTAAAGGATAGGAGAGAATTTTGAGTTCTAAACATACCATCCTTTGCTTCCTCTGGTGCTGTGGTTCATAGCAATAAATACTCTATATTGATTACTACTTAATTCTAGTGGAGGTATACTAAGGCTGGAAACACATTATAGCTTAGCATTTAGTACCTTAATTTTTAAACAGTTTTTAAATTTTAAAAATTGATATCATTGCCCCGAATGTGCTTCTATTATTGGATCCATATCATGCTATAAAAAATATTCTCCTTTCATATCTTTCCTAAAGATTATTTTGTTCACAATGTATTTTTCCTGGCACTTCATTGCTATTTTTATGTAACTGAAAATCTGTCATTTCCATTTTAGCTCAGTTTGGAAATATGAAAACCGTATCAGAGCAACACATTAAAGATTAGTATGGAAGGACAAAAAATAAGTGGAAGAGAGCCACGTAGAGATTTTAAATTCAGTCAAATCATTCAAGTGTGCAATTTTAATCCATTAATCTGGTTTGAGACTGCTTAAGAGAAATTTTTCTCTCTAAACGAGGTTTTTCTCTTTCAGAACATATTGAGAAGTCTCTCATCTAAAACAAATACTAGTTTTTTTAATTTTGTCTTTTTGTTTTTTGAGAGTCTTTTTTGGAGTAAAGCAAGAGCCTCCCTAATATTCTGCTATAATTTATTCTTGGTCAAAAACGGATTGCCATTTACACACTAGATATTAAAAGCTAGTTACAGTCATTAAAGGTGGTCTAATGCGGTGTAGTAAAAGATTCAATAGAAGATTTATTTTTAAGCTATTTGGGGGCCATGAGGGAAGTTGTTTTCCTCATGAAGGGAATTCTGTATTTTACTTCATTATTTGTAGTTTTTTTTTTTTCTCTTGGTAAATATAAAACAGAGAAGGGGAGAATGGGAGCTGGTTGTTTCTTTGAATCCTAATACAGCATGTCTTCTTAATGAACCTGCTGCAGTGTCTAGCAAATAAACATGCTAGAAGTGATTTAGCCACGATGTCCAGACTGTGTAAACATCTACTTATTACAATACAATTGTCAATACATTTACATTACTGCTCCCTTTTCAAACGTTAACCAACTTTTTCTTTGCTTGATAAAAGAGCATAAATTGTATTTTTATGTGTTGGTGTTTTTGTTTTCATTATACTTCTTGCCGCACTCTAGACAAAAGACCTCAAGCCTTAATGCCCTGAGTTATTCCTGGCTGAAGAAGACTCCTACAGTTGTTTATTAATGTACTGTGCTGTGTTTCCTTTCACAGGGAGATGGCCTCGGAGCCTTCACAATCTGATCTTTAGTCACGGCGTTTAAAAAAAAAAAAAAGAAAAAAGCCATAAAGCCGGTATGGTAGTCACTGCAACTTTGAGACACAGAGAATGAAGCCCTCTTATAATCCACTATTAGAATGAGAATCTAAGTTACATTGGAAGCAAAAGATAAAATGGTAAAATGCAATCATTTCCTTTAACAAAGATCATGTCCAGTTTTCAGAATTATGATATCGTGTTGAACATAATTGTGGAAGCACCCCTCACGCTGTATTTCTTATATAACTGGTACATTAACATTAGAAAAGCAGAGTGATATTGAATTCTAATGAGGTCTGGC